>NC_090936.1:259214401-259521187 GCF_040938575.1 Ambystoma mexicanum
TGGTCCAGACTGTGCCGAGGGTCGGTGTGTACTTGCATCACTTACCAGTGACCCCCTTGCACAAGGATACATTTTACGCACAAGTATCCCTTAAAGGTATTTGAATTTAGCTAGGTTAGCCTGCGTTCCCTAGCTATACTCCCCATTGGAACACTGCTTTGCCGTCAAGGACAGAGCCTACTCGAATAGTGGGAACCAGTTCTTCATCACCTCAAGCCCCTTCCTGACTTGCTACAGCCCTCACAAGAAGGCCCGCTTTTTTTTCATCTGCGCGATTGTGTATCTTTACGCACAACTGTACTGTTGAGCACAAGGCTCCACTCTTCTTAGGGTTGAACTCAAAAGTTAGGAAATTAACACTGAAGAATTACCTATTGCAATAACTGTGTTAACTCTATCCTCTCCCTTACAGGTTGTGGCTAGATGTTAACACTGTTGGGCATTAGGAAATGTAATGTATATATATTGTATAGTTTAAGGATTTGTGTGATAACTGTTTTCGCCATTGATAAAGTTACTTGTGTCTATTTGGTCCGGCCGCCAATAAATGTATAGATATTTTTCATATACACTTGTCTAAGAGTAATATGTGGTTCATTGCTGTGTGTGGATATTGTAGGCTTCCGATCACTGACACAGCCCTTTCCATGTTCCACTCTGCTATATCTGATACTCTTGATTTGTTGCCACTGTCAAGAGGATTCGCCTGAAGCCCAAAGCCAAGTGCAACTCCTGGTATGACTCAGACCTCGTCACCCTTAAACGCAAGTGCAGGGTGGCGGAGAGCAAATGGCGCGCCTCATGTACATCCTCTAACAAACTGGCCTGCTGCCCTGCTCCAAAAGCAATACTGGCTCTCTGTTCGAACCAAGAAGGGAGCCCACATCCAAGCCTGCATCACCGCGGCATCTAACAACTCGGCCGAACTTTTTAAAATCTGCAAGGAGCTGGCCAATACTTCTGCAGTCTCTACCTCTCCTGTCCCCTCCCAGGCCTTCTGCACGGCCCTGGCTTCTCACTTCATCTCTAAAACTCAGGACATCCTGTCCTCTCTCTCTTCCTCTCCCCCTCCTCCCTCTACTCCCTGGTCTTCCTCTGGCCCTTCTGCGACCACCTCTCCTCCCTCCTTCTCTGCCTTTCCCCTCTTCTCCCCAGACATGGTTTCTAGACAAGTCTGATCTATGAAAGTCTCATCAAAACAGGTTCACCCCTGCTCCTCCAAAACCATCAAGGATCACATTGACTCCCTGGCTCCTGCCCTGGCCGACTTCTGCAACCACTCCTTTGCCACTGGAGTCTTCCCTTCCCACCTGAAGCATTCCCTTGTGCACCCTCTTCTTAAGAAACTCTCTGCTGACCCGTCCTGCCCTGCTAACTAACGCCCAATCTCCAGCACTCCTTTCCTGGGCAAACTCCTGGAAAAGCTGCCCACCTCTCCTCTATCTCTATCTCCACCTGTGGTGTTACCAAGGGGTCTAACCTCTCTCCCTGGCTGTTCAACCAATATCTGGCACTTCTTGCCCACCGCATTGCCGCTCTCTGCCCCAACCTCCAGTGCTATGCGGATGACACTCAGCTCATTTTCAGGCTACCCTCAGCCACCTGTTCTCCCTCTCTCATCTCTGACTGTCTGATATCCAGGAGTGGTGTGCCGCCAATGATCTCTGCCTTAATGCCAGTAATACTGAGATTCTCCTCATCAGCACACCTGCTCCCTCCTTTCCTGTCACTCTGTGGCCGGCCTCTCTTGGCCCCCTTCCTGCTTCCATCTGTGAGGCTAAAAACCTTGTGGTCATCTTCGACTCCACACTCTCCTTCTCTCCTCACATCTCTGATGTCTCTAAGAAGTCACACTACCAGGTGCACCTCCTCAGAGGTATTCTTCCTTTCCTCTCCTTTCCCCAGAAGCTCACTGTCTCCAGAGCTTTGGTTCTCTCTCGGCTGGACTATTGCAACAGCCTCTTTCTAAATCTGCCTGCTTCTACTCTCCGCCATCTACAACTCATCCAGAACATGACTGTGAGACCTGTCCTTGGCCTCAAGCCCAGGGATTGTATCTCTCCAGGACTGAAATCTCTGCACTGGCTCCCAGTGGCCGGAAGGTTTAAGTTCAACATCCTCTGTATTGTCCACAAGGCCTTCTGGGGCCTGGGGCCACAATACCTCCAACTCTCTCTTCCTAAATATCTTCCTTCTTGAGCTCTTCGCTCGTCCGCCTCCAGCTCCCTCAGG
The DNA here is from genome assembly GCF_040938575.1 of Ambystoma mexicanum. Lineage (NCBI taxonomy): Eukaryota > Metazoa > Chordata > Amphibia > Caudata > Ambystomatidae > Ambystoma > Ambystoma mexicanum. The sequence goes on from NC_090936.1 coordinate 259,216,634, forward strand.
GTCAGTTGCTTCTCCAAGCAACGAGTTGGTGGTAGATCTCTTTCTTCGGCTGGGGCCTCCCTCTGGAACAGCCTCCCTGTCTCCCTGAAACTTGAGGAGAATCATCACCGTTTCCGTAAGCACCTCAAAAACTTTCTCTTTGCTTCTGCTTTTTCTCCCCCTCTCCCCTGCTGATTTCCTGGCTGAAACTGAAACTGCACTGTTATCTGGTCACCTTCTGATCTTGGGCTCAGGTCCCTCCCCCCACCAGTCAAACATACCTGCACTGACTTCCTGGCAACCCCCCGACTTGTGGACTGTTTTCTGAATCCCTACAGTCCCACTACCAGCACTTGACACCTGATGTTTGCACTTACCCTTGCACTTGCCACACTTTCTACTATTGTTATTGATTCTATTATCCCATTTACTGCACTATCCACTCCCCTTCCCCCCTGCAATTTCCCCTTCCCCCCAAGGTCAGAGTTTAGAAATCCATCTTAACACTCCCCACCGTTTTTCCCCAAAAACCACTGGGACAAGGAAGAAGAGCACTGGAACTATGAAGATTACCCATAGGAATCAATGTACCATAAATTCCTATTGGTAGCCTCCATTTTGCCCGTTAACAAGGACAGGCAGAGTCAGATAGGGCTGGGCAACCACTCTCACCTGATTCTGGTTAACTCTCCCAGCCAGTATAAAAGGTGGAGCACACAGATACAGTGAGCTGGGGATGATGGAGGAAGCACAGAGGCCAGGAGTGAAGAACCAGAGCTGGAGCAACCCTGGTAATCCGGGAGCAAAGAGGACTGCCAAATTACTGAGCTTTTGAGTACAGCGGAAGCTGCAGTATGACGAGGGAGCTCTGACTCCAGGGAGCCAAACCAGGGGCAGCTGGGTTTACCTTGCAGTGCCCAAGTCAGAGCTCCTCCCATGGGCCAGACAGAAAAGCCCAGGCCTTTGAGGGGCAGTGGGTGAGATCCTGACCGCAGAAAACATCCCATTTACCACCTTGCAGCTCCCAAACCCTCCGGAAGGCTGTTTTAGGGGAGCTGACTAAGTGGGAGCAAAATAAAAACATTGCGTGGAGCTTGAAGTCCAAAGCCATTTCTTTGTTTGAAATTTTGAGCAAGGCGGTGCACGGGAAGGAGCATTTCCTCCAGGACTATGGCAAACCAGAAGAAGGAGAGCGACAAACTGAGGGGTTGAACCGAAGGGACAGGAGGCCACAGACCTCCACCCCCACCTCCGCCAGCAAGAGATCATTCTCTCCAAAAGGCTGTGTGGATTATGCACAACAGCCCAGATGGAAGGGAAAAAAAGAGTCCTCTGAGTGCTACAAGGTTACCAGCCATCCTCCTGGGTGAAAGGCAGAGGTAGGCAGGCGCAGAAGCAGCAGAGGTAACAACCTTGACTCCTACATCAAAGGCGCAAAAGATGGAAAGCATCTTAACACGACCAGTGAGTTGAGGGAAGCAAAGAAAGCCTGGTCTGTGTTTAGTTGAAATGCTTGGAACAGTATCTGACGGATGAAGATTACGCAAGCGCCGTAAACTGCAAGAGAAAGTGAAGTGAGATTGTCCAATCGAAAGTCTCAGTGAAATGTTTTAATGCTGTAGAGGTTGTTGGAAGCGAAAGAAAGAAAGGAGGTTTGAAGTGGTCATTCAGAGGTGAGAGAAAAAAACTCCCAGTTTCGAAAAGTCTTCGGTGGCTGAAATGTGAAGAAGGTCCAAGCCTGGCTGAGGGAGACCCATATATGAAGTGAAAGTTAAAGGCAAAGAGGGTTTAAAAGGTTTGAGCCCAATTGAGGGGAACCTATAGTGAACTGTGACCAAATACTATACTTACAAACTTTTTGTTGAAACTGTCTAGAAGCTTGTTAAGATGGATTTCTGAACTCTGACCTGGTGGGCAGAGGTTCAGAAAGCCAGCCTAGTTTCCTGGAACAGGGTAACCTTCTGGACAAGCCAGACCAATCAAGGTAGCTATGGCGGCGGTCAAGACTAGGTCTCAGGAGGGGTGAGGGTGACTGAAAGACCTTGATGAGCACACATAGCAAAGAACACTTACGAATCACTCCCAGTCAGGGGTATTTATATTAAAAATACAAATACATTTATTTCAAGGCCTTTGAGTTTCAATACACAAATCAAATCACAGTAATACTTTTAAGCAAACACAATCCTATCTTAATACCAATGGGGTCTAAAGGGTTAATGGACGAAATGGGTCCACAACCTAAAAGGGGAAGGAAGCAGGCAGTGCAAATAGTCTTTTGTCCCTTCTGCACCCAACACACTCCTAACTAAGAGGCAGTCCCATCCCTAACATGAGTGTAGACTAGTGCTCAAATGTACTTGCTTTTCTGGCGCACAGGGTAGTTCAAATGGGCAAGACGGGCCTATTCAAGGGTCTGTAGCAGATCAGGAAGGTGGGTGAGGTGAAGACTAGGTTCCCACTATTCGAGGAGGGCCTCCACTTGAGGGCAGAGTCGATTCCAAGAGTTGGGAACAGTTCGCTAGTTCGCACTAGCAGTTGAAAGGAGAGGGGCCCTCAGGGGCCACTAATGCGTAAAAATGGATGGATGGGCTAGGGGCCACTGTTTAGGGTTGCGATTACTCACTGAACCCGGCGCACTCCGGACCAAACTTTGGCAGTCGTATCCACTTCGGTTGCAGGTTCAAATGCGGCAATCTCGCGGTTCTGCAGCTTTCAGCGGTAAGTTACAGCGTTGATTCCACTACAGGACAGTGGTGATTTCTCCACTCCTGGTGGATGGATCATGCCAGTTCCGCTGTAGCAGGCTTCAGGACACAGAGGACCACAGCTGCAATGAACTTGCAAAGTTCGTCACCACGGCTGGGCGACACGGCAACCGCGTAAACTCTGGTTCGGCTGCACTCACTTTACTCCAGACCTGGGAACGCCAAGTGAACGAAATTCGGTGTGAGAATGCGTGAACACAGAGCTTGCGATGTGCCAAATTTCATGGATCTCAAAACGGCGGCAGTATCAGAGCCCAATGTCTGCGCAAGCTGGTCAGTCCACTGGATGGGCCCGGGACAATTCCGAAAAAGCTTACTTGCTGGTTAAGATGAAGGTACCGAGAGTAGTAAGTCCCACTATTCCAATAGGTCGAAACACCTTCGCAGACCTTCTAGGAGGATCAGATGCAGAGGGGTCCAGCGGGACGACAGCGGGCTCAAGGTGCCAAACCTTCCAGCGGGTCACCAGCGGTTCCTCGACTTGTGTTCTTAGTTTCAGGATACTTGGATCCTATCGTTAGTGAGAACTCCAGAGATTGACATGGTATGGGTGTTTGGGGCCTTCTCTTATCCAGAATATCCTTCACGCCAAAACAAAGAGGACCCAATGGGAGATCTGATCACATACAGGCATACCATACGTGGACCAATCATGGACCATGGTGGTCCCAGGCATTCACAGCACTCCAGACTCTCTGGCACCCAGGATGTGTATTGGAACCAGACGTTCCAGCCTACATCCTGGGGGCACACACCTACATCCTGAGGGCGCACACACAAGGCATGCAAAAGCCCGTGAAAGCTTGACGCTTCACGGGAAAATGCATGCCCAAGGACTGACCCGGGTCGGCTCGACCTGGGGAAGGTGAAGGGGCAAGATGGCCAAAGGACAGGACAAAGAACCTTGTGGCGTGGCCATTTTGGAACCAGGCCTCCTAACTGTGCCAAACACAGTAATCGCGGTTTACCTGGCAAGAAAGGGTTAAAAATATGCGAAATGACAAGGTGCCACCAGCCCTGTGCAAAGTACATCTACACTTCTCCTAAAAAATCCTTCGACAGTATCTAGGACCTTTGGAAATTACTACAGCCAAGTGCACTGTACTGTAAGGTACATTGTACACGTGTTACATGTTGCAGAAAAGTCGCAACATGGACAATGACTAAGGGAAACAAAGTCTTCCTGTACTGACTGACTTTAAGACATGTCAGTTTCCCCATTAAAGGTGAATGAGAAGCCCAGGGGAGTGCAGCAGAAGGCTGTGCTCCTCTGGTAAAGTCAGACTACGGTGTTCAGACATCAGCAAAACGTTGGGGGGGTTCACAACTGGAGGGAAAATTATACATTACATGGAAATCTTTCCTAATAAAGCTTGAAGGGTAACCTGTACTTGGGTGATGGGAACCCGAGAGGTTAAACCTGTGAACTTGTGACTCAGACGTAAATGGCCAAGAAGGCTCTGGAGGGCAGAGCCCGCTTCCTAACTGGGTTTGCAAGCCAAAGTGTGTTCATCCATCAAGTGGTCCATCTAACCACGTGCTATACACCGTGGGGATGAGAATTAACACTGATATATATTGGCATTCTGACAGTTTGTTTCACCACAGATTTTTCCTTTTTTAGATACACATCCATATGTCAGATTAGTTGGTATTAGAGTGACAGGCAGGCATTAGGGTTTTGTTAGTATATGCCTTTGGTTGACTAAGACTGACTAGGACTGTTTCTTTATTATTTGATGTTTGAGATTACTCCCATCTTAGTTATAGGTCCAGACTGGAGTTTTCCAACCCCCTAGAATCTAACAATAAAGGTTTTGAAACATATTACTTGTGTATCAGTGTCTACATATGATACCATGCCTCCCTCACAGAAGCTACTCTTATGTTAATGTTAAAGGTTATTTATACTGTGCACTAACACCACCGGAGTGGTCCCGTGGAGTTCTGGCGGATCTGAAAGAGAAGGGGGTACTTTAGGGGCAAGTTAGTGGGACAAAGTTTGGGGAGGAGCAAGGGAGCTATGATGTCCTGTTGGCAGCTTCAGTTTGGTTAACACAGTTCACTGAGCTTTTTTGGTGTAGTATCCAGTCTGAATCCGTTGTGTGCTGTTGTGTGAAGGCCTGTGCAGTGTGTTTGTTGTTGCGGTGTGGTGAGTGCGTGTGGGTTTCTGTGGTTTTAGGTGTGGTTGTGTTTAGAGTGTGAGAGGTGTTTGAGGAGCGGTGAGGTTTTTAGAAGTTTTGTGGGGGTGGTTAATAGCCTTGTAATTCGGAGAGATGCCCACTCCTATTGTGTCTCTTTGGCCATTTAGAGGTGGTTGTCTTCCTATCAGTGATTAGGATTCAGCATGATAAGGCTGTTTCTCATCTCTCTGTCATTATGTTAAGTTTACTAGTCTTAGCATTTCTTTATTTGTATTTGGCCAGCCCCTACATCCCAGTTTGTGGCCGTTGTAAACTAGTCCTTTCGGATCGATCCGCATGTTACCTGCGCCCCTACCCTACGTCCTGTCTGAGTGGGAGGGTTGGTGGTTGTGCCTATGTGTTAAGCATGTCTGCTAGTGTTCTGTCGAGATGGGGTTGATGCTCATGTTCTATTCCACCTGGCAATGTCTCTCTTGTTCTTGTAGGACGTTCCCTTAGTCAGTCCTAGGTGTTGTCTGTGCAATCCTATATTCTGTCAGCCGGTTCTTTGTATTTCCTGTGTGATTATTTCAGTTGTTTCTGTCTGGTTCTGAGGTGTTGAAGAGCCAGGTTTTTAGTAGTTTTCTAAATTTTAGGTGGTCTCTGGTATTTGATATTCCTTTCAGAGCCTCCTTGTTTTTTCCTGACGTAAGGTTTGGTTCCAGGTGGATTTCATTGCTTGAGGAGTCTTGTTGGTTTGTAGATGGTTATTTTCTTTTGTAGGAACTCTACTCCCCGTCTGTTGATTGCACTGTGTGTTATGCACATTGTTTTGAATCTGATACAATGTTTGATTGGAAGCCAATGTAACATTTTTTGCGCTGGAGTGATGTGATCTTGTCTTGACAATTTCAGGAGGAGTCTAGCTGTTGTTGCATTTTGGATGTGTTGCAGTTTCTTCAGGAGGTGTTCTGGCATCCCGAGGTAGAGGCTGTCTGCGTAGTCTAGCCTTGACATGATGAGAGCAACTATTGTCAGTGTTTTGTGTGGCTGAAGGAGAGGAAAGGTAGAATTATTTTTGTTCAGTGGAGCAGGAAGACGCATTTTTTAATTATTGCATTTACTTGTGGTTCTAAGGTTAGAGCGTTGTCCATTAGGACTCCCAGGTTTTATACTACCTTAGACAGTGTGGTCACGGTTCCCAATTCAATCGGCCAGGCAATGTAGATGGTGTTCTCTTGGTTTTTGGATATAATCATGATTTCTGTCTTTCCTGGGTTGATTTTTAGGTTGTTGGCGTTCATCCAGTCATAAACTTCTTTTAGACATTCTACTAGGGTTGAGTGATCTGCTTGAGTGTCTTCGATTTTGTAGATGATTTGAGCGTCGTCTACGTAGTTGTAGCATGTATTGTTGAATATTTTGAAAATCTTGATTAATGTTGTCTGGTAGATGTTGTAGTATAGTGGTGATGGTGAGGATCCTTGTGGATTTTAAAGGTTTAATCAATACAGTTTCTGTTTTGTTTGCTAGGAATTATTTGATCTAGAGTACGTGGCCAGGGAAAGGCTGAAGCTACCTGACTCTGATCCTGAGGGTGGCTATCTGCAGCAGGACCACATAGGGGAGGACAAACTCCAGGGAGACAGAAGAATGCTGAATCCGAATAATCCCTGGACTTTAAATCTTAATGACACCCGTGTGCCTTTGCAACATTCCTGTATGGCTTATTGTGATGGATATAGAGAATTCCAGGGTCTTCATGTCCAAGAACATTCTATGCTGCCCCTCCTCCCCCTTGGATAGTGCTGAGACGAGGAAGAGGGATGGAGTAATGAGTACGACCTGAAGCGGTAAGCCAACACCACGTTCTAGTCTTTGGAAAATGCTAACCACTGCTTGGACTTTTAAAATTGAGACAGATGAGCAGAACGCGAGAGAGAGAGAGAGAGAGAGAGAGACGGAGACGGCTGCTGAATCCAACTTGTTCTGATGCTGTTTGGGTACCAGACTCGATCAGACTGCAGGAATCGGCAAAGAGGCTAACAAGAAGGTCGTGCAGGGATCTGAGCAGAGAGAAGTTCACTGCATTATTGCCACAGGCAGCTGGAGCCACCAAAAGCAGAGGAACCAAGCAGCCAACGTGACACACTCCCAGTCAGCGGGCCGAGAGCAAAGAAGATGGGGAGACATGAGGAACGCTGAAGCTGCCAGTGAAGATGAGTAAGCCCAGTGACAGCAAATGCGACACTGGGGTGCATCTGGGCGAATGCGCGCACCATTGACAGCGCGAGAGAGCCTAATTAAAGGAACTGGAATAGTCAATATGAATACGAAAGGCATTATTTCCTGGATGCAAGAGAGAGAGAATGAAGAATGGAAAAGCCCTGGCAGGACAGTGAACAGGCAGTGTGCAATTCTGTGACCCACACCCGAGGGCGACAACCTGTCAGGAGAGTAAACCAGAGGTAGAACGAGAAGTGAGAAACATCAGGGGTAACCCCCCGTCCTGAAATTGTGGATTAGTCCTAATCAATATAGAAAGGGAAGGATGCCTCTGTCATTCCTATGCAGGACTGCTCCTCTTTTGAAGGCCTTGTCTTCAGGCTCACTCTCTCTCCTGGCCACTCTCGTACTGTGGCAGCTATCTATTGGCCACCTGGTCAGATCACCTCCTTCCTCTCTGAGTGGGTGGACCTCTCCTCTTCCTCCCTCCTGGCCTCGACCACTCAACTCCTCCTTCTTAGAGACTTCAGCATCCACTTGGATGCTTCCTGTCCCTCCTCTGGACTCTTTCGCGACCTCTGCAACAGTCTCTCTCTTTCTATTCTCCCCTCTGGCCTCACTCACTCTGCAGGGCACACTCTGGATGTTCTGATATCCTCAGACCTTCCCCTCTCTATCCCCCTCACCAATCCTCTCTCCTGGAGTGATCACGCTCTCCTTTCCTCCCATCTCTCCCTCTCTACCCCTCAGGCCAAGCCAACTCCAGCACTGCCTCCTACCTTCTCGGTCATCCAACCCATGAAGCATGTGTCAATTGAGGCTTTCCCCGCCCTCCTCCTCCTCCTCCTCTGGCTGACTCACATCCTGACACAGCCCTTTCCATGCTCCACTTGTCTATCTCTGATACTCTTAATGTTCTTACCCCTGTAATGAGGATCCGCTTGAAGCCCAAACCCAAGTGCAACTTCTGGTACTCCTCTGACCTCATCACACTTAAACGCAAGTGCAGGGTGGCTGAGAGGAAATGGCTAGCTTCTTGCGCATCCTCTGACAAACTGGCCTGCCTCTGCTCCAAAGGCAATACCGGCTCTCTGTCCACACTAAGAAGAGAGCACACATCCAAGCCCGCGTCTCTTTCAAATCTGCAAAGAGCTGGCCAATCCTGATGCAGTATCTACCTATCCTGTCCCCTCCCAGGCCCTCTGCATGACCCTGGCTTCTCATTTCATCTCTAAAACCCAGGACATCCTGTCCACCCTCTCGTCCTCTCCACCTCCTCCCTCTATTCTCTCATCTGCCTCTGGCCCCTCTGTGGGAACCTGTCCTCCCTCTTTGTCTTCCTTTCCTCTGTTCTCCTTTGACGAGATTTCTAGACAAGTCTAATCTATGAAAGTCTTGTCAAAACAGGTTCTTCCCTGTTCTTCCAAAACCATCAAGGACCACATTGACACCCTCGCTCCTGCCCTGGCTGACTTCTGCAACCACTCCTTTGCCACTGGAGCCTTCCCCTTACCCCTGAAGCACTCTCTTGTTCAACCTCTTCTCAAGAAAACATCAGCCGACCCCTCCTGCCTGGGTAACTATCACCCAATCTCCATCACTCCTTTCCTGGACAAACTCATGGAAAAGCTGGCTTTCTCCCAGCTTAATTTTCACACTGAATCTGTTGGTTGTCTCCATGACCATCAGTCTGGCTTCAGAGCCAGCAGAAGGACAGAAACTGCTCTCTTGAACATCTGTTAAGACCTGCTCTCTCATCTTGATTCTAATCTCCCAACTGGCCTCATATTACTCAATCTCCCTTCTACCTTTAACACGGTCAACCATGCCATCCTGCTCAATCGTCTTTGTGATAACCTGGATATCATCGACCAGGCCCTGGCCTGGCTGACCTCGTTCCTCTCTAATCGACCCTCCCAGGTCCAACTTGGGTTCTTCCTTTCCTCTATCTCACTCTCTGCCTGTGGTGTTCCCCAGGGGTCTAACGTCTCTCTCTGGCTGTTTAACCAATTCCTAGCACCTCTCGCCTACCGCATTGCCGCTCTCTGCTCCAACTTTCAATGCAATGTGGATGACTCCACTCGTTTTCAGGCTCTCCTCTGCCACCTCTTCTCTTTCTTGCATCTCTGATTGTCTGTCTGCTATCCAGGAGTGGTGTTCCGCCAATGATCTCTGCCTTAATGCCATTAAGACAGTGATTCTCCTCATTATCCTCATTGGCACACCTGCACCCTCCTTTCCTGTCACTCTCTTCAACCCCACACACTGCTTCTCTCCTCACATCTCTGATGTTTCTAAGAAGTCAAACTGCCAACTGCACCTCCTCAGAGGTATTCCTCCTTTCCTCTCCTTCCCCCAGAAGCTCAGTGTCTCTAGAGCTCTGGTTCTCTCTAGGCTGGACTACTGCAACAGGCTCTTTCTAAATATGCTTGCTTCTACTCTCCGCCCTCTGCAACTCATCCAGAACAGGACTGCGAGAATTGTCCTTGGCCCGAAGCCCAGGAATCATATCTCTCCATCACTGAAATCTCTGCATTGGCTCCCGGTGGGCCTTCTGGGGCCTTGGTCCTCAATACCTCCAATTCTCTCTTCGTAAATACCTTCCTACTCAGAGTCTTCGCTCCTCCACCTCCAACTCCCTCAGCGTCAGTCGCTTCTCCAAGCAATGAGTTGGTGGTAGATCTCTTTTCTCGGCTGGGGCCTCCCTATGTAACAGCCTCCCTGCCTCTCCGAAACCTGAGGAAAACCATCTCCGGTTCCAGAAGAACCTCAAGACCTTTCTCTTTGCTTCTGCCTTCTCTCTCCTTCCACTGCAGATTTCCTGTCTGATACTGCATCGGTCACCTGGCTACCCTCTAATTTCGGGCCCAGGTCACTGCCCGTCAGTTGCACTCCTGTACTGCCTCCTGGCAACCCTTGCACTTGGGTCTGTATCTGTAACCCTACAGTCCCCCTACCTGCACTTTTGGACACCTGCTGTCTGTACTTACTCTTGCACCTGCCACCTGCTGGCCGCACTTCTTGTTATTCATGTACAGCACTGCCCCCTCTCCTTTCCCCTATCACTTTCGCCCTCCCCCTCTCCTGCACTTGTGCAATCTCTTTGTCACTTGGCCTAGTAAGATCGTTGTCTCTTTCCTCCCTCTGTTCCCCCTTCCTTGCCTCGTCGTGCCTTGAAACACTTGTGTATAGGCGCATTACAAATGCCATATAATATCAAGAACCATACCCCTTTATGGATAGGTAACAACGTTGTGAATACCCTGGCAAGAGAGTATAAAAGGGGTGGAAAAGGGATTAAGAAATCTCAGGGGTCAAAACCCCTCCTTGAAATTGTAGAACAGTGACAATCAATGGACAAGGGAAGAACCATACCCCTTTAAGGCATAACTGAGATCCAAAGAGTGAGAAAGTAAACATTCAAAAGAACTGTGTGCTTAAAGGAGATTCAAGGGAAGAATATTCCCTCCCTTGAACACATTTGAACTATGAGAAAGTGACATTCAACCCACCAGAAGAAATTAGGGGAAGGGAAGACCCCTTTCCTGATGGAACTTTATTCCTTTTCTTTTCGGAACCTTCAAACTTTGTTATGGAACTTTGAAAGAAAGCTATACAGAAGTCACTGAGTTACATATTATATTGAGTTTAGCGTATATGTGTCAATTTAGGATTTTTGGACACAGGACAGAGGACGCTTTTTGGTTTAAAATCCTGACACAAACTGTCCTTTGTTTTGTTGGGGCAGGGAAACCCCTCTTAGGATTCGGGATAGATAGGATGTTGCCAAACCCCATTTTCTTTTATGATAAAGAAAAGTCTGTAACCAACACCTAACATGCCACTGTTTTCGAGTTGATCCCTTGAACTATTTTGTTTCTCTTATTTCTTTCAATTCTTCACTGCATGCTCTTTGCTCCCAGTCTCTCTTCCTCCTTGCTGTTCCTTGCCCTCCCTGTGCTCCATCCTGTTTCCGCTCTTTTTCCCTTCTGGCTCCTAAACACTGGAACGCTCTCCCTCTGTCTCTCTGTCCTCTGTCTAGTCTCCCTCCCTTTAAATCTAAACTCAAAGATCACCTCCTTTCATTGTGATTCCATCAATTGTTCCCTGCATTTGTATCGATTGCCTCTATGTGAAGCACTTGGGCGATAGGCGCTATATAAATAAAGAACTATGATAGTATGTTCACATTGGGCAGAAGATAATAGTTGTATGAAACTAAACAGCAAATGGTGGATGTAAAATGGCTTTGCTCCAGCTGTGCTTTCAAAGTGTTCTACCAAAGAGCTTGCACACAAAAGCAAAATGGCTGGATCTCTGTGAGGTATCTTTTTGCTCAGCCTTGGTAACATAATTCAGCTTGCAGGATTTTACTCTTAACATAATAATCCAAAAATGACTCTAAAATGTGTTGATTTATTATGCTAACTATGACTACCTACCAGTTATAAAAATGAAAAATAAAGGCAAAAAGGGCAAAATATATATATATATATATATATTTCACATCAAAGCCAACTTCTAAAATAGAAGGAAAAGGTTTAATTATTATAATGGGAAACCCTGAGGTCCATGAAAGTCTGCAGAAAAGAGATAAATGTTTAAAATCAATCATCTAAGTCACTTTGTGGTGTTACAAGGTGAGGGGCTTGACGCTGTCAGGATGGAACAGGGATCCTCTCCCAACTTGGTGTAAGTGAGTTAACAGTGAGTTAACAGGTCATGTGCAATTGCTGTACCTACCCAAGAGGTGGGGTGAGTGAGGCATTGGGTAGGCCCCAGTCCCTGAACACCCCCGAGTCAGTCTTGTTTGTGCATTGCCGTATCACTGTCAATCACACAATACCTACCAGTCTGTTTTCTGGTCAGTGGTTTCTTTTCCTGTTTCAAGCCCATAAGATCCAGAGTCCAACGTGATAGATACCTAACTGAAAGAGGATAGAAAAAAAAGACTCTGAGCAAGAAGATCGCATTCATGGCAACTTCCCAGCCCTAACAGTGAAAAGCAAGGAAGCCAGCCAAAGCCAACCTGACCAGTCCGCTGCGCCTGCAAGAACACAGGTAAATGCAAATAGGAAGGAGCCTATCGTGTCTGTTGAACGTGTGTACTGTGATTAACGGACCCTGGAAAGAAGCATAGAACTAGAATAGGTACATATATCAGGTGAAACAGTGAACCAATCAAAAGGAGAAGAAGACAGGAGACCGCAGGTATAAAAAGCTTACATGCATACAACTGAGTGACAGGTATTTGTGTGTGGTCAGGAGGTGCAGTAGTGGACAGAGAGACCATGAGGAAGGCAGAAGACAGAGCTTAGTGATAAGAAGACTTTGGAGCTGTTGAATACAAGTGCAGGGGTGGTATTGCTTGTGAGAGTGCTACCAAAATGATAGATGAAAAGTGTGTTTGAGAGTGTATCCAAGAGTTTATAAATATAGAGATGGTGTAGGAGAAAGGACAGAGTGAGTAGTCAGTGAAAGATGCGTGGTGTAAAGAGAGAGGGAGTGAAAGGGTCCTGTCATGGCGCCATTCTATTCCATGTGGAGACAAAGGAAATGGTTACACTCACTGTTTCGGTCACGTTGCTTTAACAACGTTGGAGTGCTGGTCTAGTTTTTTGTTAAGATGGTGCCTGCCATCCTATTTTACTTTCCTACTCAGAACGAGCAGAGCGTTACAACCCTGGCGGTCTCTTTTGGGCAAGACACTAGTATTTCTCGAGGATTTCTTAGCTAAGCTCTATCCCAGCCTTTTATCTCCTTGCCTTCGCTCCTCCTGTGTTCCCCCTGCTGTACCGCAATCGTATTTGCCCAGCTCTTGCCTTCTGTTCCATTTTCCTGCCTCTTGCTGTTTTCTTTCCGTTACTGCGGCACTGCTAGTTTTCATTCTCGTCCAGGCTCTGATGGCTATATCTATTTCTTCCTGGGCCTTTCTATGACATACCTTGTATCCTTACCTGTCTCAGTATCCTGCTTCAACTACCTTGAACACCTCTCTAATTTCCTCATCAGTAAAGCTTTGTTACTCCTCTTCATTAGAACCAGCAATTTGATTCCTGGCACACAAGAACAATCCATAAGATCTTGGGGTTTTTTCTGCTATGGCTTTTTCCCCAAATCAGGACCTCCCTCTCAGTGGTCTCAATGCCCTGCTTGTTTGAACAGGTAGACACTGTGGCTACGGGGAGGCACCGCCCCTTCATCATCAAAGAAAGCCTGCTCTCAAAGAAGAAAAATAAGTCAGGAAGGAAGACTCCTGAAGATTCTATCGCCTCGCAGGAAGTACAAAGAGGTGAGAGTGCTAGCTATACAGTAGAATCTGAGAGGAAAAGGAATGTGTCCATGAAAGAGTGGAAATGTATAAAGGGGGACATTGGAGATAGAGAGTAGAAGGAGAGGGGAGTGTAGGGAGAGAGATGAGGTGTGTAAGAAGACAGGTGAGACAAATAAGGAGAGAGAAGTAGAAGAAGAGGAGGGGGAGAATAGAAGGAGAGCTGAGTATGGCAAAAGAGAAATGTAAGATCATCACTAGCAGAGAGGAGGGAGATTGGAGAGAGTAGCAGCAGAAGTAGGACAGTAGGGGACTGAGAGAGCACAAGAGGCAGACATGGAAGTCCAGAGCTAGAGACAGAAGGCAGAGAATTGTGGGGGACGTAGGAGTGAGACATGGACTGTGAAAAGGCATGCACCCTCTGGAAGATCATTGAACATATTGTGAAATTAGGAAATCCTTTGGAAGTCCCTGGGGGAGTAAGGAAGATAGGGCTATAGCATTTAGGCATTTTATCAATAGAATGGGCTACCTTAGGCAGAAAGGGTTACCAAGCTTTAGTTGCATTTCACCCTTGGGGACTGGGTGGCCTGGGAAGGGTTGAGCTATCCCACAGGAGGTCAAAGGGGAAGATGGGCATCTCCCTTAGGCAGCTAACCATGGATTCAAACATAAAATCCATTGAACTTTTTTTCCTGAGTTGGGTGTAATTATTGAAACCATCCATGACACCAGAGTTCTGCAGTGGGGTTGTGTCACAAGTTTAAGGTAAGCAACTAGTGGACAAGCCAGTATGTATTAGGGGAGACACAGGTTAACAAAGACTACCCTCATACTTTGTGTATTATCTGGAGCTAAAAACATCCAAACCAAGCTATTCACAGAAGAAGACTAAAAGAAGCTAATATGGAACTACTGAGAGTCCGCATTTAAAGGAACTGGGTAACAGGAAAAATCTCCAGCTGATAATGACAACATTGATAGGCATGTAGGTCTGAGAGGCCCTGCAAGAGCCTGCATTTGAAAAACCTGTTACTGAAGACAATCCTTTGTGTAAGTCACCTTCTGGAAATCAAAGCTGGATTTATGGCCTTTGATTTCCTTTTGTCAATTTGTCTTGTTAGTTATTTTAGGGATTTAGTACCAGACCTCAAGAATTGCTATGCAGCTGCCACATATGGGGTCCAATTAGGACTTCACGAGGCTCGATTGAATTTGTAGATTATCCCATTTGAGTCTTTTAACAGTTGAACAAACTGCAAATGGGAGTTGGCAATTTTGGAAGCCAGAAAGTGTGCACCCTCAGCTGAGCAGGTTCCCCTTGTTGGCTACCTGGAAGTCCAAATTCACAAAAACCACCTTCAATCATTACATTAAATATGTCATACTTAGTAGGGGGTCCTCAAAACAGGCACTTGGATATCGGACTGTGCAGGCAGGTGTCTGGATGAGGATTAACCACTCCAATGGTGTCTGGTTAGGTCAATAGAACACCCTTCCTTGAAGTGAGTTAAATATATATATATATATATATATATATATATATATATATATATTACATGGCCTGCGGTAGCGGCCATGTAGTTATGGTTAAGTTGCTAAACCTGTAGGAAGAACACTTTTTGGGTGTCTTATAACTTCACTCTCCCTGGACGAATACTCACCAAACTTTGCAAAAAAAAGTATATGGCCCACTCTGAATTTTTTTGCAAAGTTTGGTGAGGTTTGGTTCAGGGGGGGGGTCAAAGTTTTAGGGGGGTCCCAACATTTTTTTTTCCCATAGACTGAATGGAGAAAGAATTTCCGTCACACCTACAGCCCAAACCGCTGGACGGATTTTGACCTAATTTGCGGCAGGAGCGGCGGCTTGATCCAGAAATGCTTTTGTTAATTTGGTGTAAATCCGCCCAGTAGTTTTTTTTAAATGACCAAACATAAGGCAAAAGAACTAGTGATATCTATGTCCGCTCTGCTGACTTTTGCGTGGTCCGCGGCATCGGGAGGCGGCCGCTGATTGGGTGGTGAGAAAACGTGAAATGCATCGGTTTTCCTGAAACGCCCGCCATCTTGGATTTGCAGACTTTTTTGGGGTCCGTGGACAGCGCAGTGAAAACATTTTTAAAAAAGCAGCATTGCACTTGTCAAACTCAACAAACAATATCTAGAGATATGGGGGGGATGAGGATTGAATTTGATATGGCCATAAGAAGCAAAAAAACAGGTTGTCCCCCCCCCCCGAAAGTCTGCGAACACTCCAGATGTCCTGGGGCTGTCCTGTAGTGTTTGCTGACACTTCAGATGTCCATTACAGGGTTGGGGAAAAGCAGTTTATGGATGGCTTATAACTTCATTTGTGATGTCATCTTTGATGTCCTGGGTGTTAGTCTTAGCAGTTCACAGTGGTGGCGCAAGTTATGGTTGCTTAGCTTACCATAACTGGCGAATTTCTGAGGTTTTTTCGGTTTTACCTATAACCATAACGTCCCTGTAACAATGTTTTTCCATTGAATTTCACAGGTTTTATTAGTGCAACTTACCATAACATCCTAAAAAAACTATGCTCATGCCTACAGGTGAAACCACTGGACGGAATTTACACCAAATTTGAGGCAGGAGCGACGGCTTGATCCCCAAAGCGTGCTTTTGTTAATTTGGTGTAAATCCGTCCAGTCATTTTAATTTAAAACGACCAAAAAGTAAGTGAAAAAACGTAGGGATATCTGTGTCTGGTCCACTGACACATTTCCCTGTTCGCTCCACGGACAGGACTCTGATTGGCCCAGTGGTGTGCGTCATGTCCACGGACACCAGATGTGTACATTGATTGGCTGGAGTGCAGCATGTTGAGCGTCAACGGAAACGCCAGCCATCTTGTGTCTGCGGATATTCGTGGACAGCGCGGCAGCGGAAGGTGCTCCAAAACATATTTAGGGGCATCTGGTGGTGAGAAGTGGGGCTGGAAACGGTGGGGGAGGGAAAGATGGGTCATATGATGCATTTGTTTAGGTGCAAGACGGCAGTGTTCTGTTTGTGTTGTCCGCGGACAGTTCCTTGGACAACCAGTTCATCTATTGACTGGAAGCAGGCTTTATTAGGGCAGGAGAGTGCATTGTAGATGACATGAGGATGTTTGTATTGTGCTGTGGTGGCTGTATGTATTAGAAGTGGATAGGCTTTGAATAATAATGGCTGTATTATGCTGCAGTGGTTGTGGCCAGGGCGTGGAGTCTTGGGTGCATGACCGGAGGCCATAGGCAATGCACCCAAGACTCCAGGCCCTGGCCAAAAAGTACTGCAGCATAATACAGACATGCACTTAAAATTGTGATGGTGCTATATGGATTGGAGAAATATGTGTACAGAATGTGTGTTTGCAAAGTCTGTACACTGTTTTAAGTTCTGTAATCGTATGTGTACTACAGTGTAAAGGTATTTAGGTGGTTGGATTATTGAATTGTAGAGTGTGCCAACTAGTTGTATGTACTGGAGTACTATGTGTCCAGAAGTGGATATGGATTTAAGGGTATGGTTTATGTGTTTGTGTTGTGATAAGTGGGCAGATGTTTGTATGCATGCCTGTATTACGCTGTGGGCAAATTTCTGCCTGCATGGCTGTAGGTCTCCGGCCATGCACCCAAGACTCTAGGCCCTGGCCACAACTACCGCAGCACAGTACAGCCATTGTAAGTGATTTCAACCCGGCACTTCACCTAAGTCAATGCCTAGCATGTGATGCACATCTGAAACCCTTCATTAATTATTTGTGTCTATAAGTTCTTTTATTTCTGAACGATGTACCACTTATATCACGCCCCTCTCTTTTAACCCCCCGGTCACACGGAACCAGGAATCAGGCTGGTTTGCAAAGTTAAAAATATTTATTTATGTATTGCACAATAGATCTCACACTATTTTAATAGGTATACAATGATCACCAATGGGGTGATGTCACACCAAACAATCTCTTTAATCACAAGGAGTAATGATGGGAAAAATAATGCAGCACGGAAATAATACTTTAAGTATGTTCAATCAAATGGCAGTGTGATTACTATTTCCCCCTGCACACCCCTCAATCCCCCCAATATGCAATATAAAGAAATAGAAAGAGAGACAACAGATTTCAGAAATGCAGAACTCAAGCAAATATATCAATCCCAATTTCCGCCAGCAAACACAAGAGAGGAACAGGAATGATTGCAAACGTGTTAACAATGGTTTTAAGTTGGCTTTGAATGAAATGGTGAAAACACTGAAAATGGTCTAATTCACTGAAATTGTTTAAATACTAATGGAAGCCGCTTTATCTGGTTTTAGACACACAGCAGCAATGATTTGAGAGTAATGAGCAAGTTGAAAACTTAATTTTGAGGTTGGGTGCAATGAAAAGCTATTTTACACGTTATGAATTTTGGCCAAACGAAAAATTTGCAGCAAACTTTTCCATGTGCGGTAAGCGCGATTGTGGAAAAACTATAAGGAGTTGAGATGCAGTTCTTTAGAAAGCTTAGGATGTTAGCTACAAGTAGACACTTACATTTTGTATCTAGCATAATGTATGAAGAAGTTATGAACGTTTTCGTGGAGGTCGTTTTTTTCAGAAAAATGCAAAATTGTAAACAAGGATGCGCTTTTTAAATACAAAAAAGGTTTCTTTACTCTAGGGATGGACTATGAAGATAAAAACTACACAACAGCACAGCCACCATACCAGGACGTCTCTGAATGGTTTTTGCCCACCGAGACGCTTGCCTTCTTCAGATGAAATCTATCAGCGCAAAGATGATTTTAACAATATTATTACAGAAGGACTATAGGATAAGAGAGAGGGTTCAGGCAAGACAAAAATGATTTCTAACAATACAGTTCTGTATATAGGATAGATTTGATTTGGATAGGGATGACTATGGACAGTACATAGGCTAGTGACAATCCTATACTATGGATACTCACTACCAATGTTTTAACTGGAATTATCAGGCATCTGGTGCTGGTCAAAGATTTCTGGGACAGACTGCTGGGCACACCGGACTGGACGGGTCAGCGATCAGCAAGGCCCTTTGGACACCGCACGGCAGGACTGGACAGCAAGGCGCTCTGGTCTGCACAGCACAGCACCAGACGGGGTTTAATCTGCCCTTCTGGTTATGTAGATGATTCTTTGGATGGCAAGCAGTTACAGCACAGCCTGGCTGCTTCTTTGTTTTCCGCTTTAAGTTGAGGGATGGGTTCTGGAAGGTAGGCCCAGCTGAAAGTGGTTCAGCTATGGTCCGAGCCTTCCTGCTTGCAAAGTTTTAGGAGTCTGGAACAAGGAGTATGGATGGATCTCCTTCAGAGTGCTTTGCCAATATCGGGATGGTGGGTGGATCAGTGTGTCTTTCTAGGTCCTCAGCTGTCTCTATTTATGTGTTTGCTAAAGGGGTGAGTATATGCTGAATTATCATAGGTGCACCCCCTAGCTAGCCTATTGGCTAAAGTCTGCTCTCTTCCTTGATTGGAGGGGAAAACAGAGTGTCATCATGATGATGCAGTCTATGAGGGAAGGAAAACCTCCCCTTTGCCTTTTGCACATAAAATCTCTTTTGGATATAATATATCTTTACAATCTTTATACCAATAGCATACATATATCACATATTTTGTGGAGCACACCTTCTTCCAAGCCTCATTGCTGTGAGATCTTGGGTCTGGATTTGGCAAAATTGCACACTTTTTGTCCGGGACACAATGTCTAATTTGTCCACAATTTTATACATATGTGCGCATGATATCTGGGCGTAATCGTATGAAGTTTCATGTTCCTGACATCAATACAATTGCTACAAAACCAGAATTTTCACTATGCCTTCTCAGAACATTGCACAGAGTTCTGGGTCCTTTTAAAATGTGCACAAAAAAACAATACTGTAATTCTACAATTTTTACCAATTTGCACAGTCCCTTATCAGTCTTTTTAAAAAATATGCTTTCTGTGCTTTGTGAATCAACAGAAATGTCTGTTCCCGCCTCCATCTCCATCTTGCAGCTCAAGAGCAATCTTCACCCTCTTCCTCTGGCGGAAGTCCTTTACAATCCTTTCTGATTAGCATCTCCATGCCTGGGAGGAAGCCCATTGTGCTCTTCCTAGAGCAGCCCAAATGCCCCTCCCCTCTTAATCAACACCTGAATGTGAGTTCCTGGCCCAGAGAGCAGAAGGGAGGTGCCTTGCCCAGTGGGGGAAGTTGCTTTGTAGTTTTGGCATGATCAGGCTTACTTTAAAAGTTACTTTGTTAAATTTTTCTTTGTTGAAAATAAACTTGCAATTTTAAAACCAACATCTACAACACTGATACCAGGCTCTAAACCATGAAGTTTAAATAGTTACAACCTAGTTTGCTCTTGATAACAGGTCACTTAGATTTGAGACATTAGATCTTAATGGTACAAATTAACTGTTTAAATGCAGGCTCTTGAAACAGTCACAGGCGGCAGCTGGTACTGCGCCCAGATTTTGACAGATTTTCACACGCAAGCACACTTTTTACTGTGGACATTGTATGTTCATGTGGATTCCTTAATTGAAGTGACAGGTAACACCCAGCAAAGATATTGGATGTTCTGTGGTGTTTTGGCCTGGTATTTTGTATTTTCAGCAACCAAGAAAAAGGGATTTATGAGGAATTTCTTGGTTTCCTTGCAATGAAGCACTGCCTTTCATGCAGTTTCCATTTTTACTCGGTAGGCAGCCCAGTGACAGGTTGCAGCAGTGAGTCTCCTTCCACTACTGACAACAGGCAAAGCAGATTTGGCAGCCATCTTTCTGTGTTTCAAAGTGCAATTTTCATAGGTTTTGGCGCGCCCAGATGTTTTGTGGCCATTTTGCTGATTCTGGTGCCACCAGCACACAGTGATGCCGCAGGGCAGAGCCAATTGGGTTAAAACATTCCAACACACCATGTAGGCAAACATTGTTATACTGGTATAAGGATTGGAGAAATATGTGTACAGAATGTATGTTTGCAGATTACAAATAAGTGTGACACCCACAATTGTATACTTACTGTTTGTATTGTTTGTGTCACAATAATTGTATACTTACTGTTTGTATTGTTGAGGATCTCTGCTGTTTTGTTTGCATGGTTTGTGCAAATGTTCGATACATTTCGAAGGGATTGGGTTCTCCGACGTATTCCACATCTATGACAGGTAATCACCACAGCTGTGCTGCTTCGGAAAATTTCCTGCGTCGATGACTTCGATACACTGTCCTCGAGGGCCTCCGTCGAGCCGACGTCACCGGATGTTATAAGTAGGATGCACGACACCCGTAGCCTCAGTTCCGTTTTTTCCGCGAACGTGTTCACTTCGGAGATCTCGGCGCGCCTCGATTCTTCTGAGTACTTCTATCGGTTCTTCGAACTTGTTTGTTTGTGAAGATATCATGTCTTCGTCTTCTTCTACCCCGCGGCCGGGTTTCAAGAAGTGTCGAGACTGCGGTTCCAAGATGTCGCTGATGGACCCGCACAACGCCTGCCTCTGGTGCCTCGGTGAGGACCACGCCACGGATGATTGTGACAATTGCCAGTCGTTAACATTGAAGGCCTTGCGGGAGCGGAAGAAGAAGCTTTCTGTCGGTAAGGTGTCTAAGTCCCGAAAGCGAAATCCATGCGCTTTCGACCAACGATTCGAGAGGCGACTCTCCGCGTCGTCGGCGTAAGTCCAGGGGGTCTCGGCTCCGGAGTGGGTCCTGCCATTCATCTACCTCTTTGAGGCACTCGCAGAAGCGCCGTCACCGGTCGCCTTCCCCGTCCTCGTCCGAAGACTCCGCCCTTCGGCGGGTTGCTTGTCCCAACAAGCATTCTTCTCCTGTGAAATGGGATGCATTTCGCACGGAGCTGATGGCGATTTTCCAATCGCAGGGCTCCGTTCTGTCTGCGCCTTCGAAAGAAGTCGACAGGGAACGTGCTAGGGCCACCGCTCGCATGCCTTCGGGCTCGGGCGGTCGGCGCGATCACCGGGAGCCTTTAAGAACCCGATCGGACAAGGTGGATGGCTCGAGCCATGCCTGATTCAGGTCCCGGTCCTCGACGCCCTCGAGACCGGTGGATAGTGTGAGGTCTTCTAAGAAGACGTCGACGGCATCAGCGCCATGTCCATCGAGGGACTCTCTCGAGGCTGCACCTCCGAGGAAGTCATCGAAGCCATCGGCGCTGAGGCCAACGAAGGACACGCTCGGGGACCCGCCCTTGAGGCCTGTGTCAAAGCCATTGGCGCCATGCTCGACGCCGAATCCGTCGATGCCGTTGATGGCTTTTGTGGAGGCTTTACCGCAGGTACCCCGTGTGTCGGTGGAAACTCCGAGGAAGGCCCTGAAGAAGTCGGAAAGGCCTGTATTTGTGCCTTTTTCTGTGCCCTCTTCCAGGGATTTGTTCCCGCCTCTGGATTATATTTCTGAGATGGAGGAAGGGTCTGAGGAAGGTTTGGTTCCTGATGAGGTTCCTGATGACCTGTTATCTGGACATAGCCAGTTGGAAGACCGGTGTCAGTGTTTGCACGATGCCTGTGGTCTTGATACCTCCCTGGAGGTTGAGTTTGGCAGGCCTGAGCCTGGTACACATGCTGAATCTTCGTACAGGCGACTCATGTCGAGGGTGATGGAGTACTTGGGGTGGTCTGCGCCACCAGTGGATTTTCTGCAGGATGACCTGATGGATATCTTTGACCAAGGTCCACTCACTGACCCGTGCTGCCATTTCATATGGCTTTACAGAGAAGGCTGGCAACGGCTTGGACTGCTCCAGTGAGTCTCCTGGCAGTGAGCAAGTCTTTGCCGAAAAAATACCGTCCAGCCAGTAGCGACCCCTGCTACTTGACTACGCACCCCACTCCGGAGAGTTTGGTGGTGCAGGCGGCTACAGCCCCAGCAAAGCAGGCGTTGTACCCTACCATCCTTCTTGATAGGGATGACAAGCATTTTGATGGCTGGGCGAAGAAAGTGTTTTCTTCAGGATGTATGGCTTTACAGGAAGCCAACTCTGTGTGTCCCTTAGCATGTTTCACTCACACTCTGTGGAATTGTGTGTCTTTGGCAGCTGAAGATATTCCCGAAGGGGAGGAACGGGATGGTTTTCTTGCTCTCGTTCAGGATGGCAAGGATGCCATGTGTGAATCTGTTCAGTCCGGTCTGTACATGGCAGATTGTGTCAGCCGGTCCATGGCGGCGAGCACCGTGATGCGCAGATTTGCGTGTTTGCGGAAGTCAGGGTTTGCTCCTGACGTACAAGCCCGGCTTCTCAACATGCCCTTTGATGGTGAACATCTTTTTGGCAGCAAGGCTGACGCAACCCTTGAGAGGTTGCAGACCTCCAAAGCTGCAGTGAAGTCGTTGAGCGCTGCAGTTCGCCAACCTCTGCCTTTTCGTCCTAAGGGACAGCAATGGAGGGGATGCTCCTTTTGATACTACTCTTCCTTTGGTAGATTGAGGGGAGCTGCAAGTCAAAGGGGCCACCGTTCGAGTGCCAGAGGGGGAAAAGAAGGTACTCGAGGTGCCAAGGCCGCTCGGGCAGTTGCCTCTTTGCCATCAGGCACTACTGCAGCCGCTTCAGCTCAGTCATGAGGCCAGGTCCCATGGTTCGCCGGTTGGGGGAATGCTGGCACAGCATCTTATAGAATGGCGTGCCATTACTTCAGATGTGTGGGTTCTGGAGATCATAGCCCACGGCTACTGTCTTCCTTTCCGGCAGAGGGCTCACGACAATCCACCATGGAATCTCTCTTTGAAGAGTCCAGATCCGCTCCTTGCTCAGGAAATCAAATCCCTGCTGGAGAAAGGCGCCATAGAACTGGTGCCTGTAGTGGAGAGGAACAAGGGATGGTATTCCCCATATTTTTTGATCCCGAAAAAAGACGAGGGTTTGAGACCTATCATGGACTTGCATGGTTTGAACAAGCTCCTCAGGAAGGACAAGTTCAAGATGGTTATTCTCTCTCAAGTCCTCCAGGCCCTTCAACTTCATGGCTGTTTGGTGTCTCTCGACCTCAAGGATACTTACTTTCATGTGCCGATTCATCCCAAGCACAAGAAGTACCTGAGGTTCACTGTTGGCGAATCGCACCTTGAGTTTCGGGTCCTGCCGTTCGGATTGACCTCCGCCCGAGGGTTTTTACCAAGCTCATGGTGGTGGTGGCAGCGTAGCTCAGGAAAGGGGGGGGTTCACGTCTACCCCTACCTGGACGATTGTTTGATCAGGGCGCGCTCTCCTGAGCTATTCCGGATCATCTGTCAGTGACCTGCCACTCCCTTCACATGCTGGGCTTCTCCCTCAACTTAAAGAAGTCCCACTTGACGCCTACCCAGCGACTCCAGTACATCGGAGTGGTGCTCGACACATCCCTGGGGCAGTGTTTCCCTCCCCAGGTGAGGGCTCATCACATTCTGCAGTTGGTGCACAAGTTGCAACATGCCCAGAGTCTCCCGGCGTTTGAATTCTTGAGGTTGCTAGGCCTCATGGCATCCTGCATTCTTCTGGTGTCAGAGGCCAGGCTGCGGATGAGATCTCTGCAGTGGACTCTCAAGATGCAGTGGTCACAGTCCTCCGGCAGGATGTCGGATCCCGTTCAGGTGCCACCCTCGGTCGCCCAGGATCTCCTGTGGTGGGCCGTCTAAGGCAATCTGATGAAGGGGGCTCCATTTTGGCCACCCTGGCCGGAGGTGATGATCGTGACGGATGCATCCCTCACGGGATGGTGAGCTCATGCCAACGAGTTGACAGTCAGCAGTAGTTGGTCTTCATTGGAGTCCACACTCCATATCAATCTGTTGGAGCTGAGGGCCATCAGGCTAGCTCTGAAGGCTTTTCTGCCGACTGTGCGAGGAAAGAATGTCCTGATTCTGACGGACAACACAGTGGCCATGCACTACCTCAACAAAAAGAGGGGGCAGGGTCACTTCCTCTGTGCAGAGAGGCGATGCAACTCTAGTTCTGGGCCATCCAGCAAGAAAATTCGGTCTCAGCAGTTCATCTGGCCGGAGACGAAAACGAGGCGGCGGACGCTCTGAACAGGCAGAGCATGGTCTCTCATGAGTTGGAGCTGGCTCAGGAGATTCTCCTGGAGATCTTCGACCTTTGGGGGACCCCACAAGTGGTTCTCTTGGCCACCAGTATCAACCGGAAGTGCGAAAGATTCTGCTTGCGGGAATTTCCTCCAAGAGGAGCCTTAGGGGACGCGTTCGTAGTGGAGTGGTCCTTCCCACTGCTGTATGCGTTTTGTCCAGTCCCTGTCATTCCGCAAGTGCTGCAGAGGTTCGGTTCCCGGATGCTCCTCATTGCTCCGGCATGGGCCCTGAGAACATGGTACCTGGACCTTCTCGACTTGTCCATATGCCCTCCACGCCGTGTTCCCTACCGACACGATCTGCTCTCATGGGAGGGGGGTCAGGTTCTCAATCCAGAGGTCAAGTCTCTCAACCTTCATGCTTGGCTTCTGAAAGGTTGAGGTATAAGGATTGGGACCTCCCTGAAGACGTAATGGAGGTGTTGCTTTTGGCCAGAAGGCCTGCAACAAAGTCCCTGTACTGTTGCCGGTGGAGAAAGTTCTGCGACTGGTGCAGGGTTCATAATGTGGATCCTTATTGGTGTGCCATTCCTGTGATTCTGTCTTTTTTCGTTAGCCCACAAGGGCCTGCAAGTGGGTACCATTAAAGGTTACCTGGCGGCGCTGTCCATATTTAAGCTCTCGTTTGAGGAGTGTTCTTATTTTAAGATTCCTTTAATTTCTCAGTTTCTGAAAGGGCTCACTAATGTGTTCCCACCGTCACCTTTCCAGGTGCCCGGTTGGGATTTGAACCTGGTTCTAAAATTCCTAATGGGTGCTCCATTTGAGCCTTTACATTCTTGTCCTTTGAGACTGTTGACCTTTAAAACTGTATTTTTAGCTGCGGTTACTTCGGCTCGCAGTATGAGTGAGTTGCAGGCACTATCTGCTAAGCCACCCCTCCTTGTGATTCATAAGGACAGGGTTGGCCTTAGGGTTCGTCCTTATTTTCTTCCAAAAGTTGTGTCGGAATTTCATTTAAGCCAGAAGGTCACTCTTCCGGTGTTCTATCCTTCTCCACATCCTGGTAAGGAAGAGGAGAGGCTCCATAGTTTGGATCATAGGAGAGCTTAAGTTTCTACATCTCACGCATGTCCCGGGTCAGAGTGGACAATCAGCTCTTTGTAGGATATGCTGGAAGGCGTTTGGGACAAGCAGTTACTAAGCAGACTTTGTCTAGATGGATTATCTTGGCAATTTCTGAATGTTACCGCTTGGCGGGTAAGGACCCTCCGGTAGGCCTACGGGCCCATTCTACTAGGGATGTGGCTGCCTCTACTGCTCTGCAGAGGGGTGTTCCCATTCGCAACATTTGTGAAGCAGCCACGTGGGCCTCTGTCCATACTTTTGTTAAACACTACTCCCTGGATTCTATCCATGGGCAGGATTTGGCCTTTGGCAAGTTGGTCCTTTATTCTGCATTTTAATTGGGCATTCTAAATTTCTTGATTCTTAATTCTTTTCCCACCTCCTTACGTTGGTACTGCTTTGGGAGTCTGTCATAGATGTGGAAAACGTCAGAGGAGCCTATCCCTTCGAAGAACAAGTTACTTTCTTACCTGGTAACGTTCTTTCGACGGGATGTTCCGACGATGTATTCCACATCATACCCTCCCAGCCTGTCCCGCTCCAGAATTTCTTTTGCGATTGCAGCTTACCTTTCCGCAAGGCTTTCTGTAGTCATACTGGCAGAAGATTGGTGCCACACGTTCTGGGAAAAAACTACAACTGAGGCTAAGGGCGTCGTGCGTCCTACTTGTAACATCCGGTGACGTCAGCTTGACGGAGGCCCTCAAGGACAGCGTATCTACTTCATCGACGCAGGACGCAGACACTAAACATTTTCCAAAGCAGCACAGCTGTGGTGATTACCTATCATAGATGTGGAATACGTCATCGGAACATCCCATTGAAAGAACGTTACCAGGTAAGAAAGTAACTTGTTCTTTTCGTTGATTCTCTGTGATAAAAGAAAATAAGGCATGTTAGGGTAGGTACTTTGTAATGTTGCATTGCATTGTAGATATTTGTATACTTTGTGGACCCTCATATTTAGTAGTTAGCAAGTACTATGCTTTAAACAAGTGTACTGTGCAATGTGCTCAGTTCCTGTGTTTTTTCGCATGATCATTGTGTCGGTGGGAGAAAAAAAATCCATGCAGGATTTTAAAAAAAAACTTTCTACGTTTAATTGTTATATTGCATATTTTGGTTTAGTGACATGACCACAATTTAGAGCAATAGTTGAGGTGATTTTCATTTGTGATGTCATATTTGATGTCCTGGGTGTTAGTTTTAGCAGTGAACGGTGATGGCGCGAGTTATGGTTGCTTAGCTTACCATAACTGGCGAATTTCTGGGGGTTGTCGGTATTACTTGTAACCATAATGTCCCTTTAAAACATATTTCATTGATATATATGTGTGTGTATATATATATATGCATAATGTCCTACATTTTCGAGGCTCATAACTTATTTACCTCTTTGCCACCACTGGATGATTAGGTTTTAAGCACCCCTTTCATGCAATACCTAAATTAAGGTGAAACTATGGTCAATAGAATGAAAAGATAGGTTCATATCCAATTGCATCTTCCTCATCCCATTTGACTCTTTAGGGCTCTGCACTTTTTAGTTTGTCCGTAAGCCTAGAGGTCTTATCAGAAACATTAGGGATTAACCTGCAGTAATACCTGATTAGCCCAAGGAAAGCTCTCAAATTCCATTTAGTTTTTGGTGTAGGGATTTCAAGGACTCTTCTTACCTTTTCTTGTTGGGGTCGTACACTACAATTTACCCACGAAGAATCCAAGGTACTTAACAGAAGACTGGGCTAGTTTACACTTCTTAGGGTTGGCAGTTAACCCAGCTTTCCTTAGCGGTTTCATGACTGACTATAGATGCTATAGATGGTCTTCCTATGTTTTGATATGCATTACAATGTTGTCAATGTATGCTCTGCAAAACCTTGAGTAAGTTTGTAAAATGTGGTCCAACAGTCTCTGGAAGTTTGCAGGAGCACCATGTAATCCAAAGGGTAGGACTTTAAAATTGAATAGTCCTAGTTGTATGGCAAATGCAGTCTTCTCTTTGTCAAATTCAAATAATGGGAACTTCCAATACCATTTGGTGAGATATAGGATTGACAAGTAGACAGCATTACCCAATCTATAAGGTCCTCAATATGTGGCAATGGATAAGCATCAAAAGCTGAGATTGTATTCACTCTCCTAAAATCTATGCAGAATCTCCAGCTACTATCAGGCTTTGCCACCAACACAATGGGTGAGGACCAGGGACTGTTTGAGGGTGCTATTATGTTGACTTTGAGCATTGGTTCTACCTCCTTCATGATATTATCTTTCTGAGACTCTGGTAGTCGATAGTGTTTCAAATGTACTACCTTACGTTGCCTGGGGGAGTACAAATGTGGTGGTATGTTCCTTTCTCTCGCTCCAGCTCTTCCAAAATACATCTGGAAATTGCTCACTAGGACAACAAGGTCTTGCTTCTGTTTATTTGTGAGATCAGGAGGAATTAGGGTTGTATTCTATAATGCTTCCAGCACCAAACAGGATAATATCGGTGTCCAGTCATAATGTCGAATACAATAATTTCGAAAGTCAAAATGTCGAAAAAAAAATGTCGAAAATAAAAATGTTGAAAATAAAAATGTCGAATTACAAAAATGTCGAATTTTTTTCGATATTTTTTCGAATTAATGTTTAAATAAATAATTAATTAATTATAGTTTATAAAACAGAATTTTTTTAAATGGTTAAAGGTATATCCATGGTGGGTGGGGGATGGGGAGGAGGGGGGGGGTTGGTGTAGGGGTTTGGGATGGGGTTTTTTAATAATTAATTATTTAATTAATGTTTAATTAAATACTTTTTAAAAAAAATTAAAGGTCTATCCATGGGGGGGTGTTGGGGGGGGATGGGGAGGAGGGGGGGGGGTTGGGGTAGGGGTTTGGGATGGGGGGTTTGGGGGGGACCCCCCCAATAAAAAAACGTTAGTATGTGTGACATTTTACATAGTTATTTTAACATTGGTTTTTCGATTTTTTTTTCGACATTTTATTTTCGAATTAATGACTTTTTCTATTATATGTATGTGTTTTCGACATTTTTGCATTCGACATTTTTTTTTCGACATTTTTGTAATTCGAAATTATTTTTTCGATATTATGACTATAAACCGATAATATCGTAGTGTTGGCCTCTGAGGGGTTTTCTTTCCACTCTTTGAGTACATTTATAGGATAAACCTGTGTTTTTAGGCAGCGTTTGTGCTGGGAGATCTTGTAAATGTAGGGACCCATCTGCTGTACTACCTCATATGGCCCATGCCATTTAGAAACCAATTTATTATCGGACGTAGCTAGAATTGCTAAGAGCTTGTGTCCGATAGATAAGGATCTTAATGCCACTTTTGGGTCATAGGAGGTTTTCTGTTGCTCCTTGGCTTTAATCATATAAGGTGTGAGCCTGTGTTACACTGGTGATAGGTCGGTAGTGATACATTTTCTCAAATTCTTGATGTATTATCTGTCTTCAGTTCAGCTGAAAAGGTTTTCTTGAACTACAGCAAGTCCGTTCACTTCCTACTAAGCTTTAGGAATTGTACATTAGTTCCAGAATATTATTCTTAATCCAGTGATTTTGTCCCTGCCTTTGGTAGCCGATCTGGTCTGCATACAGGGAAATTATTCTCTTGCTTCACAGTCAGCGGTTGTCGGAGGGGTTAGGGTCTGCCCTTTGTAGAGCTTTGTCATTCAGATGCAGCCAGGCTCTTCTATTCTTTAACTTGACAGCTGTCAACCTCTTCTAGGTAGGGTCCTTCAAAGCGGGGCTTATTCCAAGTGCTCACACACCTTTGTGCTAGCACCTGGTCCCCTGGTTACAAACTAGGCTGCTTTAATAGTTTACTGAGATCATCAATTGGGCTGACTTCCTCAATCTTCTTTGACCCTTCCCTCCACTGTTTGATCTGTTGAGAAATGAAAGAAGCAATAGCAGTCATATTTGTCAAATAATCATGCATCACATCACCTAAAGCCTTTGCAACACAGTGGGCATCAGTTTTTATTCTAGTGGGAGAGCAAGGGGTATTCTCATGCAGCGTCCAGTCACCAACTCATGAGGAGTCTAGAGTCAGGTGGTGATCTCAATCAGGCTGGCTTCTCAGTGCGAACAGAGCAAGGGGCAAACAATGCACACACTCCTTCTTTAGGGTCATCTTCAATTTTACTATCCTTTCCTTGGAAAGTCTGTTTAATCTCTCACAGATACCATTGGCCTGTGGGTGATAAGCAGACGAAAACTTGTGGCTTATGCCTAATAGAAGAGTAACCTGTTTGAATAGTTCATTTACAAAATGTGGGCCATTGTCAGACCACAGGACCTGTAACATGCCCCATCTAGGGAACACTTCATGCACAAGGAACTTGGCAGAGCATGTAGCATAGGTGTGTGTGCATGGACCTGCCTTGAGCCACCTGGAAAAGTGGCAAACTAACAATAACATGTGCCTATATCCGTTACATACTTGCAACATATCCACTTAATCTATATGTAGATGCTGAAATGGACAATTAGGCTTTGGGATTGCTCCTCTCACTGTCCTTATGGTGTGTCCTGCTGATAACCTCTCGCATACAATGCAGTTCACAATAAACTGTGCCACACGTTCTAATACATTTGGTGAGAACCAGTTTTCTGTGATGGTTGCAGCAAGAGACTCTCTTGTTGTGTGCACAGGGTAGTGAAGCTGCTCCAACACCAACTTCAATAATGCTAGAGGCATAACTGGCTATCTCCATATGGCCTCAGTGGGGGGATAAGGAACACCCCCGTTTTTTCCAAAGATCCTGCTCTTCATGTGGTGCTCTACCTTGCAGCTCAGTTAACTGTCCATTGGATAACATAGTAAACCCTCCGTCATTACCATGCACTGTCCTGACAATTGTTTAATACTCTCTATATCAAAGTTAGAAATGTATGGGAAATATGCTACCCTTTTGGCTCCTACATCTGCGGCTTCGTTACCGCGAGAAATCAAATCTGCGCTTTTAGTATGGGCCGCGCACATCACAACTGCAACAGCCAATGAAAACTTCAATACTTTAATAAGCTTGATCAATAGCTGTGCATTTTGCACTGGTGAGCCTTCGGCACAGAGGAAAAACCCTTGCTTTTCCAACGTGACAATCCTGTGTTTATGGTTGTGGTCACATAGGCGGAGTCAGAGTACACTGTCACGTCTTCATCTTCAAATCTCTGAAATGCGGAAATAAGCGCCACTAATTCTGCAGCCTGTGCTGAACAATGTGAAGGCAATGTTGCACTTGTCACTATCTCAAATTCACCATTCGTTTTAAATTTCACTACTGCTGTCCCAGTATGCCTTTCACCGGATGTATGATCAATTTTTGAAGAACCATTCTGAAAGAGAACACCCCACCCCCTCTGAAGGCATTTTCTCTAATATGGGGAATATCATCATAGAAACAAGTATATGTGGTACAGTCAGGTACATAGTCCTCTTTCCCTATTCTGCTAGAAATGTCAATGGATTAAATGTTCTGCATCTAAGAATGTTGATCACTAGATTCAAAATAATCACTTAATACACTGATGCTCTTTGTGTAGTAAATGTACTTCTGGATTTCTCTACAATGGCAAATGGGGCGTGCTCGACAAATAACGTCATTGAGCACCCCATTGTAATACTTGCAGCCTTTTCAATCGCAAAAGTGGCAGCAGCAAAAGCTTGTTCGCAAGGATAATGTCCTTTCAGGGTTTAAAATCCCACTCTAGTAAGCTAATGTTACGCTCACCTGGTATCCACGGGGACGCCCTTATGCCCTGGTTGCCAGATTCACCCTGGACGTTCCCAATTCGGGACAATGTCTTCTATGGCGGGCGGACCTGAAAATGCAGGAGGACTGGACTTTAGGAACAAATTTCGTTTCCTCCCACCAGCCCCTTGGACTCGACCTGATGGCCCCCTCCTCACCTTGTTATGATGTCTGGTGTGCTCTCTGTCCTGCCTTCTGTGCAGGGGTGCGTAGTTTCCTGCGGGTTGAAGCGACCGAGTTAACTTTACTGGTGCTAACCCATTCAAGTGTCTTTAAGGAGGTAAGTCTGGTTAGGCAGTCTTTAAATGTCTTTGCTTTCCTTTCTTGCTATTAATGTCTTTTCTTGTTTGTTTCCCCTTAGGTGTACGGAGGTTCAGTGGGTGCGCTGCTTCGATCCGGCTCCTGCCGGGATTATGGGCGCAGGAGCATCTGATGGATGGTAGGTTAAGCACGAAGTGTGGCGCGTTAATGTCTTTTCTTGCTAACCTGTATTCTTGATTCCTTTTGAGGTCGCGATGGTCTTTCCGGGCATGTGAAGATTTCCGGAGCGGAACCAGCCAAGAAATGGCCAGCCAGTTGAGGATTTTGTGATTACTGCTGTGAATACCGTGAGTAACCTGTTTAACGTTGTCCTCCTTTCTCTCTCCCGCCAGGTGCTTCGTTCCGGTGCCTGTGTGGTGTCCTGATGATGCTGCCAACTGGATGGAAGACCGCGAGCAGCAGGAATCGACGGATGGAAAGCTGCAGGTAAGTAGAGACTACTAATGATGTTCTTTTGTCTCCTCTGCAGGTCAGCTATTCCAGGATCGCCGGGTGCTGGTCTCTGAACACGATGAGCGTCATGCTGGTGGCTGCAGAATAACGCAAAGCACGTTCTGTAGCTTGGGTGTGGTTTAAATAGCACACCTGTAAAGTAGTCTGGGCTACCACACCCTAAAGCACTGCACCGCACAGTCTGGTTCTTAGGAACTAGACTGTGTGGGTGCTTCCATGTTGGGTGCAGGCCTTCACAGAAAAAGTAGTCCCTTCTAGGTAAAGTCCCATTCTGAACATGAGCCTGGCTTCAAAAGTGCCAGGACTGACTCCAGGAGAGTCTATGATGATAATATAAGGGCCTTGGGGCCCCAAATGAACCCTGAGTCCTAACCCCACCTGGCATGTGACCATGCCAGTGGGGTTCTGGGTCACGAGTCGTGACACTAATGGTTTATGTCAATGTCCTAAAGTCGTTTTCTGTGTGGGAACTGATGTCATTACCTCTACATTTGAGTGTGAAACAAATTCAATTCTTCATTGTAATCTGGGATTCCTAACACAGGGGCTGTGGAAATTGCTCCTTTTAATTCTTCAAATACCTGTCATTCCCTTTGTCCATGTTATTTTATTCTTAACCACCTGTGCTTCCTTGAGTCCTTTTAAAAGTGGTTGAATATGTGTGCTGTAGTCAAAAACCCAGGCCCTACAATAATTACATAGGCTTACACGTTGTTACCTCTCCTTTACTGTCTCTAGTTTAGGAGTGTTTTGAATCTCCTCTGCTCTATCAGGTGTCACTTTCCTTCCATCTTGCGAAAGCAGCAGTCCTATATACAGGAACTCTTGCTGACAATATTGTAGTTTTTTCTTTTCTACCTTCTAACCTTTCTCTGCTAGTATGTTCATGAGGCAAACTGAGACTTCTCTGCATCTTTCTTTTCTTCTGTCTCGCTGCACAATAATATATCATCTACATACTGAATGATTGCACTCTCAAGCTGTACATTACCCAGATCCATCTGAAGGACCCTATTATAGATTGAGGGGGACTCACAGTACCCCTGAGGCAAACAAATATGTTTAGGTGTGTATTTCTATAAAGCAATGGTCAAATCGCATGAGTCCTAATGAAGGGGAATTGAGAAGAACACATTTTTTTAATCTGACTGTAAAATATTTAGCTGTTGCTGGAATATTACATAAAATTGTAGCTGGATTTGGAACTAGGGGAAACTCTGCTTCGATAATATTATTGAGAGGGCAGAAATCCTGAATAAATCTCCATGGTCCCCCTTTCGAATACTTCATGGGGTACACAGCTGTGTTGTACGGGGAATCTATGGCACCAATATTCCATGCTGCATTAAAGTGGAAATGGTTTCAAATATGCCCTCATTTGCTTCTCTGGGGCTGGGGTATTGTTTTGCTCGTGGCAGGACAGCTCCAGGTTTGAGCCTGATTTTAACTGCTCCTACTCCTTTTAGTAGACCTACATCATAAGGACTACTAGTCCACAAGATGCTTTGGTCCTTTTCATAAATCTTCCTGAAGGAATTACGTCTTCTCACTAATACTATTACCTGTGGTATGTCTCTGTTCTCCATTTTAATCTATAAGTAAAACTTATAAAGAATACTCATTCATTTCTAAGAAACTCCTGTAAAATCTGGAAGTCTGTATCCTTCACCAAGGACTATCACTTATCTCTATCCTCTTCTCTCATCTGTCCCATGGACAACCACCCTTTCTTCTCTGACTGCTGCTGCTTTAGCTCTATGGGAATTATCTGTTTGTCTTCACTATCCATAGGTATTTCTGGTCTGAACAAAAAATCATCAGATATTCTCAATATTTTACCTACTAATCTGGGAAACCATGTTTACAAAACAGTGACCCTATACAAGAATACCTCTGGGTCTAGAGGGACCCCCTCACAATACCTTCGGGCCTGCAAATTCCAATTCAATTTAACTCTCACATTCAGAAGATATATATCTGGAGTGGAATACACAATACTTTTGTCCGTAAAAGATATTGGGCCTCATTACGAGGTGGGTGGAATGGGATTAACGGCGCCGTTAATCCCATTCCGCCCTATTACGAGGTTCCCTTGCCGGACCCGCTGGTTTTACCAGACGTCCATAGTGGGTCCCGCGAGGGGACCAGGGAGCTAAAAACGGGCCCGTTATTAACAGGCCTGTTGTTAGCTCCCTCCCCATTCGAGCCCTATGGGGGCTCGAATGGGAATGGGGAAGGACCGATTCTGGGTTCCCTGAAGGAGGAAATACCGGGCCCTCCAAAGTCGGAATGGCCCGGTATTCCCTCATTCCCCCTATTAAGGTCATGGCTACCTCCAAAGTTGTAATGAGGCCCATTGTCATGTTTAATTTTGTCATCAAATCACATACTAATATGTTAGCTGGTGTCTGTCGAGAAAACAATAGTGGCATAGACACACACGTTCTCATATAGAAATTGGTAACTCATCAGTAAAAGGAACTAAACTAGTCACCCCAGAGAATCCCTGAGTATTCATGGCAATGTCAGACATTGGGTAACAGAGGAACGAGTCGCTCCAGTGTCTACAAGTAAGGAAAATGTCTTGCCCCCTATCATTACCCTACTACATGACTCTTGGTTACTCTTGGCAGTCTGCTGTCACTGATAGTACTGAACACATTGGGTCGCTCTGTGGGCTGTCCTATTGTGGACATAAATTCATCCCAGTACACTTGAAAGGATTTCCTTCTAACACGGTCACACTCCCTATCCTAGGTATGGATGTTTGTGGGGGCCCTGCATTTGTGTTCCATTTTGGTGCTGCTGCTTGCTGTGTCGGTACTTGCCGTGCTTGTATAGGCTTTGCTGCAGATACCCTTGCAGAATCTGCACTTCTGTGGGCTTTGCTGTGCCTGCTGTATTTGCGGCGCATGTGTCTGATTCTGTGTGTGATCCAGGGCATAATACTCCGGTGTTTCTGTATTGTACTGTACAGAATAGCCCATCCCCCCTCTTGGAACCTGCCAGTTCTGTTGCATGCCCACTCTACTCCTGCACGTTTGGGCTATATGTCCCATTCTCCCACAATTCCAACATTGCTGCAGCTGTCCTCCAGTAAAGCTGCCTCCTCCTCCTCTAGGGACGTTCCCTCTGCCCTGTGGCCAAAAGTTATATCCACCTTGTTCTGCAGGGTCCCCTGTATTACTTGACTGCACTGGCTGTACTCCTTGTGTTACCACGCCTTCACCACTTCCCAATACCGCTCTATAGCAAACTTAAAAAGAAATCAGAATTAACTTTGCTTCCTCTTGCTTTCTGCCCTCAGCTTTTTTCTTATTCTTCTCTTACAACAACCGACAATGATGTACAATACTCAACAGTATTTCTGGTCAGAGCTTCGCTTCCAGCCCTACCTGTTTCTTCATCTGCCTGTGTACTGGCTCGGGCAGTCCCTGACACAAAATGTGGTAAAATAATGTCATCATTTTATCCTACGGTTCTCTCGTCTAGAGCCTCTAGCTCTCTCAAATAAAGGCAACAGTGTTTTCATCCTTCCCTAGTTTCCTTGTCATAATCGCACCCATGTCTGATTATCAGGGTACTGTACTCTTAGCGCTCTGCATAAGTTTGCTCTGCACTTATTAAATGGCGCTCCGTCATGTGTCGTGTTTTGTGCTGTTACACTCGCATACCCTGCTCACCTCCAAATGTCGCTGGCTCTCTCTCTCCTAGGATGGCTGCTAGCAGGCCCTTTGCATAACCCACTGTTAACGTCATTCTCACTGTCATCCTTTCTCACTCATTGATCCATTTTCCTGCACCCACAGTCAAACTAGGCAGTTTACATTTCAAGTTATCTTTATCCATTTATGGCCATGGTATATAATGCGGTCGTCCTCCCCCTTTCTCTAATAATGGGAATTGTGTGTACCCTCGCCCATAACCATACCCACCTACACCGTACCCACCTACACTTCAAGTTTTTGCTAGTTTCACCTGCCTGACTTTGTTGTGGAAGCAACCTTAATCTGCTCACATATGGCAGGGATATAGCCCCTGCACTGCTCGATCTGCTGGTGGTTGTTTAGAATATGGTGTTGGTTCTGGTGTTTTCTCTTTAGGGTCTTTGAAGTCTGACCATTTTACCCATTTTTCTATACTTCGATCTACTGAAAAAACACATGCAACCTCTCTCTGTACTTTATTGTTTTTCTCCCTTTCTTAGTCTGACATCATTATACCCGAGCTTGTATGGCTATCATCCCTGTCCTCATCATTTATTTATTTATTTATTAATTTTAGTGAGCATTTGTTAGGCGCTTATACAACTGAATTGCGTTTCAAAGCGCCACAAGGCTTAATGGGAAGGGAACAGGGGATAAATAACAATGGCAAAAACAGTAAAATAGTGTCATGGTCGGTGTCCAGTCAACTGGTCAAAAAAAAACTGGTCGACTGCAATTTGGTCGACGCAATTTGGTCGAAAACCAAATGGTCGAATTTTTTTTTTTAATTTATATATTTATTTTTCGGGTTTTCGTTTAGTATAAAAAGGGGTTTTCAGAGAAAAAAAGGGGGTTGGGGGGGACCCCCCCCCAAAAAAAAAAAAAAGGGTTAAAATAAAAAAATAAAAAAATTCGACCATTTGGTTTTCGATCAAATTGGTTCGACCATTTGCCTGGTCGACCAATTTTTTTCGACCAAATGTCTGGCAACCGTCATGGTCCTATTAGCCCTTGTGGCATTCGGGCGTGCAAGTGCAGTGAGGAGAAGTGCAGGAGATAGGGAGTGAGGGGAGTAGAGGAGTGGGAAAGTACTGGTGGAGGACCCGAGAGGGAAGTGCTAAGGGTAACCAGGGAAGAGAACTTCAGGCTAAGTGCTAGTGCAGGCAACTCCCAAGGGTGGGATCCAGAGCCGCCAAGCAGGGGCCCAAAGGCAGTGCAGTGGGTGGGGAGGGGTTGCTGGTATCGACTGCGAAGAAGGGCCTGGAATCCTGTGTGATTCAGGCCAACAGTCACGAAAAGAGTTTTGAGCAGTTTCTGGAACTTGAGAAGGCCTGGCTCAAGTCTGAAAGGGACAGGGAGGCTGTTCCAAAGGAAGACACCAGCAGAGGAGAGAGACTTGCTCTGCACTCTCTGCTTGGAGAAGTGTTTGACAGTCAAAAAGTTGGAGTTGGAGTTAGAGGAGCATAGGGCTCTAGCAGGGGAGTATTCAGGGAGTGAAAGTTGGAGATAGTATGGTCCCCGGCTCCGGAAGGCCTTGTGGGTGATGCAGAGGGTCTTGAATTTGATCCTTGCAGCCACCGAGAGCCAGTGGAGAGATTTTAGGGCTGGCGAGATATGGTCCCTGGGCTTCAGGCCAAGGATAAGTCTTGCAGCCCTTTACTGGAGTAGCTGGAGATGGCGTAGGGAGGAAAGAGGGAGATTGAGAAAGATTGAGAAAGAGGCTGTTGTAGTAATCCAGCCTGGAGAGGACCAAAGCTCTTGGGACATTGAGCTTCTGGGGAAGGTGAGGAAAGGAAGAATGCCTCTGAGGAGTTGGAGCTTGAAGTGTGAATTCTTAGTAAGGTCCATTTTATGTGGGGGATGAAGATGAGCGCAGAATCGAAGATGACCCCAAGGTTTTTGGCCTCACAGGATGGTGGGGAAGAGGGCCTAAAGAAGGTGGCCAGAGGGTAGGAGGAAAAGAGGGTGCAGGTCTTCCAATCAGAAGGATCTCCGTCTTACTAGCATTAAGGCAGAGATTGTTAGCTGCACACCATGCCTGAATGGTGGACAGACAGTCTGGGATCAGAGAGAAGGAAGGGGAGATAGTAGAGGGATGTTTGAAGGAAAGCCGAGTGTCATGGGCATATCACTGGAAATTAGGAGAGGAGGAGGAAATCAGGTGAGCAAAACGGGCACAATAGATATTGAAGAACCATGGCGATAGGATACGGCCCAGGGGGGGCGCCACAGGTAGAGAGTTAGACGCTGGAGGAGAAAGGGCCCAATTGCAACTGGGTACGGCCGTTAGTGAGAAAAGAGGCCAGCCAAGTTTAGTTTTGCATACACCATTGTCCCACACCCTTTTGTATTGAGATGTAAGGATTGGCAATAGTTTATTAGTATAGGCAATTTTATCTGACATAGACTGGACTAGGACTGCGTTTTTACACTTGTGTCTGTCTTCACTGTTTGATACCATGCCTTCCTTACACAGTGGCGTAAAAAAAATTTGGGGGACCCCCTGCAAGCCATGCTGAGGGCCCCCCGCTCCCCAACTTGGCAGCAAATCACATGTCACACCACACTATGGGCCGGCCTAGATTACCACGCTTGTGCAATGCACACGAACGTGCTGCTGCAGGGTTACGAAGCACACAGCACTAGGAGAAAGATTTAAATATGTGTTTTAATGCATTCTACAACACACTTTCTCAAAAAAGTAGACTAAAAGGCCAGATCATTTGCAACAGTTTTTTAGGGTAACACTAATCCAAAAATCCAATACATGCAAGTCACCAACAGTGCACAGGAACATTAATGCTTTAATTAATATAATGCTTTGCTATTAAAAATGACATGCCACAATGAAAACATGTCCAACTGGCTGACAATGTAGACCAGTTTAGACATGTAATGACATATTACAGTAAAGCATGCCAAGTCACGTTTAGACATACCTAGACTGGTCACCAAAATGCCAGTCGAAGCAATAACACTTATCATGGTTATTTTATCACAGATGGCCAAGAAAAACATACAATGCAGCAGGAAGAAACGGCTAGACTGGCAGCACCCAAATGCCAGTCTAGCCAGGTAATTACACTTAGCAGGACTGCTTTATCAGAGATGGCCAGTTCAAAAAAAGTCAAGCCAAACTAAGAAATTACTAGACTGTCTGCACCAAAATGCCTCTCTAGCCACGAATACCACATATCATACTTGCTTAGCCTGGACATGGATGACCATTACGATTTATCGCACAATCCCAATCCCACCCCACACCCCACAGATCCCCACTCCCTCCCACAATCATCAAACTCAGCTTCTCGGCCCAGAATTACCTCCACATCCCTTTTCCTTGTCCCAGTGCTTGCGTATGAGGCTCCTTACCTCATAGATAAGTACTGGGATGAGGAAGTGTGGGAGTAGGAGTAATGGCGATAACAGGTAACTAAGCCAGGCATTACCTCCATGTCCCTCTCCATCATCCGAGTACTTGTTTATGAGTCAAAGTGCCTCATAAACAAGTACTGGGAGGAGGAAGAATAGGGCTATGAGTCATGAAGATTATCAATAGGTAACCAAGGGTTTTAACACAAGTAGTGGCGCAACACCATTGAGCTGACTGGGCTTCAGCCCTCCCCATGCCGCTCCCCCCTTGAAATGTAGGGCTATTTTGACTCCACCTACAGCGCCGTTGCCAGACAAAACAGGACACAGATGTTACACAGCACCTGGGTTTCGCTGTTAACAAAGGCTCAGCAATTACTAACATAAAGCATTTCACTGTTAGTACCTGCATTCAAATGCATAATTCTTTAGGCAATTGAAATCTTGATGTGGGTTTAGTACTTGCATGCCAGGGAAGTGATTGGAAGGGTAGAGAGGGGACAGGAGACGGCTTATTCTCACACCAATCCAGCCCGGAAGGATAGCTCAGGGACAATGCGCTCACCTTGGGAGCAAGTTGTGCTTAGCAACCTCTGGGTATTAAGCACGTTATAAATAACCAATTACAATTTCAGACTAAAAGGAGAGATTTAGCTGCATGTAACATTGAAGCTGCACTAGAATCGTCTCATTAGAATGCATAAAGAAGTTGGATGCCCAACACAAATAAGTTTTCCCCTCCTCCACCACCGCCCGTGAAGTTCGCACCTCTCCAAACATTTGAAGGGTTGGCACCCCCTCCCCCCGAAATGTAGGTTTTGTTGTACCCCTGAACACAAGCACACACACCATTTACAATACACATGCACACCCAGCAACCCAAGTGTGCATCCTTTCACCATACACTCACACAGGCACGCGTCATGGTGTTGAGGGAAGTCCTATTACTTCAAAAAGAAATGGTTTCTTTTTGGAAGTCACTCCGACTTCATAAAGAAATTATTTCTATTAAGGACTGAACCATAATGGAAATAACGTCTTTATGAAGGCAGAGTGACTTGCCTTCATGTCATGGGTTGGGGGGAGTTCCATGACTTCAAAAAGAAATGTTTTCTTTTTGAAGTCACTCTGCCTTCATAAAGAAAGTATTTCTGTTAAAGAAATAA
Organism: Ambystoma mexicanum; assembly: GCF_040938575.1. Taxonomy (NCBI): domain Eukaryota; kingdom Metazoa; phylum Chordata; class Amphibia; order Caudata; family Ambystomatidae; genus Ambystoma; species Ambystoma mexicanum. The sequence goes on from NC_090936.1 coordinate 259,256,956, forward strand.
TTTCTTTATTAAGGCAGAGTGACTAAAAAAACATTTGGTTTTATAGCCCATGGAGTCCCACTCCCAGGACATGGGGTTTTGGGGGCCCCCATAATGCCAGTGTCCTTACAGCTCCAAGATCAAAGAAAGATCAACACAGCCGGTGAGTTGGGGAGACAGATGCAAGACCGGTCTATGTTGAAGTCAAGGTTGCAAGCGGCAAAATTCCATAAAGAACGAAAAGATAGCGATTGATAACGTGTGTGATGAAAGACGCAGGGAAAGCCTAATGACTAATGGATGTTTGAACTGTAGCAACGAAGATACAATATTTGTGACAGAGTGGTCCGGCACCACAAGTGTGCTCAATGGAAGGTCTCTGTGAGCTAATTAGCCAAGAAATGGCAGAAGTGAAAGTAAAAGACAAAGAATGGGAAATGGAATGAATCAAAGCGGTCCTGCGACGTTTAAGCAAAACCCATTGCACAATCGAAAGTCTTTGTTTTTTTGATACAAAGGGGTCTCAGCCCAAACGAGGGATTTCTGTGATCTGAGCCCGAACAAGGGAGACCAATTGCGAACCTGTGAATGTGTGAATACTGATAAGAAAGGAACTTTGGTGTGTGTTTGTTACGTGAGGCCCTCTGCATTAAGAGACTGTCATTGGGAGAGAGACTTTAGCAGAAGGTGCTGATACCTTTTCTTTAAACTGTTTCCTCATGGCCAAGAAGCCAGAGAGTGTGTGAAGCTCAAACGTGCCGCCTTGTCCCATGCTGAAAACGTGGGGAAGGGAAGCCAACTGCTCAACAATCCCGACATATTATTTCTTGAACACTTTTCTTTTGCCTACATTGTTGTCCCACACCATTTGTATTTTGAATTGAGGAGTGGCAATAGGTTTATAAGTATAGGCAAGAGACTCCACTAGGACTGTGTTATTATTATTTGATGGTCGTAGCTTGCTCCCATCTTTAAATTTAGTATTAAATAGGCATCCAACCAACCCATTGAAGTTCAATAAACACCCTTGAACTGTGATTACGTATCTGTCTTCAATGTTTGATACATGCCTTCCTTACACACCTCACATCCTTTTGTCTCACTGTGCACTCTTGCACTTGTCTGTTTCTTTCTCGTGCTTCCTGCACACTTAACAACTTAACAACTGTCCTTTATTTACATGCAAGCTTTGCACTTCTCTTCATCGTGCACGCTTTGTACTCTTTAAGCTCTTTTCTTGACTTTCTTTGACTTCTCTTTTCTTCAGCGCCGCTAGCGCCCTTTTTTCCCTTCTATTTCTATTTGGCTGCTTATTTCATATGCTTTCTGCCCGTTACACACTTTTAAACCTTTCTGCTGCGTGCTGCTTTAAAACGTCTTTCTCCCACTCTGCTTCAGTCAAAAGCACGCTCCCGTGTTTCTCTCCCTCTTACCGGGTAGCGTTGCGTTGAAAAGCGGTTCCTCTGCATTCACGGGTTAAGGTCAGGGTCTCACCACCCGCCCCTTAGACACCTTTGGGACTGCCACATGTCCCAAGGGTACAAGCATTTTCCCAAACGCCACCAGCAGGATACAGGCTGCCTTACTTACACAAACATTGGGCCAGTGTCTCGACACACAGTTTAGCCTGCAGGCTTTTTCTCCTGCTGCTCACTGCTCCTTGGCTTCTTGGGTCCTGACAGCATCTCTAGCTCGCTCTCCTCCTTGTAAAAAACCACACCCTTTATAGTTGAAAAAACAATCGAGTGTAGTCAGGTGTGAGTGTTCATTATAAATGCCTGACCTTAACTGACTCTATACGTGGGACAACTTGAGTTCTTTCTACAGTAGGTTTCCCTTACTTTCCCCATGTTGTTTCTATGGGTAATCTTAACTGCTCTTAGTTGCCTCCTCCTCCATGTCTCAGTATTTGTTGGAAATGGGGAGGGGGAGATGGGGTAAGATTGAAAATACCCCATGAAGACTGAGGTAGAGTGGGTTGGGTTATTACTGGGACTGGGGGAATACAAGGTCTCACCCTTGGGTATCCTCCTCCCAATCCTTTGTGACCCTCCACTCAGGTGATCCTGCCTCGCTTGTCCACCCTCTGGGTCGGGATTCAAAAGTGATGACCCTTCCCTGGCCACCTGAATGGAAGATCCCGAGGGAGAAGGTGGGAGAATACTGTCAGGTTTCTCACATTAGGCAAGTCCAATTGGGAGCATTCACCTGCAACCTATCAAGTGGTTGAAGGTGTATAAAAGGAGACCAAAGGAGCAACAAAGCGAGCAACAGGGAGGCCTGTGTGGGAGAGACCAGCAGGGGACCCTTTCCGTGAACAAGCAGCCGTGGTGGGCCCTGAGAGGAAGCCGGGGCGCGGGAGAAGTCCCTGATGACCAGTGGAGCACAGAGCGAGGTGGGTGTTAGACTGCCACAGGTGTGGGAGCCTCATGATCGGGGAAAAGCACCCAGAGCTGCGGGAAAAGGAACAAAGAAGAAAGGACGCAGTCCACGTCCAGGGCAGAGGAGGGGATCCGCCGGTGTGTGCTGGGAAGCACCCGGAGTGCAAGTGGGGCTCACAGAGACCAGGCTGCCAGCCGGCAAATCACAGCGCAAGCAGCAGATCTGCTGGAGAGGAACGCAGAGGACCCGTGAGTGTTAGGGAATGACACTCGAAGCCAGAGCGCTCCTAGTGGCTACGTGTGAGTAACAAAGTGCTGTGTTAAGCAAAATTGATTACCGAACTGAATGAAACTTGAGCAAAGTTAAATTGAGCATACAGAATAATGAACTGAATGAAAACTTGTAGCAAAGCTAAATCATGCACATTGATTACTGAGTTAAGTGAAACTTTGTATGCAAAGCTGTTAGCTGATGAAAGTCAAAAGGAAGTTCAAAACAACCTAGGGAAAAGAAGCCGTCCAGTTCCTCTCGGCCACCCTGCACTTGCGTTTAAGGCTGGCAAGGTGGGAGTCATACCAAGAGTTGTACTTGGAGGTCGGCTTCAGACGGATCTTCATGACAGGGGCAAGGACATCACGAGTGTTAGTGATAGAGAGATGCAGGTTATAGAGGGCTGTGTCAGAGTGTGAGTCAGCCGCAGGCGTGGGAGGAGGAGATAAAGTAGCAGTGAAAGCCTCCACTGACACGCTTCATGGACCGGATGGCCGAGAAGATGGGTGGCAGTGCTGGGGTCGGCATCACCTGGGGGACAGAGAGCATCAGGTGGGAAGAGAGAATAAAGTGGTCGGTCCGAGAGAGAGGAGTGGTGGGAGGGTTTGAGGGGGATGTCAGACGAGATGAGCACATCCAAGGTGTGCCCGGCGGAGTGTGCCGGGCTAGAGAATAGAATATAGAGAAAGAAAGATTCACAGAGATTGCGACAGAGCCCCGAGGAGGAGTTAGAAGCATCCAGGTGGATGTTGAGGTCTCTGAGGAGGTGAAGGTGAGAGGTAGAGTCAAGGAGAGAAGATGAGAGGTCAGCCCACACAAAAAGCAAGAGGGCAGTCTGGCTAGGTGGCCTGTAAAGGGTGGCCACAGTAAGTGAGAGTCCAAGAGAGGGAGCCTGCAGACCAGGCATTCAAAGGAGGAGTAGGCCTGCTTGGGAATGACAAAAGCAGGGATCCACTCTGGGAAGATTTTATATGCAAGAGCAGTCATGTGGAAATGCTGTGAGAGGTCCAGAGATGCTGGAGAGGGATGCAGAGCAAGTGCAGCAGGAAGCCAGGTGGAAAGTAGGCCGACACAGGAGAGTTCTGTAGAGGAAAGCCAGAGCTGCCCTCTGAACCAAAGAAACAGCTGGAGAGACCTGGGAAAAACCAGACGAGCACCTCAGAGCGAACTGCAGCGCAGCAGAGGCTGGTGGTGTCAAGGAAGCAGTAAGGTGCATCAGTGAGAAGGGCAGTCGAGAAGGAAGCTGTCCATGGAGCAGCGGGAGGACCAACAGGGCAAAGAACGCTTCCAAGAGGCAAGACAAGCATTGCAGCCCCACACCACTCATCAGACACGCCGAGCAGCACGCCGAGCAGCACCAGTGAGTCTGCCGAGAAGCACTGGGAGTACCGGGGCATACTGAAATGGGTTACATGGGGATATATACAATATATTGCAAGTGGTTAAAGGAAACAGACTGTAATTATGTGAAATCATTTAAGTACATTTGAAACAAATACTGAATAAGTGCAACAAGTAAGTAATGAACTGTGATAAAGCCAGAGAAAAAGACAAATACCAATACAGTGAATTGGGGGAAGCTGAGATGGAAAAGCAATGTTAATAATCAAATTGAGCAAATCAACCATTAGTGAATGCTTGGAACAAGCATTACTAGCAGTCAGGTGAGCATTGTCAAGAGTTAAGCAGACATTGTTGCTCATTATTTCAACAGTGAAGTGAAAAATTGAGAACAGTGAACCTATATATAAGCACAACCTGACAACCAAAGAATCACAGGTTTTGATCAAAGAAGCTGAAACAGTGTATATGTTTCCTGAAAGGAGAGTGTACTGGGAAGTGTGAGAAACCAGAAGGTGTCTCTCCTGCTAGCCCCTGGGGACTTGTCATCCAGGTGGCCAGGACACGGCCATGGCCTTTGGATCAAGACCATAGGGCTGGACCAGTGTGGGAGGATCACCTGGGTGAGAGGTCCTTGGGGAGTGGAAGTGGGACACTGGATGGTGAGATGCAGATATTTAGAAACTCAGCCACCCCAGTCCCCTTTTCCTGCACAAACACTTTCTCACAGCAGCCCCCTCTGGGAGATAACAGACTCACACCTGAGCCATATACATGACATGTCCCAATACCGTGGTCAGGCAATTATCGACAATCACTCACACCTGACTTCCATTACATTTCCCCACATGGATAAATAGCAGAGCACGAGAGCAGATTTGGAGTGAGGCAAAACACACAAAGGTACAGCAGTTTCAAGTTGGCAATTGAACAAAGGCAGAAAGACGGCCATGCATGAGAGTTTTGTGAGAGGGATAACACCCCTGACCTCATTGACAGGAAGCCGTTACTATCAAGAAATCTTCAAGGCAGAAAACGTAAGACCAGGAAACAAGGCTTAAGAATCCTGCATTGTGAGTTGGAGATATCGAGGGTCCTCCGGCGTAACAGATGAAGGCGGGGAGGAGCAGCAGACGCTGTGGTATCGTCCTTGGCTCCAAGAATAAAGAAGAGACCGAGAACAATACAGCCAGTGAGTTGGGGAGACTGGTCTGTGTTGAAGTCAAGGTTGCAAGCAGCAACATTGTAAAGTGAGCTCTGGAAGGAATATTGTTAACCGCGTGTGATGAGAGACACGACTGAAGCAAAATCTCTGGTGAATATTTGAACATTAGAAGAAAAGATACAATACCATTCACAGAGTGGTCTGGCACTGTGAATGTGCTCAATCGAAGGGCTCTGTATGGTATCTTGTTGAAAGGAAACAAAAGCAGAAGATGTATGTGAAGTGTACATTGTGTGGAGTGAGACAAAGTGGACCTGCGACGGTTTAAGCAAAACCCATTGGGCATTTTAAAGTCTTTGATTCTGGTATCAAAAGCGAATCTGAGCCCAGACGAGGGCATCCATGGTCCGAGCCCAAACGAGGGAGGCCAAACTGTAAACATTGTACAAAAGGGGATCTGAGCCCAGACGAGGGGGGGATCTATGGTGCAAGCCTGAACGAGGGAGACCAAACTGTGAACATTGTACAAAAGGTGATCAGAGTCTGAACAAGGGGGATCCATGGTCTGAGCCCGAATGAGGGAGACCAATCTGTGAACATTGTACAAAAGGGGATCTGAGCCCGGACGAGGGGGATCCTTGGTCCAAGCCCTAACAAGGGAGACCAAACTATGAACATTGTAGAAAAGGGTATCTGATCCCAGAATAGGGGTATCAATGGACCGTGCCTGAACGAGGGAGATCAAACTGTGATCTTTGTAGAAAAGAGTCTGAGCCCGGAGGAGGGGGACCCGTGGTCTGAGACTGAAGGAGGGAGACCAGTCTTGAACTTGTGAAAGTGAAACCTTGATAAAAGAAAGGAACTCAGCTCCGGATTTTCCTCCTGTTGCCCACTGCTATTTAGGGGCCTGAATGATCTCAGAATGGCCCCACATGTCACAAATGGCCTCAATAACACACAGTTGCAAAGAGTTTTAATGGGAATTTTAAGGGGGTTTAACTAATGGCCGACCCTCTCTCTCATCTTCACTTGCGCTCTCTCCACCCTCGCCCAGAGTTCCCTAATACCCAAGATGATATCACTAGAGATCAGTAACCCCTACCATCTAAAAGCTTGCTAACTATGGATGAAGGCCTAAAGGTTGGAGCCTTATCTACCTTCATCCCTCTGGCACTTCCTAAGGGGGTCCCCAATATTAAATGATGTTGTTAGGATGGTGCCAGACTCTGACAACCTGCTCCTTGCACTCTCCATGCACTCTTTCTCTTTATCCGGCCTTCCGCCCATTGGTCACTCCTCTTTTCTTCCTCTGTTTGTCTGTTATTCACATACTCACTCATTCTCCCCTCACCTTTCTCCTCCCCTTACCTGTCACTGCACCCCTCTATTCACCTCTTGCTGCTCCCCATCCCAACATCTCACTACACCCATCTCCTCTCAAATCTCACTAGATCCTAACACACTCTCTCCCCACTCTTAGCACTACCTTTCTGGTTCACTCTGCCCACACCTCTACTCCCACCTTGCACTCTCTCCACATATTCCCCTTACACTCTCTCTCATGTCCTTACACTTCTCTCTCCCCCTCTCTCTTTCTCAATCACCTTTTACACACACCCTCACATTATGCAACATACAACAGGTACCACTCCGTCACACAACCATTACGTCACCAACAGTTTCTCACTATTCTCTTGGTCTGTCTCCTCTCCACCTACCCTCACCCAAACCACCCATACTCCATCTCATATTCACTCTCCTTAATTACTGGTCTCATCCTTACTCTAACCTCCTCTCCCACTGGTTCTAGCACTCATCTGACTCAGTGGGACAGTCTTGCCTGTCTTTTCTACAGGTCCTGGATTACACAGGACTGAAACTTTAAATCCCCCTCCAGACTCCCACCCCTTTTACCAGCACAGTTATTTTTGCAGTATCTGATGGTATAGTAATAGCCAGGGTCTCAGGCGTGTTGGCTTGTCATTTTCCTTGTAGCTTCCTTCATGTGCACATGAACTTTCTTCCCGATTCAGTTTTCTTCCCCTTTCGGTTTGGGTACAATATTTGCTTTTCTCCTGCTCCCCTGCACCCTCTTTGCAGTCTCAGTTGAATTATGGCTATCCCACCTTTCCATTGGAGTTTGTCTGGGGCTGGTAGGTCAAGTGTTTGGTGTCTAATCTCTGTTTGGCGGGAAGAATCCATGTCCATTCTGCCAAAGATGACACCAGAATCACTCCCAATCTCAGATGTGATTCAAGGGTTCTTAATGAACTTCTTGTGGGCCCTATGGCCATCTGCATCCCTCTCATCTTGTGTCACACCTCCACCATAACCGAGGGAACCCTGAGATCACGCTAATAGAAATAGACTGTATCTATCTTCAACTAGTGGTGAGGACCTAACTGCAGAACACCTTTTGTCACTAAACTCCCCAGGGAGTGCCTAACTTTCCCTACACTATCCAGTGGGTCAGTGTTCTATTAAGGTTTGGGAATTCTGCCTTGTTGGATTGTAAGTGGTTTCAACCCAGCACTCTACCTAAGTCAATGCCTAGCGTGCGATGCTCAGCTGGAACCCTTAATTATATATTTTTATGTCTAAAGTTCTTTTATTTCTGAATGATGTACCCTTATATCACCCTCCTCTCTTTGAATCCCCCCCCCCGGTCTCACTGAACCAAGAAGTAGGTGGCTTTGCAAAGTTAACAGATTTATTTGATGGATTTGAACAAGATATATATCACACTTTTATGAATTTGAACAATATCTAGATATCACACTTATTAATATTTATACAATGATCACCAATGGGTGATATTACAATCAACAATCTCTTTAATCAGTAGGAGTATGGATGAGAAGAATAATGTAGCATAGAATAAACTTTGTGTGGGTTCAATGAAATGCAATGATAGGAAATGAATGCAGCACAGAAATAATAATTTGGTGTGTTCAATCAAATGCAATGTAATCACTCTTTCCCCCTGATACTACTCAATCCCCCCCCTAATATGCAATATACAGAAGGAAGGAGAGAAAACAGGTTTCAGGAATAAACACTCTACAAATGCAGTTTCAATCCCAATTCCCCCCAGCAAGCTTAGCGAAAAACAGGAATGATTTTAAAACGGGTCAAATGCTTTTGAATGTGATTTTAAATGAATAGGGAAAACACTGAAAAATGACTTTAAATCACTAAATGGGATTCAAAACTAGTGGGAGCCACTTTGGATAGCTTCAGGTAAACACTAGCAATGATGGTTGAATGACTGGCAGATAGGAGACTGAATTCAGAGGTTGAGTGCAAGAAATAGCTATTTTACTTATGATGAAATTGAGCCAAATGCAGATTTGCGGCAAACTTTTCAGCGCACGGGAAACATGATTATAGAAAAACCTTACGGATTTGAAATGCGGTTCTAGGTTCCTCTGGAAGCTAGGATGTTAGCTTCAATTCAACACTTAATTCTCGTTTCTAGCATGTACTGTTCAGAAGTTATGAAGGTTTTAGTAGAGGTCGATTTTTTTCAAAAGAGTCAAGATTTTCAAATGAAAGATGCGCTTTTGAATAGTACAAAGATTTTTTACACTACGGAGTCTATGAAGCCACAAGCTACATGACAGCACAGCCACCGATCCAGTGATGCCCCGGATGGTTTCTATCTGCCGAGACGCTTGCCTTTCTTCAGTAAATATATCAGCGCAAAGATGAATTTATCACTACAATTAACAAAGGACTATATGGAGGAGGGAAAGATTCAGAACAGACAAAATAGATGCTACAATGCAGTTATGGATATGCTAGAATGGTTTGGGATTGGATTACTTAAAGCTAAGAGATTGGCTATGGACAATTCTATGCTAGATACTCACAACTATGGTTTGGAATAGGCCCGTCAAAGATCTGGTCAAAGGTTTTGGACTGGAATTCTGCTAGCCACCAGACAGGATTCAGGCACCCGGGTCTGCACTCAGCACAACACTCTGGACTGCACGGCCTCCAAACTGGATCTGACGGGTTGGTTCTGGAGTTATAGCTATCTGGTTTCAGCTCTGCTCTACTGGTTTGGATCTCTTCGTCCTGGCAAGAGTTCTTGGCAAGAAGCAGAAACAGCACAGCCAGGCTGTTCAATTTTGGTGTGCCCCTTCGAAGTCTCAAGTTAAAATCAGGTTGCAAGATTTTCAAGCCCAAGCTGAGAGGGGTTCAGCTTTAGAATTAGGCCTTCTGCTTTCAGAATTCTGGAGTCTGGATCTGGGTTCTCCTGCAGAGCGCTTCGCCAGTAAATCAGTTGATGGGTGAATGTGGGTCTGTCTGTGTCTAGGTCCTAAACAGATCCTATTTATCTATTTTCCAAAGGGATGGGTAGGCTGATTCTACTAAGCCTAACCTCTAGGAATCCGATTGGTCAGGGAATTTCCTCTCCCCTGATTTGAGAAGCAACCACAGTGTCATGATGTGTCATGATGACGCTGTGTTTCTGGTCCAGGGAAAAACCTCCCCTTTGTTTCTACACAGAAAATCTATTTTTCATAGAAAACATATCTACAATATCACCAACTTGCTAATAATACATATTCACATCACAGATTAAATAGAGCACATATCCATCCGAGTCTCATCTTCTTGAGAGTTTCGGTTCAAAATTGACCGTTTTTTGCGCTTTTGATTGGTTACCCAGTGTCAGATCTGCACACATTTTTCCACATACATGCGCATGACATCTGGGCATAATCCTGTAAATTTTCATGTTCCTAGCATGATCACAATTGCTACATTATCAATATTACAGTGGTCCGGTCTCTGAATATCGCACAGATTCCAGAGTAGTTTGAAAACGTGATCAGAAATTTCATTTTAACAACACTATATTTACAGATTTTTACCTATTTTGTTCAGTTTTCTATGAGTCTTTTTCAAAAAGATATTTTCTGTGCTTTCAGAATAAACAAAATTGTCTGTCCCCGCCTCCAAGGTTTGGCTGGGCCAGAGCAACCTGAGCCTCTTCCTGCCAGCAGTTGTTTTCTGTCAACACCCAAATTTGCATTTCCTTTCAATTCAAGAAGCCTATTGTCTCTTTCCCAGAGCAGCAGAGCAAATCTCCTCCCCCTCCATTAACATCCAACTGGGAATTCCTGCCAGTTCCTGAGCTGAGAGCGGGGGGGAGATGCTTTTGTTTGAGCAAACTGCGGAATGTGCCTGTGAAGTCCAGTGTGGCTACATTAGTTCACTTTTAAAACACTGCTTAAAATTGTCTTTTCTAAAATAAAATTACATTTTCCACAAATATACACACAAATCTCTTCATTTCAGTCTTTTTCAAACATAGAGATTGAATTGTCACAACCCATATTGCTTTGGATGGCAAGTCTCTTCTTTTCCACAATTTGATTTTAAGACAAGTTTAAACTGACAGGTTAAGTAAATGAGAGCTTCTGACACAGGCGAGCGGCGGTACTGCGCCCATATCTGACATATTTTTCCCATGCAAGCACCTTTTGAATGTGGGGTTTTTTGATGATGAAAGGTGTTTCTCCTGACATTGTGCTTATGGGCATTCCTTAAATAAGGTGATAATGACCACCGCACAAGGATTTTGGATCTTCTCTGCTGTTTGGGAGCCATGATTTTGCACTTTCAAACAGCCAAGGAAAAACGGATTTTAAACACTTCTGGATTTTCCTGGCAATGCAGCACTGCCTTTTCGAGCAGTTTTATTTTACTCTGTGGGCAACCCAATGATAGGTTTTGGCAGTGTGGTCTCCTGTTTTACCACTGACATAGCCAAAATAGATTTGGCAGCCTATTTCTCAGGTTTTCCTGTGCACTTCTCAGCGATTTTTAGCGCGCATAAGGCTTTCCAGCGGCCATTTTGTTATTTTGATGAAAGCAGCGCACAGTGATGTTGCAGGGCAGAGCCCGTAGGTCAGAACATCCTACAGGATTCAGACCCGGTCTAACATGCTCATTCACCTCTACCTTTCTTACTTTTTCCTCTTATCCACTTTGCCTCAGTCCTCGCACCAATCTCCTATGCCTTGAGTGCTCTCACTCCTTCTTGGCCTTGCCTCTACCCTTTGATATTAGCACTCCTTCTGCTACTACTCTGTCCTCCTCACTATTATTCCTCTGCTACACTACTACTCCCTCCTCCACACTACTCACACACCCTTCTTTCCCTGAGTACTATTTGTTTCGCATTCACTCCTTACACCAATCTTTCTAACCACACTGGCAACACAAATATACACACTTGCCCAGCAGTAGCACTTTCAGTCTTTAGCCAATACTGTACCTGCTCCAGAAAGCCTGTCCACACCTAGCTGCTCCTTCCTCACTCCTGCTGGTCACTTGGTCATCCTCCACCTCACCCCAATGACCCACACTTCCGGCTTATAGGGGATTGGATCTCTGTTGCTGGCCAATCTGGTTCTGTCTTCCCCACCCAGAGTATGTGGGTGTAAAGCTAAAAGTCATAAGTAGCGTGCTAAGCCACTTTCCACATGTGTCTGCCGAATAAAGGAGATGGTGGCCTGTGAAGGCATGTGCTTGTATTCGGGGGCCCTATTCCAGGTCTCCTCATGTTAAGTTCTCTTGAGAAGGGTGGATACTTCTTCCCTAACCCTGGTGGTCTAGGGGGCTTGTGGATTGTTGTGCTGGTTTGCCAGTGTTGCTCGGAAGCTTTGCAAGGTCCACCTTTTGCAGCTTATGGAGGCAACTTCTCGGTACGGCTGCCCCCCCCCCCTTTGTGGAACATGCCATCTTGTGGTGCACATCTGTATCAATGCCTCCTCTTTCCTTCGTCTTGGTGGATTTCTCTTTGGCCTTGCGACCGATCACTGTTGCAGTCAGTTCTCTGCTCGAACGTGCATTGTTCTGGATTCACACCCTGCTAGTTTCCCTTGCTTCCTTGCTCGGTTAAAGGCACCAGAAGAGAAATTGGCAAGTATCTGATATTGGCAGTATGACTTGAGACAACAGTCTCCAAAGGATTGTGGGGGGGGGGGGTAATTGGGACAACGTAACTGCTGCCACCCGCTTCAGAACTCAGGGGGGTAGGGCTGGCTCTGGTTCTCTCTCTGGTAGTCCTCCCACCCCCCGCTAAGAGAATTTCCATGCCTTCTTAACAAGCCTATGTTACTGCCATTGTCACAATTACAGTGCTTTACTCAATTCTGTTCCCCTGATTCCAGTCTAGATTTCCTTAGCGGCACCCAAATGCATTTTGGGAGTTGCAGTTTTGAAACACACAAAAAAAAGAACACTGGCCAGAGCAAGAACTGGGAGGCATTGGGTGATAACCAAATCAACATTCAAGGCTCAGGAAGGGGTTTTAGGGACTGTCTCCCTTCTTTGACAGGGGCCAATCACAGACCCTGTCACAACAGGCGCTTCCGACTTGTACCCATCAACACTACAGGTTTTCTGCATCTGCCTTTCACGCTATTCGACTAACACCCCAACCTGCCTTTCATACAGAGCCATGCGCAGTGAAGCCAACAATATTGTGAGAAGGGAGTTATATAAAACCACTTTCTTACCTTACAAAGTCCAAATTATGTTGCCAACAAAAAGTTTAAACCTAATCTTAACAAGTAATTTTGCCACCGGGCTACCCTAAGATATAAAAACAAATATTCGGCCAACTAAAGATTTCCAAAAAGTCTCATCTTAAATATCTATCCCCAGAATAATGAAGCAACCCGCTTTTCCTGGGAAGGCGTTTTTATGCTGTCTTCACTATTCCGGTCTCGCTGCTTTTGGGGCTCTTTGAAGACATCACCCCTGTATCCGGTTCCTTTTACCAGGTTACTTCCCATAGTCCTTTCCTGGGCATTGGGTTGCTTCTGTGTATACTCGACTTAGCACAATATGTGTATGGTCTTTCCCCAACCTTGGGGTCAATGGGATTCTCCCAGACATTTGTTTTTATCCGCTTTCACATAGGTCTTTTACAGAGCCTGGGTTCAACACGTTGAGGGTTCAGTTAAACACAGATCCAACAAGAGAGGGGACATCTTTTTGAAAGATGTCTCAGGATTGAACCGAAATGGGTTCTGCCGTAGTTGCTGGTGTGGGTGCCTGTTCCCTTCGGTGGCCTCTGCCTACAGAGTTGTTTTTCGAGACTGAATCTCGCTTTTGGTGCACTTGCTTCTATCTGGTGGATTGGAGTGAAGGGTGGCTGCTGTGCATGGCCCCACTGTCTGTTTGTCATGGCCGTTTGATGCAGTGTTGCTGAACACTGCTGCTGATGAGACCTCTGTCGTCAAAAGCTGCATATGAGTCCTTCTTTGGTGTCTTGGACTCGTATCATATACTTTGGATGTCTGTTGTGGCACTGCCGAGATGGTAGGATCCTTACTACCCTTACACCCACTCCATACAGAGAGCAAATGAATTTCGGAAACAACAAGGTAAAATAACAAGCCATTCAGAGTGCCAATTGAACATGTTAATAAAGATTACCCCTGCTAACTGCGCAGGGAGTATTCATTCTATTAAAGACTAGGAGGCGAGCATTACGCTTCAACTTCATCTATCACTACTCTTCAGCAGTTTCAACAATCTATAACCAAAACAAACACATTGACATGTCCTCAAGTGACTTTCTCCCTTTTGAACTACAAATCCCATAGTCTCTGTAGTCCTTCATACTCCAGCTCAGCTATGACCACTTTCTGTCCCTGAGCTCCTCCACTCTTTTACGCTCTCAATGTCCTTTAACCATTAACTTTTCGTCCCGCCAACAGAGCGAAGACTTCTTCCACACCAACTGGGTGTCAAATCCTCCGGCTGTGCTCTCGCCTTCTCTGTACTAGCCACCTCACTCAGCTATTCTTCTGCTCTTTCCCTAAGGAAAATAAAACAGAGTATCAGGGTGGTGTCTCACCATTGACATACAACACGACATATACGTATAGAAGATATGATTAACAAATAATAGTGGGTGGGAACTAATGCTCGCCTCCCAGTCTTTAATAGAATGAATACTCCCTGTGCAGATAGCAGGGGTAATCTTTATTCTATGACAAGACTGGAGGCGAGCATTATGCTTGTTTAAAGCTGTCCCAACAAATTAGCTGCCATACTCTCCGCTGGCTTAAAGTAAAATTCTCTAAAAGTACGATCATTAGCCCAGTCTGCTGCTGACATAATGTCTTATAAGGGTACTCCTGTTGTATATGCTTTGAATGCCATAGCACCTCTTAGGGAATGTGCCCATTACTTCTGTAAATCAATCCCAGCTGCTTGCATTATCTCCCTGACCCATCTCGCAATGGTAGCTGTCTTTATAGCATGGAAAGCCTTCCTACGCGCTATTAGCAATTGAGTCGTACTCGCTGCTCTATTCTACGCTGTCCTAGCTTTGTACTCTTTGATGCAGCTTGCTACGCACCATTTGGTATTACTCGGAAAATATGGGTAGTACACTGTGGAAGTGCCTGTCTTAGTGCTTGTTACTACCACAAAGGTCACTCCTTCCGGCCCAAAAGTCCTCCTATTGATCTCTAATGCTTTGATATCCGACACACGTTTACAAGATATGAGACACAGCAACATCGCTAGTTTGCCTGACAGCTGTTTGAGAGATAGATATCTGTTAGCTGGCCAACTCTCTAAAAACCGCAGCACTACTGTCACGTCCCATAGGACCTTGTATTTAGGTTTTGGCGGTACCTTAAACTTAGCTCCTCTAAGGAGTCTACTAACTGCCGGGTGTTCCCCTGCTGTCACTCCCTTGATCGGTAGGTGCCCTGCTGATATTGCTGATCTGTATGCTCCTATGGTACAAAATGCCTTCCCGTCTTGCAGGAGCTGAGCTAGAAAATTCAGGATAACCACTACAGGTGCTGAAATGGGATGAATATCTCTCCTTCTACAGCAGCTAGTCCACTTGGCCCAAGCCAAGTCGTAGCTCCTCCTAGTCGATGGAGCCCAGGATTCTGCGATGAGTTCTGCAGCCTGCATCGAAATGCCTGGCAGCTCTCATCGTTTCCTGATATCCTGCAGTCGATGAGCGGGAGTGTCCCTCTCACTCTCAGAGGATGATACTGCCCAGCTGGGTCCGTGAGCCGTCGCTCTGCTTCGGGGAGGACTCTCGGCCGGTCTATCAAGTATTACATCAGAGACGGGAACCAAACTTGTGATTTCCACAAATGCGCTACTAGTACTAGCTCCGCTTTCTCCCTCCGACATTTCGCTAGCACTCTGCTCAGCATCATGAA
Source organism: Ambystoma mexicanum (assembly GCF_040938575.1). Taxonomy (NCBI): domain Eukaryota; kingdom Metazoa; phylum Chordata; class Amphibia; order Caudata; family Ambystomatidae; genus Ambystoma; species Ambystoma mexicanum. The sequence continues at coordinate 259,272,316 of NC_090936.1, forward strand.
AGGAGGGAATGCGTAATGGGGTCCGCCTGCCCAATCCTGCAGGAAGGTGCCCGTACCGCTTGTGTCTGGATCTAGCCTCCAGCTGAAGTAGCTGGGTGTCTGCACGTTGAGGCGAGATGCAAACAGATCTGTGTGTATGGGACCCCACCTTTGATCCAGTCTCTGAAATACTGCTGGATCCAGCCTCCAGTCGCTGGAGCCTGTGAGGTACCGGGAATTCCAGTCCGCTATTACGTTCAGTGTTCCGGGCAAGTACTCTGCTGTCACTGATGTCCCTGTCTGCAGGCAATAGTGCCAAAAATCCTTCGCTAGCTCTGCTAGCATCCTGGATTTCATTCCGCCTAAGTGGTTTATGTAACGCACTGCTGAGATGTTGTCCATCTTCAGCAATACGCACAACTTCACTTTGTCTCTCGTGAATGTCTTCATCGCGAAGGAGCCTGCCAGAAGTTCTAGGCAGTTTATGTGCAAGTTTAATTCTTCTTCGCTCCATTTTCCTCCTGTTTGCAACTCCCGGCAACGTGCTCCCCAGCCTAAACGGCTGTCGTCCGACTATATGATCAGGTCTGGACGGTCCCCGAAAATAGCACCCCCATTGCAGGTGTCCATATTCTGCAACCACCATTCCAGTTCTATGACGTACTCCTGATCCAATGGTATCAACTAATGATCTCGCAGTCCTTGCTGTAGGTGCTTTATCTTTAACCACTGTAAGGCTCGATAGTGTAAGGGACCTGGAAAAATGGCTTGTGTGGAGGCCGTAAGGAGGCCCACTATCCTCGCTAGGACTCTTAGTGAAATTACTTTCTTCCTCAGACACATTCTGATCTCTCTCTTGATATCCCGAATCTTCCTTGGTGGAAGTTCTAACGTGGCTTTCCTCGTGTCTAGCACGAAGCCGAGGAAATCTAGTCTCTGTGCTGGCTTGGTATCTGACTTCTCTATGTTCACTAGGAAACCTAGGGACTGCAATAGATCGAGGACCCACTTCGTCTGGTATTCTAGTGTACTTCGATCTTCTGCTAGGAGCAAGAAGTCGTCTAGATATATAATCAATCTTATCCCTTTCTCTCGGATAGCTGCTGCTATGGGTTTCATCAATTTGGTGAAGGCCCAAGGAGCTGACACAAGCCTGAAGGGCATTGTCTTGAATTGCCAGAGCTGTTTCTTCCAGTGAAAAGCTTAGAATCTCCTGAACTGCTTCTGCACTGGGACCGTCAGGTAGGCATCCTTTAAATCTATTCTGGTCAGTGAGTCTCCCTCTCTCAGGGAGTCTCTGAGCTGGTGGATCCCTTCCATCTTGAAATGATGGTAGGCTATCCATCCGTTCAATTCTTTTAAATTTATTACTGGTCGTACCTTCTCCTTCCTGTGAACGAGAAACATGTTACTTACAAAACTCGGGGCAAAAGGGCATCTCACTATGGCTCTTTTCTCTGCCAGCAGAGATAATTCGACATTCAGGGATTCCTGCTAGGCGTGGGCGCTGGGGTATTCGGCTTTGCACTGGTGTCTGCATAAATTCTGTCTGCAGACCTCTGATGGTTTGCAAAATCCAGGCATCGCTGGAAAGCGCGCGCCAGTTTTCCCAGAACATACTGGTTCTCCCTCCTACTGGTGGGTAGGTTATCGCCCTTACCTGGTGTAAATCCTTGACCTCGTCCAAAACCTCTGCCTATGCGCCCTCTGGTGTTACGGCCTCTGGCTGCGAAGAACGTATCCTGTTGTCTGTTCTCCCAGTATTGGGCTCTATGATTGGGGGGTTGTTTCCCTCCTTGTTGGCGACCGGTCGTGCGACCCCTGTAACGACCGGTCCCAGCAAAAACTCTATGCGGAAAGATCTTTCGAATGGATGCCTGAGCTTTCTCCAGTGATGTGTAAGTGCCCACGAAGCGGCCCATTTCCTTTTCTGAAAGTTTCTCCGAATAGGAGGCCCTGAGCTGCCTCTCCAGCTTCATAGGATGCCAGGTCGCTGAGCTTCGAGTCTATTTTTAGCAATAGACCTCTCCTCCTCTCCGATGCTATAGCGCAATTCGCGTTCCCCAAAAGGCAAACGGCTCTTTGCGCCCAACCTTCTAGGGCATCTGGGTCCACGTCCTCCCCCGTGTCTCCCGCTCTTTCTGCCAAGTCCATGATCTTAGCGAGAGGGCCAGCCAGGTCCAGCACCTTCTCCTGGCAGCTCTTCCATGACCTGTCTATCCCTTTCCGCGGTCCTTGCTGGTTTTAGAAACAAAGGTCAGCATTTTGGGGTACAGTTTGTCGGTCTCTGCCACTTTTCCTGTCTAACCTCCTTGTCTTAGCCTTTTCTGAGCCTTACAGTCATATATTGTGCCACTCTTGGAGATGGCTGCCAGTCAGAAGATCTCGGATTACGGATGCTCTCCGGATCAAACATGTCGTCTTGCTCCTCCTCAAGGTGCTTCTCCCTGAGGGTTCTTTTTCCCCGCTGGGCTTTGCTCATTCCTCTACGACTGGCTCTTCCAACTCTTGCGGGGAGAGGTCCCCTTCTGCTGGCTCCTCTTCCGAGCCTAGGTCTTCTCCTCCTTCATTGTCTTCCCCGGGAGTGGGGGTTGTGAGGTCCGGCACTGCCTGACGCCGCAAATAGGCCTCTTTAAGGTTTGCAAAGGTGTCGGCGACCTCCTGGGCCTTGTCTTTCGCCCCTTCCATAGGGCCCTCTGGGTCTGCAGAGGCTTTCCTCTTGCGGGCCTGTGTGCTCCCCTTAGACCCTGTTCCAGAGGGTTCGATGGGCGAGCTGTTTGTACTCGAGGTGGTCTCTTTAGGCTGGTGAAACATTGCTTCTAAGGTCTCCAGACTTTCTTGAAGGGGTCTGACCCCCTGAGCTACTGCTCCTTTTCGCTCCATTCGAATTCAGACTTGCTCAGGAGAGTGCCTTAATACCTGAAGTAAGGTGTCTTTGCTGCCCACTTCCTGGTAGATGCCTCTGAGATAAAATCTTTAGTGTCTTTTTTTCCAAGTAATTTTTTTAAAAAAAATTTTTTGTGGCTGCACCAGACTTTTCTACAGTTCTTTCTGCCTGTGGTGGCTTATGTTCTTTCCCTTTCCTTAACGATAGGCAGCTGCCTCCTGTGTGCTGAAAGGGCTTGGTTTGCGGGTGTGCAGAGCTACTCTCAGTCCCCTTCTTCGTGGGGCTCTGACTGTATGATCCCGTGGAGAGGGAATCCCTCCTGTACCGTGCGCTGCTTGCGCTCTGCAATATTATACTCGCTGGGCTCTGCAATCTCTCCCGAGCGTCTGGTGTGCTTAAGGCCCTGTCGCAGAGTAAGTGCGACGTGGCACGGACACACTGAGGCCAGATCTGCCCAAGCGAGGGTGGGGGCCAGGGTGCTCTGAGTCAGAAAACTCTCTACGAGGGCTTACAGTGGATGGCCTTTGGCGCTTGACTCCGCCTCCACAAGGGAGGGGGGCCGTGAGGAGCCTTACGCTCCCGATCTTCTCTTCAAAAGAGGGCTGCAAGCTCCGCGGCTGCTCGGCGAACCCCCTGATGTGCCGCACATGCGACACAGGGATAAAATGCCGCGGGGCTCCTTTTCTAATTAATGATACTAATAATATTTGCAACGCAACTCAGCGACTTTATTTACGGCAGCGAAAAGGGGCCTCATACGGTCTTCACACGTCCTAATAAACGCTGCCTTACTGTTTCAACTGTGTAATTCTAATTTGATGCGCTGTAAATATTACGCTTGCCTGCTGCATGCTTTACACATCTTCTCCCTCTAAACCCTGAAATACTGATATACAAAATCTTAGGTAAACAGGGAGGCAAAGAAAACGTCTCTGATTGAAGAGCAGTAAAAGAAGAGGAGGAGCTCAGGCACAAGAAGTGGTCATAGCTGAGCTGGAGTATGAAGGACTACAGAGACTATGGGATTTGTAGTTCAAAAAGGGAGAAAGTCACTTGAGGACATTTCAATGTGTTTGTTTTGGTTCTAGTTTGTTGAAACTGCTGAAGAGTAATAATACATGAAGTTGAAGCATAATGCTCGCCTCCAGTTTTGTCATAGAATAACAGAAGGCCTTTTAGAATGCTGTTTATGTGCTACATTTATTAAGGTGTTACTGAAGGCAGAACGAAGATGCATTACCACAGCATTTTGCTGCTCCGCCCAACTCCTGATGAGGCCACTGTGTTTTCTCAGCAAATTAAACATTTCTGTATTTAATTAGATCGTGTTAAGAACCAGCTACCAGATTACTCCAAATGTTTTTTCCTTTTCTTGATCCCTTTCCTGTTCTGGTTTCGACTGGCACCTTTTTGGCAAGATACAGGTTTGGTAACACCAGGAGGAAGAACCACTTTGGTTGCTTTCATTCATCCGCCCAATTCTATGGATGACTACTTGCAGTCTCCGAGGCCATTAAAAGCTAGGGCAGTATGGGAATCCAGCCCAGTTGAATGGTGAAGCAAGAGACTTAGCTTGAATAACCTTAGGTGTGGGCTGCACACCCCAATTACCACTCAAGTGGTTTTCCTAAATCTTGATGTCTTTGTTCATCATTCATTTTTACTTCATAGTAGTTGTCTGTTGATATCTGGTGTGTATCTCCAAGATAACACACCTGTACGAAATTCAAAAATAGGAACTTAAAATATGAAATCAATTTATTTACAGATGCATTTCGAACTATTAGAAGTGCTTCTTCAGAGCGTTTTGGCTTAATTCGATCAAGGTTACAATTTGACCCACAGTTTGTAAATCCTAAACAGTAACAAAAATATCAATTTGCAAAAGAATTGGTTCCAATGCAACAAAGATAAATAGAAAGCATCACCAGCATTTTGATTTAAAATAATGATTGCATGCAGGCCACGTGACAATGACAAACACAGTACATACACGTTTGTTAGAACAATTAAGACAACAAGGGAGAGATAAAAACACCATATCAAAAATCAAGTTTGTTCATGTGATTAGCAGCCTGAAACAGTTGTTCACCATCTATAACATCTATACCAATCAGTATGTGTGAACTACATATTCACGTACCTTCTGCTGTAAACCTTTCACTCTCTAAAAATTCTGGAATGTTGGAGACCATACAGTTGAGAGTAATACTCGCATAATCTCAATACTTCATCGTGAGAGTGCGTGGCGTGTCTGACCATTGTGCCACCACGCCACTGAGCACAGGTAATCCCGGTGTATAAGGCATAACCTGGGTGATTTTAGTGCTCGCAGAACATTGATGCTTACTTGTTATGGTGTACTAACCTGGATTTTCCTAACGTCTGTACTTCTTCACAGCTAAAGAACCCGTTATGTATTGGGTTCTGTGAGAGTGCAGAACGCGTGTTACTGACAGATCATTAACGTCAGGTAGAACGGGTCTGTTGTGCCAGATTTGTATTTTACGTTACTTCATCAGTAGCAATTTCCTAAAATCGCTCTCTCGATGATGCTGATGCAGCCCAGTTCAGACACGTTTAAAGAGCCCCCTCCATTGACATCTGTGAATGCTAATATGCTCAGAAGCACTGCCACAAAAGAGGACTTCTTTGCCGTTTCCTAGCATGATTGGGCCAGCAGGTAATGGCGGGATGTTCTGTCTCAAACACTTTGCTCTGAAACAGCGTTGAAAGGCAGTGTGCATGGGGGTGTGAGGTTTTGCTCGGTTCCTCAAACCGACAGAGGCACATATCACGCGGGAGCCGGTGTAGGGATAACCTGCTTTATTAACAACACCGCAGGAACTGCCGAAACCCTGCAACCCCCTCCCTCACCCAAACATCACTTCCCTTCTTACAGGAAGAAGGACCGCAATGGCGGTGCGCCATCTTAATGAGGTGGACGGGCGGTATGCCCATAGGAACAATATGACATCTCCCCCCTTTTTAACGTGAAAGGTCCTTGCCTCTTCTCACTCCATTTCCTCAATGAGTCTGTGAGGTTTTATGCGGCTTCTCTGTGGCCTGCCTGACTTTCTCGGGGTCGGCCCCGTCTCTTCATGTTGCATTATGCTGTCGTCGCCGTCAGAGGCCTCACTATCTCCCAGATATGGGGCGTCTCGCCCTCTGTCATCACCACTGTCTTCAGCTCTGTCCTGTACATCTTGTGGGTGTGTTGTCCGAGGCTTGAAGTACGATACGTTCCGAGTTACTGAGGATTTGTCCGTCCTTTGTGCTGTGATCATCGTTCCTTTTCTCTGTGTGACTGTCAGCGGTTCTTTTGCGAATGTGGCGTCCTCCTTTCTTTGTTTCGGCTGTCGCATCCACACTTGGTCCCCTGGTTCGATGTTTGACTCTTGAGCTTTCCTTTTGTGATCAGTTGTCTCTTTCATCTTGGCTTTTGCTGTGTCGTCTTTGGCTCGGGCCTCCTGTTCTAAAGGCGTGGCCTCTGCTGAGTGGGTGTCTTCTGGTAGCCTTGTTTGGACCGGTCGTCTGAACATCAAGTCAGCCAGGCATATTCCCGTCGTGCTATGAGGGGTGTGTCGATAATCCCTGAGGAACTGATAAAGTGCTTGCTCAAAAGGTTTATTGAGTATGGCTGCTATTTGTAGAGTTCTTTTGATGTTGGACATGGATCTTTCGACCATGCCATTCGCCTGAGGCCATCTGGGCGATATTCTTCGGTGTTGGAACCCCATGTATTTTGAATAGTTCTCGAAGTCCTGATTCATGAATAGTGCTCTGTTGTCCGACTTTATGATCCTGGGTATTCCATACGTGGACAACATGCGGTCTAGTGCTGGGATGACGCTCGAGGCAGCGGTGCTGTCGACAATTTGAGCCTCTGGGAATCTTGAGTGTTCGTCTATTAGCACCAGTACATACGTGCCGTCTCTCAGCGGTCCAAAGAAATCTAACGCTAATTCCTCCCACACGTGTCCCGGTAGGGGTGACATATGTAATGGGGTGGTGCCACTTGTGCGCACGTCGGGCATTTGCCCAGTATGTCTTCCACCATTGCGTCCAGCCTGGGGGTACACACTTTCTGCCTTAGTAGCCGTTTGGTGGCTACCACCCCTCGGTGACTTTAGTGTGCTACTTGTATCGTCCTGGCTCGTAGCGATTTCGGGAAGAGTACTTTGCATCCTTTTAGGAATGCTTGTTCATCGACTATGGAGAGTTCATCTCGGACTTGGTCTATATATTTGACGTCTTCTTGGACATCCTCCGATTCCTATCTCGCTTGTTGCCGCATATGTGCTTTCCTTTCTTCTTGTATGCAGTGGCGTATGATGCGTAGCGCTGGGTCCTGCTCCGATTGTGTGATTATGTCTGCCCACCCCACAGGCAGCGGTTGCAAGTGATGGACAACGTAGTTGAGATATTCATCTGCAATGGATGGTTGAGGGCTGGCGGGTTCAGTGGGGTGTCGAGATAGATAGTCCGCAGGGTTGTCTTCTTTGCCCGGGCGGTGTTTGATGGTAAGCTTGTAGTCCTGTAGACGTAGGCCCCATCTGGCTATTCTCGGTGGCATTCTTGATTTTGGATCCCCGTAGATTGTGAGTAGGGCCTGATGGTCCGTTATTACGGTGAACTCCTTGCCATACAGGAACAGGTGGAAATACTCACATGCCCATACTACTGCCAAACTTTCCTTTTCTGCTTGGGAGTACGCTTGTTCTGTGTGGGTTAGGCTCCTGCTGGCGTATGCCACTACGTATGCGTTTGTGGGCGCCTGATGGACTATTTGTGTTAGTATGGCACCCAGGCCAACGGGGCTGGCGTCGACGACTACTTCCGTGTGTCGTTTGGCATCAAAATAGGCCATGTCCTCCGCCTTTGGGATGGCATCCTGTATCTCTTCGAATGCCCTTTGACAGTCCGTGGACCATGTATAGGGTTGGTCCTTCCGCGTTAGTAGGCGCAGGGGGTTGCTGATTGTAGCATAGTCCTTAAGGTACTTGGAGCAGTAGCTGCCCAGTCCAAGGAACGACCTAAGCTCGGTCGCGATGGTTGGGGGTGCGGCTGAGTTGAGGGCAGCCACTTTGTCTGGATCTGGCCGCATTCCCTTGCTGGAGAATATATGACCGAAAAAACATAACGAGCCTTTCCCAAATTCGCATTTGGCTTTATTCACCGTTAATCCCGCCGCTTCCAGCGCTTCGCACACTCTGTGAAGAGCTGTGTCATGCTCTTCCTTCGTCTTCCCATAGACCAGAACATCGTCAGAGTAATTTAGGCAGTTCGGTACATGCCTGATGACTCTGTGTATTTCTTCATGAAAAATTTCGGCTGCAGAAGATATCCCGAAACTGAGCCTTTTGTATTGGAATAAACCCAGGTGTGTGACAAAGGTCGTTATGTACCTGGATTCAGGTGCAATTTCAATCTGGTGGTAACCTTTTGTGAGATCCAGTTTGGAGAAAACTTGTGCCCCATGGAGGAGGTGGATCATATCAGTGATCCGGGGCGCCTGATGTCTCTCCCTTCCAATAGCTGCGTTGGCCCTCCTCATGTCTACGCACAGGCGTATTGATCCGTCGGGTGCCTTTTTTGGGACGGGAACAATGGGAGATACCCATGGAGTGGGACCTGATACTGGTTCGATGACGTTGAGTTTGATGAGTTTGTTTAGTTCTTCTTCAACTTGGTGTTGTATGTTCACGGGTATCCCTCAATAGTGTTGGGCAACTAGTGGTATGTCCGGGTTTATAACGTCTCTGATTGAAGAGCAGTAAAAGAAGAGGAGGAGCTCAGGCACAAGAAGTGGTCATAGCTGAGCTGGAGTATGAAGGACTACAGAGACTATGGGATTTGTAGTTCAAAAAGGGAGAAAGTCACTTGAGGACATTTCAATGTGTTTGTTTTGGTTCTAGTTTGTTGAAACTGCTGAAGAGTAATAATACATGAAGTTGAAGCATAATGCTCGCCTCCAGTTTTGTCATAGAATAACAGAAGGCCTTTTAGAATGCTGTTTATGTGCTACATTTATTAAGGTGTTACTGAAGGCAGAACGAAGATGCATTACCACAGCATTTTGCTGCTCCGCCCAACTCCTGATGAGGCCACTGTGTTTTCTCAGCAAATTAAACATTTCTGTATTTAATTAGATCGTGTTAAGAACCAGCTACCAGATTACTCCAAATGTTTTTTCCTTTTCTTGATCCCTTTCCTGTTCTGGTTTCGACTGGCACCTTTTTGGCAAGATACAGGTTTGGTAACACCAGGAGGAAGAACCACTTTGGTTGCTTTCATTCATCCGCCCAATTCTATGGATGACTACTTGCAGTCTCCGAGGCCATTAACAGCTCGGGCAGTATGGGAATCCAGCCCAGTTGAATGGTGAAGCAAGAGACTTAGCTTGAATAGCCTTAGGTGTGGGCTGCACACCCCAATTACCACTCAAGTGGTTTTCCTAAATCTTGATGTCTTTGTTCATCATTCATTTTTACTTCATAGCAGTTGTCTGTTGATATCTGGTGTGTATCTCCAACATAACACACCTGTACGAAATTCAAAAATAGGAACTTAAAATATGAAATCAATTTATTTACAGATGCATTTCGAACTATTAGAAGTGCTTCTTCAGAGCGTTTTGGCTTAATTCGATCAAGGTTACAATTTGACCCACAGTTTGTAAATCCTAAACAGTAACAAAAATATCAATTTGCAAAAGAATTGGTTCCAATGCAACAAAGATAAATAGAAAGCATCACCAGCATTTTGATTTAAAATAATGATTGCATGCAGGCCACGTGACAATGACAAACACAGTACATACACGTTTGTTAGAACAATTAAGACAACAAGGGAGAGATAAAAACACCATATCAAAAATCAAGTTTGTTCATGTGATTAGCAGCCTGAAACAGTTGTTCACCATCTATAACATCTATACCAATCAGTATGTGTGAACTACATATTCACGTACCTTCTGCTGTAAACCTTTCACTCTCTAAAAATTCTGGAATGTTGGAGACCATACAGTTGAGAGTAATACTCGCATAATCTCAATACTTCATCGTGAGAGTGCGTGGCGTGTCTGACCATTGTGCCACCACGCCACTGAGCACAGGTAATCCCGGTGTATAAGGCATAACCTGGGTGATTTTAGTGCTCGCAGAACATTGATGCTTACTTGTTATGGTGTACTAACCTGGATTTTCCTAACGTCTGTACTTCTTCACAGCTAAAGAACCCGTTATGTATTGGGTTCTGTGAGAGTGCAGAACGCGTGTTACTGACAGATCATTAACGTCAGGTAGAACGGGTCTGTTGTGCCAGATTTGTATTTTACGTTACTTCATCAGTAGCAATTTCCTAAAATCGCTCTCTCGATGATGCTGATGCAGCCCAGTTCAGACACGTTTAAAGAGCCCCCTCCATTGACATCTGTGAATGCTAATATGCTCAGAAGCACTGCCACAAAAGAGGACTTCTTTGCCGTTTCCTAGCATGATTGGGCCAGCAGGTAATGGCGGGATGTTCTGTCTCAAACACTTTGCTCTGAAACAGCGTTGAAAGGCAGTGTGCATGGGGGTGTGAGGTTTTGCTCGGTTCCTCAAACCGACAGAGGCACATATCACGCGGGAGCCGGTGTAGGGATAACCTGCTTTATTAACAACACCGCAGGAACTGCCGAAACCCTGCAACCCCCTCCCTCACCCAAACATCACTTCCCTTCTTACGGGAAGAAGGACCGCAATGGCGGTGCGCCATCTTAACGAGGTGGACGGGCGGTATGCCCATAGGAACAATATGACATCTCCCCCCTTTTTAACGTGAAAGGTCCTTGCCTCTTCTCACTCCATTTCCTCAATGAGTCTGTGAGGTTTTATGCGGCTTCTCTGTGGCCTGCCTGACTTTCTCGGGGTCGGCCCCGTCTCTTCATGTTGCATTATGCTGTCGTCGCCGTCAGAGGCCTCACTATCTCCCAGATATGGGGCGTCTCGCCCTCTGTCATCACCACTGTCTTCAGCTCTGTCCTGTACATCTTGTGGGTGTGTTGTCCGAGGCTTGAAGTGCGATACGTTCCGAGTTACTGAGGATTTGTCCGTCCTTTGTGCTGTGATCATCGTTCCTTTTCTCTGTGTGACTGTCAGCGGTTCTTTTGCGAATGTGGCGTCCTCCTTTCTTTGTTTCGGCTGTCGCATCCACACTTGGTCCCCTGGTTCGATGTTTGACTCTTGAGCTTTCCTTTTGTGATCAGTTGTCTCTTTCATCTTGGCTTTTGCTGTGTCGTCTTTGGCTCGGGCCTCCTGTTCTAAAGGCGTGGCCTCTGCTGAGTGGGTGTCTTCTGGTAGCCTTGTTTGGACCGGTCGTCTGAACATCAAGTCAGCCGGGCATATTCCCGTCGTGCTATGAGGGGTGTGTCGATAATCCCTGAGGAACTGATAAAGTGCTTGCTCAAAAGGTTTATTGAGTATGGCTGCTATTTGTAGAGTTCTTTTGATGTTGGACATGGATCTTTCGACCATGCCATTCGCCTGAGGCCATCTGGGCGATATTCTTCGGTGTTGGAACCCCATGTATTTTGAATAGTTCTCGAAGTCCTGATTCATGAATAGTGCTCTGTTGTCCGACTTTATGATCCTGGGTATTCCATACGTGGACAACATGCGGTCTAGTGCTGGGATGACGCTCGAGGCAGCGGGGCTGTCGACAATTTGAGCCTCTGGGAATCTTGAGTGTTCGTCTATTAGCACCAGTACATACGTGCCGTCTCTCAGCGGTCCAAAGAAATCTAACGCTAATTCCTCCCACACGTGTCCCGGTAGGGGTGACATATGTAATGGGGTGGTGCCACTTGTGCGCACGTCGGGCATTTGCCCAGTATGTCTTCCACCATTGCGTCCAGCCTGGGGGTACACACTTTCTGCCTTAGTAGCCGTTTGGTGGCTACCACCCCTCGGTGACTTTAGTGTGCTACTTGTATCGTCCTGGCTCGTAGCGATTTCGGGAAGAGTACTTTGCATCCTTTTAGGAATGCTTGTTCATCGACTATGGAGAGTTCATCTCGGACTTGGTCTATATATTTGACGTCTTCTTGGACATCCTCCGATTCCTATCTCGCTTGTTGCCGCATATGTGCTCTCCTTTCTTCTTGTATGCAGTGGCGTTTGATGCGTAGCGCTGGGTCCTGCTCCGATTGTGTGATTATGTCTGCCCACCCCACAGGCAGCGGTTGCAAGTGATGGACAACGTAGTTGAGATATTCATCTGCAATGGATGGTTGAGGGCTGGCGGGTTCAGTGGGGTGTCGAGATAGATAGTCCGCAGGGTTGTCTTCTTTGCCCGGGCGGTGTTTGATGGTAAGCTTGTAGTCCTGTAGACGTAGGCCCCATCTGGCTATTCTCGGTGGCATTCTTGATTTTGGGTCCCCGTAGATTGTGAGTAGGGCCTGATGGTCCGTTATTACGGTGAACTCCTTGCCATACAGGAACAGGTGGAAATACTCACATGCCCATACTACTGCCAAACTTTCCTTTTCTGCTTGGGAGTACGCTTGTTCTGTGTGGGTTAGGCTCCTGCTGGCGTATGCCACTACGTATGCGTTCGTGGGCGCCTGATGGACTATTTGTGTTAGTATGGCACCCAGGCCAACGGGGCTGGCGTCGACGACTACTTCCGTGTGTCGTTTGGCATCAAAATAGGCCATGTCCTCCGCCTTTGGGATGGCGTCCTGTATCTCTTCGAATGCCCTTTGACAGTCCGTGGACCATGTATAGGGTTGGTCCTTCTGCGTTAGTAGGCGCAGGGGGTTGCTGATTGTAGCATAGTCCTTAAGGTACTTGGAGCAGTAGCTGGCCAGTCCAAGGAACGACCTAAGCTCGGTCGCGATGGTTGGGGGTGCGGCTGAGTTGAGGGCAGCCACTTTGTCTGGATCTGGCCGCATTCCCTTGCTGGAAAATATATGACCGAAAAAACATAACGAGCCTTTCCCAAATTCGCATTTGGCTTTATTCAGCGTTAATCCCGCCGCTTCCAGCGCTTCGCACACTCTGTGAAGAGCTGTGTCATGCTCTTCCTTCGTCTTCCCATAGACCAGAACATCGTCAGAGTAATTTAGGCAGTTCGGTACATGCCTGATGACTCTGTGTATTTCTTCATGAAAAATTTCGGCTGCAGAAGATATCCCGAAACTGAGCCTTTTGTATTGGAATAAACCCAGGTGTGTGACAAAGGTCGTTATGTACCTGGATTCAGGTGCAATTTCAATCTGGTGGTAACCTTTTGTGAGATCCAGTTTGGAGAAAACTTGTGCCCCATGGAGGAGGTGGATCATATCAGTGATCCGGGGCGCCTGATGTCTCTCCCTTCCAATAGCTGCGTTGGCCCTCCTCATGTCTACGCACAGGCGTATTGATCCGTCGGGTGCCTTTTTTGGGACGGGAACAATGGGAGATACCCATGGAGTGGGACCTGATACTGGTTCGATGACGTTGAGTTTGATGAGTTTGTTTAGTTCTTCTTCAACTTGGTGTTGTATGTTCACGGGTATCCCTCAATAGTGTTGGGCAACTAGTGGTATGTCCGGGTTTATATGCAGCTGTACCTTCCTGTGTTTCAGTTTGCCCAGCCCTTTGAATAGGTTTGGAAATGTTTGTTCTATCGCATCATATCTGGCAAAGTATTTGTGGGCCATGAGTTGATATAATATGTGCACCAAACCCATTTCGACGACCGTTTTGAAACTGAGAATGCACCCACTGTTGGCTTCCGTCTTTAGAATGTGTAGAGGAATCTTTGCAGCGTGTGATTTGTACACGCACCATGCTGAGATAGTCCCTTTGTAGGGTAGTGGGGTGGTGGCACCGTATGGGTAGATGTCCACCGTGGCTTTTCTGATTTTCGGAGGGCTGACAAGCGAGTTGTATGCCTGTTCGCTTATGATGTTGACTGTCGCCCCAGTGTCGATGAGGAATTCAAGCGGGGTGTTGTTAACTTGTAATGTAAGCGTGGGACTGTGTTGGGTGGCCGTGGCATTGTTGAGTGCCAACACATACCCCTTCTTTCGTTGGTCTTCCTCTGATGACTGGAATTCACTGCCGGACGGGGATCGCATTTCAATGTAACGGACGAACCTTCTCCTCTGAGATCGTCTGGATCCGTCTGATGACTTTCTGTCTTCTCTTGCGTACAAGCTTCTCCGGGTCCTGTCCTCTCGTTTTGGTCCTATTTGTCCTTCTTCCCCCCTCCCCGTGGGTGGGCTGAGCCGTGAGCTTCTCCTTCTTTCATGTTGTCTTGGTCTGTTGGTTACAGGTCCCTGCGTGTTCTTGCATGCGGCTCTGTAGTGGTCCATTCCACCGCAGGCGGCACATTTCTGTCCAATGGCGGGGCACTCACCCACGTGTGGATATTCGTATCCGCATCGATAGCACGTGGCATCTGTACGTTTTCCGCTTTGTGAGGGGGCAGCATAGAGTTTGTTGATGATGTCCGGATTGGATGATGGTTGTTGGATGGTGACCTTGCCTAGACTATCCAGCTGCAACTCTACAGCCGCTTCCATTCTGGCTAATGCAAGGATTTCCTCTAGGGATCTTTGCTTTTGGAGCAGTTGTTTTCTGACTGGTTGTGATATGCAGCCGGCTATGACCTGGGATCTCAATGCTTCTTCATTGGAATATTTGTGAAATTCACAGTATTTCAGCTTGATGCGCAAGCGCATCACAAAGTTGTCCAGTGACTCTCCCTTTTCCTGTCTGGTGGTATGGAATACGTGACGCTCATATTCAATATTGGTGTGGGGGCTGAAGTATTCGGAAAGTTTCCTGTGGAGTTCATCATATGTGACGGTGTCTACGTTCATCAGCTCCCCTGCTATGTCCCTGACTGCTGGGCCTACCATCATGAATAAGGTGTTTTTTAGTCTTGCGTCATCAATTAGACCAATTGCCCCCGCATAGAACTTAAAATCCCTTAGCCATATGATCCATCTGGGTCCCAGATTGGAAGTGTCCCTGACATCAAACGGGCCGGGTATAGGCAGGTTTTGCGAGGTGTTACCTGATCCTTGTGCCTGTTGGGGATCATCTGCAATGGCTCCTGCACCTCCTGATGTTGATGCCACTGGACTTGCAGGAGATGACATGGTGCTGGTGGCTTGTTTGATTCAGCCCGGTGCCTGTGCACTGTCCGGGGCTCGCCTTTGCCCTGTAGTGTCTTGAGGTGCTGGTATGCTTCCACCTGAATATGCGTGTTGCTATCACGTGGAGCACGTGTGGAGTGTGGCTGTGGTGGGTGCACTCAGTCGTCCGTGACGGACTTTCCCTCCTTTACAGGGCTTCCCGCCGTCCCCTGGTTCCCTCACTGTCTCATACAGCGTGTGATGGATGGGGCAGGGTTGGCTCGGCGTGCTGCACGTGTGCTGGGGGCCGCCCCGTGGCTAATTGAGCACTCCTGTGCTCCGTGGCTGCTGGAGCCGGTGCCTGCTTTGCCTGCGGCGCTGAATTGAGCCACGCCGCTCGACCGCAGTCCTCTGCGTGCCTTCCAGGGCCTTCGGGCCTCAGGATTGGAGGTGTGCCAACGCGCTGCACACCGCTCGACTGCAGGCCTCCCTGGCACGGGTGGGTGTATCACACCCCTCGTCGCCAGATGTGAGGTTTTGCTCGGTTCCTCAAACTGACAGAGGCACATATCACCCGGGAGCCGGTGTAGGGATAACCTGCTTTATTAACAACACGGCAGGAACTGCCGAAACCCCGCAACCCCCTCCCTCACCCAAACATCACTTCCCTTGTTACGGGAAGAAGGACCGCAATGGCGGTCTGCCCACCTAACGAGGTGGACGGGCGGTATGCCCATAGGAACAACATGACAGAGGGCATGTTAAAAAAAAGGAAAGATACTTATGACTACGTAGAGGGGCACCACAGTTTTAATAGCTACTAGCTTTCATTTTTTTTCAGTTGTAGAAAAACAAAATTGTTTTCAATACACTTCTGGTGCATGGGGGTTGTTACAAAGGAAAAGGACGGGAGAAGTCAGAGGTGAGGAGGACCGCTAGAGGACGCGAGGCGGCTGAAGGAAGCAGCCTGCTAGGTAGCTATGGCAGAAGGCTGAAGGAGGCAGCCAGCAATGCAGTAAGGCAGGCACTGCCGTTGGGGGAAGACCGCACCGCGTGAGGAAAACATGGAAGCCCTTTCACTAAGGTGGTTGGCTGCGGCTGTGCAGTGGAGCGTGTGATGAGCCACAGGAGGAGGTGCATAGTGGCACAATGGACGACATCGCTGAGGAAGGCCGCCTGCAAGGTGCAGAGACGAGCGCATGGATGCTGCAGCAACCTTCCGGTAAGGAGAAAGGGGAGCGCGAAGAGATGACAACCAACACAAAGGTGTCAGAAAGATGGCCAGCCACAGCGGACACACGAATATACCCGCGTATCACATATGCCACGCGGTCGTACAATGCAAGTAAGATAGCTCAGCGGATTGAACGCTCGCTGCTGGTATCTGAGCGTGATCTGCAGGTTGCAGGTTCGAATCCTGGCAAGGCCAACTCAGCCTTTCATCCTTCCGAGGTCGATAAGTAAGTACCAATTTCGGTTGGGTGATATTGTATGTAAATTGTGCACTGTAAAGCGCTTTGGATTAAGGCGCTATATAAATAACACATGATTATAATTACAGAATCCCACTAGAACGCACGGATCTTAAAGCAACATGTCTGGTGCCACTTGCAAGGGAATACAATACCCATGAACACTTGGCAGTATAATAACAATGAGGAAAGGCTGCCAAACCCACTAGAACATAGGGCAACAATCCGCAACACGTGCAAACCCTGCCTCACGATACGGAAAGGCTGCCAAACCTGCTAGACCACGTCAGAGCACACCGCAGCATGTGCAAACCCAGCCAACAGGACAAGGGAGAGGAGACAACAAAGCAGAAGAGAGCAGCAAAGGCACGGTAGCAGGATGGCAAGCCCTTCAACAACATAGTCTGCCCACACCAACTAAGACAGGGTGCTACACACTCGCGGGAGGAGAAGCACACCCTGCCCCACGTGCGGACCAACGAGACAAGGCTACCCATTCAGATCTGCTCCAACAAAAAATCAGGAGACGAAGACCAAGTACAGTGGAAACCGGACACACCCGCCACCAGGCACAAAAGATTCACTCACCTTAGAAATGCTGTAGGGTGCGCCAGGAGATGCCGGTGCACAAGCGGCTGCAGGGGTGAACCCTACATACCCGGTGACCTTTCTACGATGCCCCAATCCATTGACGCTAGAACCCCAAGAAGACCAGGGCCAGAGATGGCTGGAGTGGATGGAAGAATTTGGAGAATTCTTGAGGGCATTAGGGAACCAAGATGCACCAAATAAAATAGACATTTTCACAAACCTTGTAGGGAAGGAAATGAAAGGGATCATAAAAACCATCCCACCACCCAGGAGGAATCGACATATCAACTTCTCACAACCGCGATTAACGGGAGGTTAGTAGTCCTTCCCAACAGAGACTACGAAAGGTACACTTTCAACCAGTGCACGCAATTGCTCCACGAGACGATCGGCCAATTCATACTCGGCCTCCAGAGGAAGATAACATACTGCGACTTCTCAAATTTTAATGCCGACGAAGCCATCAGGCTGAGAGTAAAGATGCATATCCTCGCAATTCAGGAAATACTTACTAAAGAAACCACTCTGGCTACAGGAGATAGCAGAACTCACAATGGTATATGAAAGAGTTGCTGTGGAAGCAGCCAACATAGAAAATCTGAAGAAAACAGACAGAGTGTCTACCATCACCACCACCACACAGGGACAAACCAGATACCCCGTGACACAACTCCTCGTCAACAAACATGGAACACCAACCGTCGTCCCCCAGCAGAGAGACAATATTATAGGTGTGGCTTTGAATTTCCCCACAAAGGCCAGTGCCCAGCTATTGGGCAAATGTGCAGGTGGTGCGGCCAGGAGTATCACTTGCAAATCATGTGCTGAGAGAAAACACCACTGCTACCAGCATACAGACCACCCCCACAGCGGATGTCCAACAGGAGATATGACTCGTCGACAACACACAACCCGCACCTATACCCAGAGAGGGTCAACGAGAGGACTGATCCAAGCAGAAACATTGCAACATACCCAACCCATCCGGGGTTTTTGAGGGCTGTGGAAAATTTGAATGTCGACTCACTTGGGAGACCCACTGAGACATCAGAATACCTCTTCCACACACAACCAATTCAAGTGAAGGACCAAATATTTGCAAGGTGATCCTTATGAAAACCCTCCAGCGGAACACAAACTGTCACCAGCATAGCCCTACTATGAATATGATAGATATAGTAAAGAATATGTCCGGCTGATCTATGACACCTCAGATGACAGTGCCGCACCGAAAGTAACAGTGCAGATGGGGGACTACACACCCCATTCCTTATTGATAACGGAGCAGCCGTGAACTTCATGAACGAAAAAACATATCACACCATTGCCAGAGACTATCCATTACAGCCATCCCAGGCTCGCATCTTCCAGTGGGGAGTAAGAGCCCCTCTCCAATCCAAAGGCCAATTCTACTGTGACTTTATGCATAGAGGACGACGCATACTGGCCATGATTCATGTCATACACAGCCCCGTGATGAGTGATGAGGAGATGTCTTCTCAGCTACAAGACAGCTACCGCCCTGGCCCTCTTCAACATACAATATGAACAATCCGAGGCAATACAGGGCCTCCCACCAAAACACAAGCCCTGTATACACTTTCACAATGAGAGTTGTACATTGACGCATTGAAAGTTATGTTCCCGGAACTGTTCAAGGGAGTGGGAATGCTGAGAGACACTGTCATCAGACTCCACATTGACCCAGCAGTGAGACAAGTGCCACAGACCCCTCAGGGAGTTGGGTTTCACTTACAAGCACAGGTGATTCGGGAACTGCAGCTCCTTCTCAAAAACATCATCATAGAAAGAGTCAACGGGCCCACCCCATGGGTGTCCCTCCTAGTAGTGGTCCCCAAATCAGACGGATGCCTACGCCTCTGCGTGGACATGCAGATTCCCAATACCGCAATCCAAAGGGAGAGACACCCAGGACCAAACATTAAGGATATGCTGTTAAGTCTCAACCAGGCTACCCAGTTCTCCAAGCTAGATCTGAAACAAGATTATCACCAGCAAGTCATCGACTCAGCCTCAAGACCTATAACCACATTTATAACACACAAAGGACTGTTCCACTACAAGTGGCTCAATTTTGGAATATCAACTGCGGCCGAGATATTTCAGGAAACAATACACAGATTAATTGCACCCGTCACAAATGCCTTCCAATACAACAATGATATTTTAATGTTTGGCATCACCCAGGAACAGCACAACAATGTTTTAAAGCAGGTGTGCAACATTTTACATTAAGCTGTCCTCACCCTCAATGGACCAAAATGCACCATCAATAATCACAGCCTATGTTTCTTCAGCCACATATTCTCTGACCAAGGGATCAGGGTCGACCCCAACAAGATTAGCACTATTGTGAACCTAGAGTTCCCTGAACAATGTGGAGCCCCCAACATGGTAAAAACATACAACGGTCTGCCATTCCAAGGCCAAGACTTTCAGAAGTTTGTGACACACCTTAGGTTCCACCACCAAAGGAACACACCGCTATGGCCGCAAGCCAACAGCATGGTGGACCGGTTTATGGCCACCATAAAAAGGACACGCCAGAAACCAGTTGCAGATCTGATGGCAATGCCGAAGAGCTACTGGAACACACCGCATGAAACAACTGGCAAGACACCCACCGAACTCATGATAAAATACAAGCCGAGGACTCAGATACCACAGCTTGAAGACTACACCCCAACCGATGATACAGAAATCAGAAAACAAGAAGCAGAGAAAAGAGTGGACAGACCATAAAAGAAAGGCGATAGAACCACAGCTCCCGGTTGGAGAAGTCGTAGTCGTCGGGCACAAGCAACAAAGGAAAACGGACGCGAGATACATCCTGAGACGCTGCTGGTCACAGACGTTAAAGAACCAATGATCACAGCCATGTGAGAAAACAGGGAGATCACCTGGAATGCCTCCTTTTTCCGCAAGCTGTTCCAAGAACGCTCTGAAGAAGACCCACACATGATGGAAGAAGAAGCAGAAACTCAAAGAGAGAGGACCGTTGGCCTCACACCAAGAGCATCGGAAGGAGAAACCTGCGAATCGCCAGGCCGCCCAGAGCGAACCATCCGGAGGCCCCCTCGCCTCATCGAACCGATGTAGGCCACAAGCTTCCCTGATAAGCAAAGGGGGGGGGGGTGTTAAGAAGGAAAAGGACCCAGTCCCTTTAAGAGACGAGACTGCAACAGGAAAGTGGAAGCCAGGGAGGAGGAGAAGGGGAGCGGAGAGAGGAGGGACAAGTTAGTAGTGTATGAGAAATAAAGAGATTGGAGGCACGATACCGGTGTACGTGTTTCTGTTATATTGTGCGCATCTAAACCGCAACAGGGGTATAATCTCCTGACCCTTGGTGACTCAACACAATATAAACCAACCTTACCTGTTGGCAACAACAGGGTAGGTTGGCATGTTAAAAATACACAGAACTGTTAATAGTCTGTGTTCTATAGTGCCTCTTACTGTAATACACATTATTACCAGGTAAGAAATCCGATATTGCCTTTCCTGGGCTTCAGAACAGGCCTCAGCAGCATGTACCAACACTGTGAGCCATGTGACGTGCAGGTGAACATGAGCTGTGTAGTTGCGGCGGGCTAGTAACCCAACCTCTCTTTTTTTTTTATTATTTTTTTTACATCAATGACCTTTTCGTTATTCTAATGTGTGTTTCGCTCTGTTAAAGCAGCCTGTGCTTGAGAGGGCAGGGGTAGGGGTGGTGATTACATGTAGGGAGGCAGCCCTAAACCAATAGACCAGTTCTGAGACAGTTGACGCTGCTGGTTCAGTGGCAATCGCCTGTCCTGTTCAATGGCAAGTCTAGCCCGGCTTGCAGGGCTTCCTCTTTCCATTATTGCTGCTAGGCTGGACGGCTTAAGTCACGGAAAGTGATGGCGGACTGTCCTTCCCATGCAAAGAGTGCACATTAGTTCTCTAAAAACGCATCTAGCAGGGAAAGTAAGGAAGAACGTTTATTCAGAAATGGCGAGGCTCTTCTTACTAAGATGGGTGTCTGGTTATCCACATACAAATGTTATGTTATGTTACTTGGCATTTATATAGCGCCTTATGTATCATTGGTATGACCTCAAAGCGCTGGTAGGTTGAACGCCCTCGGGAATCGCAGTACAAGTAAGTAGGGAGAGAGAGTGTTGTATGGAGCCTGGGGCACCAGATATGTGTGCAGCTGGTGTGGTTGTTGCATGATAGCTGCTTCTTAGCGGTAGGTGTGGTGCTGAGGAGATCAGTTGGATGTGTTTAGCCTGGAGAGTGGACACCCAGACTCAGTTCTGGCTGCATTAGGCCTGAGGAGACACCTGAGCTAGCCGGTATGTGCTCAGCTAGCTGTGTTTTATTAGTATGATGAGGAGCTTGTGGGGTCATGTTAGTATGAGAACAGCTAGGCTGATTGTCTCATAGCATAGCTGTGTTCTAGTTGAATGATGGTGTATAGGAGAGAGTAAGCGTAGTAGTGTGATATGGTGGTTATCAGTAATGAGCCTGTGACCAGGCACGAGAGCAGGACAGGGGGGCGTACTTAGCGGCATACGTATATAGAGCGACAGGATGGGTAGGGTGAACGTGTGATAGAGGTAGCATGGGGATACAGGTACATAGCATATACATAGCATAAAAAGGAGATGTAGAGATATACAGAGCTATATCTACTCTATCCGGTCTATCCACTCCATCCGTTCCATCCACTCCAACCGTTCCATCCACTCCATCCATTCCATCTGCTCCATCCGCTCCATCTACTCCATCCTTTCCATCTACTCCATCCTTTCCATGCACTCCATCCGTTCTATCTATTCATCCTCATCCGTTCCATGCACTCCAACTGTTCCATCCTTTCTATTATTTTTCCATCTTTTCCATCCACTCCATCGAGTCTAATCCTTTCTATTCATCCATTCTATCCACTTCACCCGTTCCATCCGCTTCATCTGTTCCATCCACTTCATCTGTTCCACCCACTTCGTCCGTGCCACCCGCTTCATCCATTCCATCCACTCCATCCGTTCCATCCACTCCATCCATACCATCCACTTCAGCCGTTCCGTCCGTTCCATCCACTCCATCCGTTCCATCCACTCCGTCCGTTCCATCCACTCCGTCCGTTCTATCCACTCCATCCGTTCTATCCGTTCTATCCATTCATTCCGTTCTATCCACTCTGTCCGTTCTATCCACTCTGTCCGTTCTATCCACTCCGTCTGTTCTATCCACTCCATCCATTCACCCCATCAATTCCATCCTTTCCATCTGCTCTATCCCTTCATCACTTCCATCCACTTCATCTGTTCCATCCACTCATCCGTTCCGTCCGTTCTATCTACTCCATCCGTTCTATCTACCCCATCCGTTCTATCTACTCCATCTGTTCAATACACTCCGTCGGTTCCATCCACTCCATCCGTTCCGTCCGTTTCATCCGTTCCATCCGTTCCATCCACTCCGTCCGTTCTATCCACTCTGTCCGTTCTATCCACTCCATTCGTTCCATCCGTTCCATCCACTCTATCCATCCATTCTGTCAGTTTTTTCCGTCTTTCCATCCACTTCATCCGTTCCATCCACTCCATCCACTCTAATCTGTTTTATTCATCCGTTCTATCCACTTCATCAGTTCTGTCCGCTTCATCTGTGCCATCCGCTTCATCCGTGCCATCCACTCTATCCATTCCATCCGTTCCATCCACTCCACCCGTTCCATCCACTCCATACGTTCCAGCCACTCCATCCGTTCCATCCATTCTATCCACTCCGTCCGTTCTATCTACTCCGTCCGTTCCATCCACTCTGCCCGTTCCATCCACTCCATCCATTCACTCAATTTCATTCTTTCCATCTGTTCTATCCCTTCATCCACTCAATCCACTTCATCTGTTACATCCATTTCATCCGTTGCATCCACGGCATCCACTCCATCCACTTTGTCCGTTATATCCACTCCATCTGTTCCATCCACTCCATCTGTTCCATCCACTCCATCTGCTTCATCCGTTCCATCCACTTCATCCGTTCCATCCACTTCATCTGTTCCAACTACTTCATCTGTTCCAACTACTTCATCCGTTCCAACTACTTCATCCGTTCCATCCACTTCTTCAATTCTATCCACTTCTTCCTTTCCATCCACTTCTTCCATTCCATTCTCTTTATCCGTTCCATTCTCTTCATCTGTTCGATTCACTCTATCCATTCCATCCATTCTAATCATTCCATCCACCCTAACCATTCCATCCACCCTAACCGTTCCATCCACCCTAACCGTTCCATCCACCCTAACCGTTCCATCCGCTCTTTCCGTCCCATCCACTCTATCCATTCTATCCACTCAATCCACTCTATCCGGTCCATCCACTTCATCCGTTCCATCCACTCCATCCATCCTTTCCATCCGTTCTTTCCGTCTTTCCATCCACTTCATCCGTTCCATCCACTCCTTTGAGTCTAATCCGTTTTATTCATCAGTTCCATCCACTTTGTCCGTTCCGTACACTTCGTCTGTTCCGTACATTTTGTCCATTCCGTCTGCTTCATCCGTGCCATCCACTTCATCCGTTCCATCCACTTCATTCACTCCATCCGTTCCATCCACTCCATCCGTTCCATCCACTTCATCTGTTCCAACTACTTCATCCATTCCATCCACTTAATCCGTTCCATCCGTTTCATCCGTTCCATCGACTTCTTCCATTCCATCCACCTCTTCCGTTCCATCGAATTCTTCCATTCCATCCACTTCTTTCGTTCTATCCGCTTCTTCCGTTCCATTCTCTTCATCTTTTCAATTCACTCTATCCGTTCCATCCATTCTGATTGTTCCATCCAGCCTATCCGTTCCATCCACTTCATCCGTTCCATCCACTTCATCACATCTACTCTATCCGATCCATCTACTCTATCCGTTTCATCTATTCTATCCATTTCATCTACTCCATCTGCTCTATCTGTTCGATCTATTCCATTCATTTCACTTATTCTATCTGTTTCGCTCAGTCGATTCATTTTAGTTACGCTATCCATTTTAGTCTTTCTATCTGTTCCATCGGTTCTCTTTGCTCTTTTATTTTCTTTGTTCAAGCAATCTTGGATTTCTGTTTGTTGTGGCTATTCATTCCATTTGCTCTATACATCGATTTCTTTGTTCAAGCAACCTTGGATTTCTGTTTGTTGTGGCTATTCATTCCATTTGATCTATCCGTTGATTCTTAAGGGAAGAGCCATGTTTTCAGTAATTTGCAGAACAATATGTAGTCATCGGTGTGTCGAATGTGGGGTGGAAGCGAGTTCCATAGCGAGGGGGCCAAGGCTGAGAATGAGGATCCTCCTATCCTGACTGAGTTGGTGTTTGGTATCACTAAAAGGAGGGCAGAGCTTGATCTTAGAGTGCGCGGTGGGCAGTAGGGTTTTAGCTTGTCCTGTAGGTATAGAGGGCCGGTTTTATTCACTGCTTGGTGTGGGATGCATAAGGTTTTCGTCCAACCGGGAGCCAGTGGAGAGTTCTGAGAGCTGGAGAGGTGTGGTCTCTTGGGCCAAGTGCTTGAAGCAATTTGGCTGCAGCGTTTTGTGCTCTTTGTAGTTGAATGAGATGGTATGCTTGGACACCGAGGTAGAGGGAGTTGGCATAGTCCAGTCTCGACATTACAATAGATTGGACAGCGGCGAGTCTGTGGGGAAAGTAGAGGTACAGAAAAATGCATCTAAGAATTTTGAGGTGGTAATGGCAGGATTTAGAGACATTGTTGATTTGGCAAGAGAGGGTTAGGTCAGAGTCAAGAGTGCATCCAAGGTTTTTTACTCTGGTCAAGGTGGTGGGTGGATTGCCCATGGATGATGGCCATGGTAGAGGATGGGGGAGAAGCTCAGGGTTGCCGCACACCATGATTTCGGTTTTAGTGGGGTTTAAGAGGAGGTGGTTTGTGGTCACCCAGTGATCAATGTCAAGGAAGCGGGCTGCGAGGTTGGGCTGACAGTTGGGGTTTGAGTTGAGGAGTTTTAGGATTAATTGGGTGTCATCGGCATAGTTATGTGTATGAAGCAGAATGAAACAGAAGCAGTCCTACACTTTCAAGTGCAGGGCACAAACTGTAGGCATAATGGCAGCCTATCTGTAATGGTGAGGATGTTGCGATTTGTATTTCTTTATTTTCCCTATCACCCCCTTCTGTCAAAGGCTCCTGTCCCGAGGGTGGTGGTCTCCTGCAGACATTCGATGCAGGCAGATGTTAAAATGGGCATTGTAACCTTCCTAGACCGAATCAAATAATCCGCCTTTTTTACCAATGGTCTTCCTACTGCTTCCCATGTCCCAACCTGCTGGAGCAGTCTGCGCCAGCCCAGGGCCCAGCAGCGGCCAGCTGCTGCCTGTATTTGGAGTAATACAAACTGTATTAAATAGAGGTTGTGCTGGATTCTTGCATGAGTCTCCTTAGGAGGGCCTATAAATCAAACCCGTTTCATTGGCATACACCTAGGAGAGTGATGGGATCTCTAGGTGTTGTTTGGTTATTTATCTAACCATTGACTATCCATGGCTGTGCTAATCCCTATGGCCATTTCCACCCACTTCCCGACTAAAACACATCCTTCTTGGATCTCTTTTAGCAAACATTAAAAAGCAGTAATATCAAACGTTGTGTTCTTTCTAAGCAGTCTTCTGAGAGTTAATGGTGCAAATAAGCCTGGATTAACCAAGTGTGCCTCAGCCACGGGATTTATAAGCAGTATGTGTTTCACTTATACCGAAGGCCTGATAAAAGCAAGCATTGGCAAAGGCAACAGTTTTGGCTTGTGTACAGGTATTGGAGAGGTATTTGCCAGGCACTCTGTCATTTGCCCAGGTACTCCCACCATTTTCCAGGTGTTCCATCTTATGGCCATGTAGTACAATAACAGCAGTGCTTGGCAAATGCCAGTCTTATGCCCAAACAAAAGCCCAAACTGTTGGCTTTGCCAATGCCTGTTTTCTCATGTTGTCAGACTTGCATATTCTTACAGTATTATTATTCTTCATGTGTCCTGCTTTATTGGTATTCATGTGTTCGGTTTCCTTCTAGTGTATCCTGTTGTCCTTGGTCATCATATAATTTAGTATTCCAATTCATTACATTTTGTAAAGCCACTTGATGCAAGGCGCGATAGAAGCAAAATGGAAACAAATACAAAATATTTCTCGGAAATGGCCTTGTTGTTTCTTGAAGCAGAGACATGTCTTCTGTGTTTTCCCTGGCTGCTTCATAAGTCAGAATGCAATCATTGCCATTATGTATGGTACGCTGAGCCTTTTGATAGGCTGAGAGGAATTCCGTAATGACCTCCAGGTGCTAATACCAAGTATGCGCACTATCCTGTTGAATGTACCTTCTACAATAATACACAGTTTCTGCAAAGCTATGCGCTGCTCCTGGCAACTAGATAGAAAATAAAAAAACAATTGCCCAAGATAAATGTTAAAAAGAGTTGAATATACAATTGGACTTTCCAGATAGAATAAAAACGATCATTATTTGTTTATCCGTTTATGGCAGATAACCACATTATGTAGATGCATTTGCTTCTGTGATGCGCTTCTACGTAGTAGCTCCGAAATGAGTCAAATGGCAGACAGAAGATGTGCATGGATGAGATCCATTGCTCAAAAGTAGGTCTATATCAATACAAGCATATAATTACACTCATCAAGCTGGCGAAAATCGATAATGTGGCAGGTTTAATTAAATGTCCCCGTAAACAAAGATTTAGAATATAACCTGTCGGACTGTAATGAGGCCATTTGCGAATACAGAGACGAAGGCATGGCATAATCAGCGGGCGTGATGTGCGTCCTGTATCACTGGATCAAGCAGTTTACAGCTGCCAGGTAATGGGTTTACAGCATGAATGCTTACGCCTGGACGCCTAATACAAATCTCAATTACCTTTGATCACCGCTTCAACACGGACAAAGGTAAACAACCATTCATATCAGCCACACTAAGGGCACACTGTCCTACTGCTTCTCCACCTGCCATTGTGGGAGAAGAATGCAAACGTGCCCGACCTATTATGTTGCTAGCATCGGCAGACACTAATGTTCTCGCTTGTTAAGTGTCTTACTTTTATAGTTTCCGTTTAAACTATATGGACAGAATTAAGTTGTTCTTTTTGAATTTGCTGATAAGTAACCAGAGAACGCAGTGTTCGGTGTCCCCTACGCTTTCCCATCACAGTCACTGCTTTGTGAGGGCTTGATACAGATTTTAACAAATTAAATATATTCGAAGCCAGCATACATTCCTTTCGCTGGAGTGATAGTATATAGGGAATGGCTCATCAGAAGCATCTTCTTCTGATGAGTGCCAAGGTAGTGCCTCTGTGGATGGCAAATACATACCACACATAATGGATGGAGAAACTTGGTGTAATGGAAACACTGGTAAGTAATTAGGTCAGTAACAATTCATGACTCATCCCTAAATGCAGATGTTCCCTGGCATGGGATTGTCACAAAGGTCAAAACCATGACTGTGTAGCTGTAAGAAAACCATTGTCATGAATCAGGAGTGAGACTTGTACACAAGGGCATTCCGTTGTTTGCTATAGACTTTAATCAACACAAAATGGGTTGGAAAAATACCTATTTCGCCCCATCACTATGAGGGGTT
The DNA here is from genome assembly GCF_040938575.1 of Ambystoma mexicanum. Lineage (NCBI taxonomy): Eukaryota > Metazoa > Chordata > Amphibia > Caudata > Ambystomatidae > Ambystoma > Ambystoma mexicanum. The sequence continues at coordinate 259,300,024 of NC_090936.1, forward strand.
TCCCTTCCTCAACAAAACAAAGGATGTCACTGTCAGAATGTCCAAAAGTAAAATAGTTCTCCGTCCTGTGTCCAAAATCCTAACCTGGCCCTTGCATCTCAAAACTATGCAAACGTGAAAAGGGAGCAAGTGAGCAATTGCGGTTCTCTCCACAGTTTCAACACAAAGTTCCAAAGTGAAAAGGTGCAAAAAGAAACAAGTAATCAAAGTTCCACAATCCTCAGGGGGAGGAGGGGTTCTCGCTTCCCCTCAGTAGCTCAGCACAAGCACAGTTCTTTTCCTCACAGATTTATACTTTTTCAGTCCAGGGGGTATGGTTGCCTTCCTCTGGATTTCTCACACTCAAGAGGCACTCTGTTACTCCTTGCCTTTACAGTTCAAACACAAGTTCTTCCCCAGGTGTATGGCTCCCTTCCCCTGAAATTCCCAAATTCTCAAGAGGTTACTTCCCTGTTCTTCAAACTCAATTAATCAGTATGGTATACTCTCCTGCCAGGACATTTTGGTCAACTTGGGTGCGGGTCCCAGACTCACAGATGCATTGCATGGTATACTCTCCTGCCAGGGCTTTCACTTCATTCCAAAATAAAGGCTTCCCTTCCCCTGAAATACACTTCTTCTGGTTTCCACTTTAAAGGGGTATGGGTCTTCCCTTATTTTCAGCATTATTCAAAAGTCATGTTTCTTTCAACCTCAAACTGTTCACAAACTTTCTCTTCTCCTTATTTATCTCTGAGGTCCACGACCCACTCAAATTCATGTATGTTATTCCTTTAAGCTGTCTCAGTGGTTCAGCTCCCTCGATGATGTTCACCCAGCTTGTTAACAGTGTGGGGCAATGCTTCGGAGTGCCCCAGTGTCCCAAACTCCCCTATTGGGCTCACCAGTGTTCTTCGACAGCTACAGCGTTCCTTGCAGCCTCCCGTTCTTCCAGTGGTCGGCATTCTGCCATGGAATCCGTCCTCTTCACTCTGCGGTCCACGCTGTGCCTTCCATGTTACTTGGCAGCTTCTCCTGCCTATGGCACCTTGGCAGTGGTCCTTCCCTCTGAGTCTCTGGTCTGGCAATTCCCGCAGTTCTTCCGTTCCACTCTACAAACTGCCTCTTCTCCATTCCCGAAGCCAGTCGGGACACAAAGTGTCTCTCTCCATCTTACAACTTCCTATTTTTAAAGAGCGTGCCACCTGCTGGACTAACAAAACAACTAGAGCGCATCTCTAGTTCTGGACTCCATACTGCTCCCATGCTATTCCTTGTCTCAGTTCTTTCATGATGAGGGTAGGAAAAAGCCTTACAGTTTTCTCTAAGTGGATGGATTGGCTCTACGTTGCAGTAGGCCATATGTGTTGGGGAATTTAAACTGTATGTGTCATAGCCTTTTGGAAGGGGGGATACCAGGTTCCTGCTAATGATCTCCTTCCCTCTCTTGAGGGTTACCTCCCCCCATGTGATCCTCCCTCAGACAACCACCACCACGGTCAGGATCAGGTAGCGGCTGCCCTTCCCTGGCCACATGGAGAGAGGGTTTCTGTTGGTAGGGAGTGATGAGGATGACATTGCTAGATTCACCACACCACCTAATAGATGATGACCTAGTATGGATAGAGCCTTTAAAACTTTGACCCACTTCAGATACATGGATACCAAAACCCTGCCCAATTTCGAATTAGTGGGACTGCACAGTCCAAGCAAGGGTTGTGTAGAACAGTTTGCCATTAGGCATGAATTTCTGGTCCGCTGTGATGAAATCCTCCTGGTAAAGGGAGAATAATTTTGGAGGTGTTGAGACCAGGGAAGAACAGAATTGGTGATGGAATACCCAATTGTGTCATCGCAAATCAACAAATCAGGGGTGGACTGGTTTTCTGGGCCGTGTCTGCAATCAGGTGATTCTGGATCAAGCCACAGGGCATGGAACTTCGCAGAAGCCGTCCTTTACACATGCTTGCACTGGTTATCCAAGGTGCTGACTTGCCGATATGAAGGACTTAGCTGCATTTTTGTGCTTTAAGAATGGGACCATCAGAATATCAGGAAAGCAACAGAGTAGCATAAACCTAGTCTTTTTCGCTTTAGAATGCAAAATCATTAACGTCAAAATATAGTTATGCGAGGTCAGTACCCAGAAGTAAGGCCAGGTCGCTACATGAAATACATATCTTTTCAGGAAGGCCTTGCTGTTTGGAGGCAGCAAGGAGTGGTTCTGAAATGGCATGGAGGTAGAAGCAAAATGAGGTGGAATTGGAGAAGGAAGAAAGAGGCAAGCGAAATGGGGAAATGGCAGGAGGAAAGGTAGAAGGTAAGGAACTTCATGGGGCATGGGAGAGCAAAGAAGTGGAAAACATCGAGGAGGTGAAGAGTAAGAAGAAAACAGTAAAGAACAAGGAGGTGCTAGAGAGTGAAGACGTAAGGTAAATATTAAGGTGGTGGAGAATAAAGAAGTGTCAAGGAGCCATGCAAAGGTAAGCAAGGGAGAGGGGAAGAGGAAAAACACAAGAAGTCTTGGTGTCATGAAAAGTGTCAGGCAGTGAGGAGGGAGAAAGAAGCCTAACAGTCAGCCAGTAACTTTATTTCGGACCTAGGACCATAAAACTACATACTAACACATAAAACGGACAATAAAATTACAATGCAACAATCCGCAGCCTTACGGATTATAATATGACATTTACATCCCAAAGTCCCACAACTTGCCTTCATGACCATTGATTGCAGTTGGCCAAGATTATTTTCCCTAGAAGTGTTGCATTAGCGTCAGATAGCAGAGAATGCTGAGGCCTGATCTTTGATAGATGGAACTGTGTTGTAATGGGGACAGGGGCTAATTTCAATCATGCTATTGGGAGTTTGGCAACTGATGCTAAGGGTGCCATTGGCCGTCTCTGGTCCTAAATTCAATTTCTATAAGATCACAGGCGCTCTCCCTCGGGCGATACAATCTGGTGCAGTTTAGAATAGCCTCCTGGGTTACGAATGAGCAACCACATTGCGCAGCCAGTACAAGCATTTGTTTTTAAGTGCATCCTTAGGGTCCAATTGGTTTGGGGCCAGTTTGGGGACATTGTACAGGTATGCTGTGCCCCTCTTTGGTCCCCCCCTCACCTTACGGCTTGTCATAAATTCCCCAAGCCGTGGTCTACATACCCAATGACTAGCGTCATTAGGGGCATGATTTTGTGCTATATAACTATACCTACCAACTGGTTTGACATTCTTTGAGTTATTACTTGATGCACAATCCAACCACCGGGGTGTGGGCTGCTGAAGCAATTGTACTTCTTGGTTCTTGGGTAGTCACAGGGCAGCCAGAGTGGGTAATCAAATCAGATCAGGTTATTACAGAAATAAAACAAAAATTGGAAAAAATAGAGGAAGAAATGGCTAAATTCAAAAAACTAACCATCGATAAGAAGATTTGGAAACTAAAAAAGGACATTGAAATGTACAAGGAAACAAAGACCTATCCATATCTTGTCGAAACATACTATGACAACATCAACAAAACAGGACCACCGAGAGGAAGAAACGGATACCAAAGGAAACAATATGTTACTTTCTCGAAGACCACCAATAGTACTACAAGTAGTGACTCTGATAACAGCACCAACACCAACGCACCAAGGGGAGGCAAAAACCAGAGACAACAGTTTTTTCAAGGGAGGGCACAAGGAGGCCGCAATCGAACCCAAGCCCCACAACGGATGCAGACGCGGAACTGGAACGGACCAGTGCAGAATTGGTAATCCCCATTTTCAATCTCTCTACTCATGTCCTCACAGAAGGCGAGATTAAAGTACTAAGTCGTGGTCTTAGTTTTGTACCTGTCAAAAAGGCAGAAAGTTTCCAAACAGAGATTGAATTGCAAAAATTCTTCCGAACAATCAGGCTAAAATATTTCTTCTGAAATCCTAAAGCAGAAAAGGAAAAGAGCACAACGGGCCTAAAACCTCCGTCGACCTTTTTCCCCACGAACAACATGATAAGTCCAGCCATCGCAGCTTTTGAAAATAAAATAATTGAAGGAACCAAAAAATTATTACGCACTAATAATTTCTCCAAAGACAACTTGTGCCCGATGGAAAGACAGGTATTGAAAGACCTACAAACAAATGAACTATTCGTAATAAAACCTGCAGATAAAGGAGGAGGAATAGTCTTATGGAATAAAAACGCATACAATGAGGAAATCAGATTACATCTACAAGACCAGAAATTTTACAAACCCCTACAAGGCGATCCGACATCGCGCCTTAAAGAGGAGATATCGAGTCTAATGCAACATGCAGAAGCTGAAGGGTGGATAGACCACGATGAAAAGTGTTTTCTAATAAAGACCAATCCAACTATTCCAGCATTCTACCTACTCCCTAAGGTACACAAAAACAGTATAACACCTCCGGGGAGACCAATAGTGTCGGCAATAGACTCGATCCTCGAACCTCTGTCAATTTACGTTGATTGGTTTCTCAGACCTTTTGTATCGCGTATGAAATCGTATGTTAAGGACACGACGAGCATGATAAAGATGGTAGAAAATATAACCACAGAACAAGGAGACATCTTAGCAACATTAGATGTGGTTGCTCTATTCACCAGCATTCCGCAGCTCGAATGTTTAAAAATACTGGAACAATACTTGAACCAACGAACCATGAACAACAAGACAGTTCCAACCCCCTTTATCCTTGAATGCGCAAGATTGGCGCTTATGGAGAACTACTTCATTTGTGGAGATGCTTTCTATAATCAAAGACATGGGACCAGCATGGGTGCAACGTTTGCCCCAGATATTGCCAACTTATATATGGACTCTGTAGAGACAGAGTCCATTTATCACACTGATAACCCTTTCAAAATTAACATCATTGCATGGTACAGGTACATTGATGATTGTTTTTTAGTATGGAGAGGTTCAAACTCACTCCTGCTGGAATTCCAAAGATGGTTAAATCAATGTAATGTAAACATCAAGTTTACCATGTGCCACAATACAAAGATCATTCCTTTTCTGGATTTAGAAATCAGAACAGAGCCAGGTGGCTTTCTAACCACCAGCCTATATCGGAAAAAAACGGATAAAAATACACTTCTTGAATTTAAGAGCTACCATCCAGCAAGCCTAAAGGCCAACCTTCCGATAGGCCAATTCCTAAGAGTACGTCGCAATTGCACGAATCTAGAGGACTACAGGACACATGGCAAACAACTTAAAAAACGTCTGGAACAAAGAGGATATCTGAAAAAGTATATAAACGTGGCCTACAAAAGTGCGAAAAATAAAAACCGAGAAACATGTCTAAATCCGCCAAACAAAACCACTGTGGAAAAAATGACATGGATCACAACCTTCACTCCGATTAGCCACAAGTTACGCAAACTAGTCCTAAAGAATTGGCATGTTATAAAAACTGAGGACTTTAATCCAGCAACCCCAAGATTTGCGTTCAAAAGACAGAAGAACCTAAAGGACATCTTGGTCCATACATACCCTCAAATAAAAAAAAACAGATTCACAGAATACTCTCTGGGACCTCCCACCGGTAACAGGACATTTTAAATGTGGTATGTGTTCGGTTTGCCCACTCATGAAAAATATGAAAAGTATAAAATTGAAAGAAAGAGTCTGGCAACTTAGATCATTCACAAACTGCAATTCACAATGGGTAGTATATGCGATCCAATGCCCATGCCAACTTCTGTATATTGGGAAAACAAAAAGACACATTAAAATACGCATAGGAGAACATCGGACTAACATCAGGAACCAAACACCTAACAAACCCCTTGTCGCCCACTATCTCCTACTAAAACATAAACCATGTGAAATACTCTGGTTTATCATTCAAACAGTTCAAATTTCGAACAGAGGTGGAGACCGCGATTTGGCTCTGTGCAAATGTGAACAGAAGTGGATTTTTGACTTGGATACAGTAAAAAATGGTCTTAATTGATCAGTTGAGCGGGGAATTTTTTTCTGAGGAGAACACCTCGAGTCTATATGGCCCTGTTTCCAGACATTTTTTCTACCACAACAAACACACGTGCTGTACTGTATGAAAACACTGTCCAGGTGTGTTCATGTATCTTTTCTTTTTCACTCCAACGAATAAAACACAACCACATATTATCGAGATCTCTAAAACAAAGAGCATCCACCATCTTGCTCACACTCTCCAAGATGGCCGCATGTGCCGCCAAGAAATGAATAGGCGTTTTTTTGAAACATGTACGTGGCAGTCACATGATATGCAAACACGGAAGTAATATAATCCCCTCTCTCGCAGCACCAAATTCAAACGAGTTGGTTTTCCCATGCTGAAACTAAGAGGAGCTGCACTGCGATGAGAAAAGATCGTCCTACTGAATCATTCAGAAGGTAAACAAAACTAAAACACTAAAGATTCGAAATTTAAAAACAACAACGAAATCACGCTAACAAACGAGCGGAGAATAGCATATTATAGCTCATGTGGAGATTTATTCTCCTAACGCAGGTTCTATTCCATCTGTCCCCACAGGTCTTTTTGAATAGAAAAAGAAGGTACCCCTAGGAACCTACATACAGGGGAAACGTATATTTGCAAAAACAACCAGTGCCAAACTGGATTATATACTTCGACAAAACCATCAGGTCAGTAAATAATGAAGATGACTCTTGTGCTTGGAAATATCAATATGTACAAACGCAATAACAATTCGTCAAAATTTCAATATGTGAATTGTGTCCGTAGGTTTGAAAGTCTGAATTACTTCGACGCAAGGACCAACTACTAAGCCCAAACAAGATAAAAGCAATCCACTATATGACAACATACAGGGCATGGCAGTGAATCCACCCGTCGCTACAAATAAAACTAAAAATCTTCAGTCCGACTATAAAAGCATATAAAGGTCAGTGACAAGTGGGAATATGGAGAAGTTTGTATCCAGGTTGCATAAACGTCTACCAGAAGAGTTTTTAATGTAAGTTGACTCCTAGCCGCATCACTAACACAAATTCCATATTTCCATTCTTTACAGCACTGGAAAATAGCGTGAATAGCTGGGGTTTTCTGAACTTTTGTCATTTTGAAAAACAACATCCTGTCCTGAAGAGGGCCACAATTAAAACAGCAGAACACCAGGGATGGTGTTGATGCAAACTGTGTGCCGAAACATATGTAGACATCCTGACACTAAAATAATTGTGTTTTTTGCAGCGTTAAAATCTGTATGCTGTACATTTAATGTCTTGGTTTCCCCAAATCTGAACAAGAAATTTAACAATTAAATTGACAAAGTGTCTTATCAGAATTGTCACTTTACTAACCCTAGACACCACGAGCAGAATATGTGTGTGTTTTTGCTGGACTTTTTAATTTCATGTATTTCTTTCTAAGTCTGGAGGTGCCTTGTGGAAAGCACCGACTACTTACAAAAGTGTATGACTTATACTATTAAAATTTGTGTTTTTACTTTGACTGCTCTCTGAATAATGAAATACTTCCATGCGACTCTTAGATAGATAAGAAATATATCTATCAAAAAATCCCCCTGTCCCCGTTCCCCTGCAAGGCGGACGAAAAGAGGGGTAATTGAGCTTGTGTTCCTTTGTTTTCTCTTCAGAGTGGGTAAGGGCCTTGGGCACCTGGCTGGTCAAGTCCTTATTGGGACCAATGTTTCCTCAGTTATCACAGATGTTCCCCAACCTCTATTGTTCTAATGCTCTTTGTGTTTCATCGGGTATGAGTGACTGTGAGCTCCTTCCCTAAGCGGTTGGTTAACCCCCATGGCGTCTGCCATTCCCGATGGTACCCCTGTGGATCACCCTCCACAAGCCATGGGAGCCCCTCTCAGAAGCTGGAACAACAGTAGGCCTGATATGTGGACCAGATGGTGTGAGGGCACTTGGGAGGCTTGGGGGCTAGAACTCAGCAAGGGGATTCTCTCAGTGCACAAGTCTAGGTCTTTTTATTCAGGGCTGTGGCTATAGGGTCGGGGATCAATGTCAACGGCGGTGGCTCAGGCAAGGTACCATTTTCCCTCTGTGTCCTCATGCTCTGTTAGTACCAAGGGTACAGCCAAACTGTTCAAGGCTGGGGGTGGTGGAAATAATGCCAGGATCTTTGAAAGTGGGTTGAGCCACCATGTAGATTGTCCTTGGGGTCTGTCCTTGGACCTTTCCTGGTTAGCTCCTCCCCCCATGCCCAGGTATCCAGTGTGGTGGTAGGTTAGATATAGAATTCTGGTCCGAGCTCGCCAGCACTGCTGCAGACTCTGGTTCATTACTGACCATAGCAGGGGAAGTATCAATTGAGGTGTGGGTGATAACAGGGCTAATGAATTAATGGTTGTTAAAGGTCACAGTAATGGTGGTCACGATGGTCAAGGCTTCTCCATTTCACTCTCTGCCCCCCTTTACAAAGGAGTTTTGCCTTTACAGAGGAGTTTTGTCGCAGGGAGTACTGCGTGACTCCTCAATCAATAAAATGTCAGATGGAGAATCATATGATAGAAAGTTTATAACAGCAGTGTCTGCTGGCTTGACTCTGACCTGGTGTTCAGGGGTATAAGTAGCTGCTCCACCACTGCTGGAAAGGGGTGGTGTGCCCCTTGATTTGCTGGGTAAATCCCCCCCCAAGCATCCTGATTTTTGCCCAGGAACTGATGGATTTCCTTAATGAGGGGGTACGCCTCTCCCGTGAATTTGATGGGGCTACTAACATTTTTCTTGACAGCTCCGGTGCCAGCACCATGTGGTGGAGGTTCTCTCACCATTGGCCGCTGAACAGTCAGGATTTTCCCTTTGGTGTTTGTGTGATCTTGCATGGTAGGGCAGGGGTAACGCAAAGGGTGAGGCAGAAGGTGAAGCATGGGTGATGGTTATACGTGGTGGATAGATCGCTTGGCTTGTCTCGTAGGTGAACAGACAAAACAGTCAGAAAATGTTAGTCTCATACACAGAAGCCCACAATGGGCCCCGCTCAATACCCAGTTTTGGCCTCTCACATGTATAGATACTTCATTTTTTGAGTGGACCAGGTAGGCAAAAGCTCACTCCATTTGGCAAGTTGAACAATCCAAGGCCGAATCTGGGTCAGGTTGCTCAAATCAGAAGAAATAGGGGCAACTTATGTCTCTGGGTGAGGCTCCTGGGGGCAGCTAACGACGTGTGGGAGCAAACACCCATGCCCTTTCCCTCCTGCGGGCTTCACCCTCGCGAGGTGGCTGGGATGCTTTGTGTTGGCTGGCGGTGAAAAAAGTGAGCGGGCCTGGAGGTAAAAGCAAGAGAGGAAAAGAAGAGTAAACTGAAAAGGAGGTTTGGAAAGACCTAAGGGAAGAGAGAGAAACCGAGGTGGGCTGAGACATGGAGGAGTGGAGAGAGGTTCTCTGTATTAATATTACCAAAATAAATTCAATTTTCGAACCAACATTTATTTCCCAACACCCAAAAACACATCTCTCATACTCTAGCAGCTAAATCCGGCAGTAGAATATTTGTGTACGTGCTGGATGGTGATCAGGGAGCAATAAAGAATTACACGGCCACTGTAGTGGCCGTGTAGTTATGGTTAAGTTGCTGTTTCCATAGGAAGAGCACTTTTTGGGTGGCCTATAACTTTGCTCTCCCTGGACGAATCCTCACCAAACTTTGCAAAGAAAGTATATGGCCTACTCTCAATAATTTTGCAAAGTCTGGTGAGGTTTGGTCCAGGGGGAGCAAAGTTATAGGCGGGGTCCCAAAATGTATTTTTTTCCCATAGACTGAATGGGGAACAAATTTTGCTCACGCCTACCGCCCAAACCGCTGGACGGATTTTCACCAAATTTGCGGCAGGAGCAGCAGCTTGGACCTGAAAGTGTGCTTTTGTAAATTTGGTGAAAATCCGCCCAATAGTTTTAAAAAAAATGACCAAAAAGTAGGTCACAAAAAATTAGTGATAGCTATGTCCGGTCCGCGGACACACTTCCCTGTTCTGTCCACGGACAGTGTCCTGATTGGCTAATCGGCTTGCGTCATGTCCGCGGACATGCGACGTGTTCGCTGATTGGATGGTGAGGAGCGTGAAGTGCGTCAGATTTTTGGAAACGCCGGCCATCTTGGATTCATGGACAGCGGCCAATGTCTGCGGACATCACAGTAAAAACATATGAAAAAACACAGCATTCCTCTTGTCAATATTATCAAATAATCTCTGCGGAGGTTAGGGGTGATGAGGATGGGATGGGATATGGCTGCAAGAAGCAAAAATAAACGGGTGTTTTTTGCCGCGAAAGTCTGCGAACAGTCCTGAAGCATTACAGGGTTGGTGAAATGCAGTTCTTGGATGGCTTATAACTTTGACGCAATTTAATAGAAATGCATGACATATTGCATGTATATTCCTGGGCTGATTCTGAGTAGGTATGCAAAGTTTGGTGGGATTCTGTTGCGAAGGGGCAAAATCAGAGGGGGTCCCAAAATAATGTAAAGGCTTATAAATGAGGTGCCATTTGACAATCCTCACTTATTTGGGAAACTGATAATACATTTTGATATTAATGTTTTTCCGAAGTTTGGTAGGATTTTGTGAAGAGGGGGCAAAATTAGAGGGGCGTTCCCAAAATGATGTAAAGGCTTATAAATGAGGTGCCATTTGACGAAGCTACACTTCATTTGGCAAACTGATAATAGATCAAGATATACATGTTTTTTTGAAGTTCGGTGGGATTCTGTCGAGAGGGAGCAAAATTAGAGTAGGGGTCCCAAAATATTGTAAAGGCTTATAAATGTGGTGCCATTTGACAAATCTACACAAAGGTTTCCAAAAAGATTATAGATCTAGATTTAGATGTTTTCGTAAAGTCTGAATGGATTTTGTCAAGTGGGGCTAGGTTATATGACGATTGTATGTGCATACATTTGACACTTTTGAAAAAATAAAACATGGGTGGATTTCCAGCGAACTTGCGTAAGGAGCATTGGCAAGGACCTACAAGCATGGTTTTGCAAATGTGCCAGTGTTTTATTATTTGGCAAGTGTCATAATGTACCTACAAAAAATAGCAGTATACCTTTAGTGACTGAGGGTAGCCTGTGGTCATGGGCAGTGGCCAGATTGTCCAGGTCATGCAATTAGGTCATGATCTGGACAATCTGGCTACTGGCCATGAGCACAAGGGACAAAACATAGGATTAAAGTGGCCAGGTCCAACTGGGTCTGGCTTTGTGGTAAAGTTAGTAGAAATTAGGATAGATTTGAAAGGTAAGAAAAATGTGCTCGTGGTAATATGGTCATAGGGTTCTCTTTTTGCCTTCTGCTGGCTGCTATGGAAAGCAAAGAGGGGCCCTGTATGGAACCCTCACCTTCCCTTTCCATGGTGGCCATCCTGGAAAAGAATTTTCCTTCCTACACCGGGACGCCGCAGGCATCCCGGTGTTGGAAGGAAAATCCTATTTTTTAGTACCCCGGTTCCCGCTTTGGGAACCTAAGGTGCTAATGGCCTTCATCCCCCATTTCAGAGGCTGGAATGGGGGGGTAATGGTCCAGAGACCTCGTTATCCACCCTCGCTTCGCTTGGGTTGATAACTTGGGCTGCTGGGCCAGTATCCACCGTTCTAGTCCCTGGAACAGAGGATGAACGCCACAATATTCCCATTAGCATAACACAAAATGCAAATGGAAATGTTGGAAAATGTTATTTAGTCCATGTACTTTACCGAGAAATGTAAAGTAGATGGAGTCTATACATTTTTTTTTTTAGTTCTATTTTTTACCTGTGAAATGTGGTTCCTAAAGGAATTTGTCGTTTGTTGTTTTTGGATGTATTTTTTTTGGCAGGAGAGCTGAGAACGAAAGGTGGGGAGGGAAATGAAGGAAGAGCAACCAAACACTAATATGGAGGGTAGGTGCACAAGGGAAAATGTTGCGTGTGTGTTATTTCTAAGTTAGGGGGCACTGTTTCTCATGCTCCTTGATTACAAGAGTGGTGGTGGCTCTTGGGGAGGTGGAATAGCATTAGCTGATGCCATTTTAAGATAAATAGCAATTTTGCTAAAAGTATGTACTGTGTACTAGATTGTTAATAGATAATGAGTAGGAATAGGTGTTAGAGCTGTGCAAGGGAAATTTTGAAGTTGGAAGTTCCTAGATTAGTAGAAAATGCAGTTCCGAACTGTCCGCCAAGCAGAGATCTTATCATGAAATGCGGACTGGTTGTCAGACACGTCATCATGCCGCGTGCCAGCATATGGTCATGTGGCACTGTCCGGAAGGTCCGCTATGAAGTCAGATGTTCGTAGACATCTACGGATGCAAAACTAGTTGAAGAAGTGTATAGAAGTGTTAAAAATTAGTCCAGATGGTGTGAAATGGCAGAGTGTTAAGGTGAAAATTTGGAAATTGGACACAAATATTGCTATATTGGGTAAGTATGATATTAGTAAGTTGTAGGAAAATAGCATGCACTGGTAAAAACCTATGAAATTCAATGAAAAAACTTTGTTAAATGGAGGTTTTGGTTAAGTTGCACTAATAAAAACCTATAACATTCAAGGAAAAAACTTTGTTAAACGGACGTTATGGTTCCAAGTAAAACCGAAAACCCCTGAAATTCACCAGTTATGGTAAGCTAAGCAACCATAACTCATGCCACCACCGTGCACTGCTAAGACTAACACCCAGGACATCAAAGATGACATCACAAATGTCATTGATGACATCACACGTGAAATACATTTTGATGAAAAGTCTCTACAAGGAGTTGTGTTTATATTGTTGATAACAAGATGTCAGGAGTGATCGGGAGACCTATCATGAACTACTTAATCTATTACAGAATGTACTCATCTAATATCATTGCATTGGAGTGTTGTTGTTAATACAGAAACCTAATCTTATATAAACATAGTCAATGACTGCAGCATGCACCATAGAAGTACACTATTTATAACATTGTAATTTTGGATAGTACAATAATGAATGCTCCCATATCAGAGTTTTGAGTAATGTTAAATATGTAATGACTAGCTAACAATTCAAGACTTACAGCACTTGTGCTGGTACAAACAATACATATGAAACACCACAATGCATACAAATCAGAGGCATATACAGGGAAACTAAAGTAAGGAAGAAAGAAACTGCATCATCAGAAAATGTTAATGACATTAAAGTTCATCTTCATGTATACAAATGAATTGTGTGTTTGAGGCCTGCTCATTTCCCCATGGATGTGCACCATGAGCTGAGACCAAACCCAAAGGAAAGTACTTAAAGAACATATGACAAGGTTAACATTTAGATATATAGCACCTTTTTAAATGTTATTATTCTGACTGCCAGTGAACAAAACCACCTGGCCTATATATGCCAAGGAACAAAAACAAGTGGCCCAGATATGTGATGTCATCAATGACATTTGTGATGTCATCTTTGATGTCCTGGGTGTTAGTCTTAGCAGTGCACAGTGGTGGCGCGAATTATGGTTGCTTAGCTCACCATAACTGGCGAATTTCAGGGGTTTTTCGGTTTTACTTGGAACCATAATGTCCGTTTAACAAAGTTTTTTCTTTGAATTTCATAGGTTTTTATTAGTCCAACTTAACCATAACGTCCCTTTAACAAAGTTTTTTCATTGATACATATATATTCAAGAACAGGTTTTATTCCAGCAATATTATCACTGGTTACACAGCTGAGACAGGCAAGAAGGGGAGGAAACCGATCTGGAGAAGGAGCAGTCACAATATAATTCTGATAGAATGGATTGGGGACGAGGTGTTAGCACCTAGTGGAAAGAGGAGTGATGCAGAGAGAAGATGAGAAGTAGAAATGGTTCTCTTTGGCACAAGACTGTCCTGACTCATTAGCAGGTAGATGAAGATAGAAGGTTTGAAATTAGAACAACGTTCTGCAGACAGGAAGGAAGAGTACGATACCTGCACCAAGCGTGTACTTAAGCGCAGGTGGACAGCCTCCTAGTGGAAGCTCTGGGGCTTGACGGCTTCCAGCCCTACTTTGAACCAATGGCTAGGCTTAATATGCAAAGGGTCTTGTGGAAAAGCGACCAAGGCAGAGGGGTCTCTTAGGAGTCCTGGATAAGAAGCAGATGGCACATACTGACGTAACTAGGAGTCAAGAAAGATCTACGGAGACACCAAATCCCCCAAGACTGTGAGTATCTGAGAATGTGAACTATATCCTGGGAAGTGACAGCCAAATGAAGCACTATGAAGCCCAGAGACTTTCCTGGGTTCAGGATACAAACCTACAGATTTTGTTGGCTAAACTAGAAGTCAACAGTAATTTAGCTATTGGGTTATATTTTCATTAGTGGAAGTGGCAACTCTTCACAGGGAGTGTATACTAAAAGGAGAAACATGAAACCAGAGACTTGGAGCTGAAACCAAGGGAAATCCTTCCTGGTTTCTAAATATCAAGAATTTGCTGGCCCACAGAAAAACACAATGATATGATATGATATGGCATTTGTAACGCGCCTATACACAAGTGTTTCAAGGCGCGATGAGGCGAGGGGGGTGGGGAACAAGGGAAGACAGACAACGATCCTACTAGGCCATGTGTCATTCAGATCGCGCAAGTGCAAGGGTAGAGGGGAAGGGAAAAGTGCAAGGGGAAAGGGAGCGGGGGAAAGTGCAGTACAGGGATAGTAGAATACAAGATAAATAATAAGTGCCAGCTAGTGGCAAGTGCAAGGTAAGTGCCGAGAGGAGGGGCTGTAGGGATACAGAGACAGACCCGCGGTGCAGGGGTTGCCAGGGAGGCAGTGCAGGGAAGAGTGGCTGGGCCAAGGACCGAGATCGGTGAGTGACCCAGTTGCAGATTCAGTGCACGTTCAGTGATTTTAGCAGGGGAGAGGGGGAGAGAAAGCAGAGGCAAAGAGGAAGGTTTTGAGGTGCTTCCGGAACCGGAGATGGTTCTCCTCAAGTTTCAGGGAGGCAGGAAGGCTGTTCCAGAGGGAGGCCCCTGCTGCAGAGAGGGATCTACCCCCAACTTGTTGCTTGGAGAAGCGGCTGACCCTGAGGGAGTTGGAGACGGATGAGCGAAGAGCTCCGGAAGGAAGATATTTAGGAAGAGAGAGTTGAAGGTATTTTAGCCCAAGGCCCCAGAGGGTCTTGTGGACAATGCAGAGGGTTTTGAACTTAATCCTCGCAGCCACTGGGAGCCAGTGTAGTGATTTCAGTCCTGGAGAGATACAGTCCCTGGGCTTGAGGCCAAGGACAAGTCTCGCAGTCCTGTTCTGGATAAGTTTCAAAGGGCGGAGAGTAGAGGCAGGCAGATTTAGATAGAGGCTGTTACAGTAGTCCAGCTTCGGGAGAACCAGGCCTCTAGAGACAGTGAGCTTCTGGGGGAAGGAGAGGAAAGGAACGATACCTCTGAGGAGGTGTAGCTGGTAGTGTGACTTCTTAGAGACGTCAGATATGTGAGGCGAGAAAGAGAGTGTGGAGTCGAAGATAACCCCAAGGTTTTTTGCCTTGCAGGTAGGAGCAGGAAGAGGGCCAAGAGAGGCTGGCCAGAGAGCTGCAGGGAAGGAGGGAGTGGGTGTGCCGATGAGTAGAATCTCAGTCGGAGTATCCCTGTTAGTTGTCGAAGGAAAGCTTGATGGGTTGGTAGAGGGGTATGCAGCATTTTTCCTTTATATTGTTTGAACCATGCATTACAACAGTCTTCTGTAAATATTAATTTAATGTACCATTTGCTTAGCTGTGGGATATTTATTCTTATCAGCTTCATGCCACCTATCACATTACTTGCCCTGACGAATGCTTAACAGCAGATTGTCCTGAAATTCTTTATGAGAATGAACACAACAGAACCAGCTAGGCCAATGGAACCCACATGAATCACTTGACTGTTTAAACACTCCATATCATGCAGATACTGATTACAGAAATCTGAACCCAAATTCTACATGCATAGAATATGATACTTGTGTATTATAATGGGGGATAAACACCCTTACAATCCCTTGCTAAGGGTATGAGGAGTACAGGAACGATGGAGATTTAAAGTTAAATATGGTAAAATCAAAGCTAATAAGTGTGGTAAGGCTACAGGTGCATTGCGTAATGTAGTGATATTGGGGTAAAACTTAAATGGGTAAGTATTTTCTGCTTCTTGGGGAGTGGGGGGAGGGGTAAAAATCAGCTGGGATTTAAACTGACTTGTACACATTAAACACTAGGTCACAAAGATGACCAAGGTGTCCTGGCTGAATTCTTGGTTGCATCTATACAACTGAATTTAGGAGTGGGTGAATTCAAAACGTGGCAAGATTCTATACATTGGCTGTATAAAAGCACCTAATATGATACAATGGCTACACTTTAAAATTAATGAAGAATCAGTATATTGGCTATACGTTGGAACACACCATGGATCAGTACACTGGCTGTCCTTAAAAATGTGTCTAGATGCAATACATTGGAAATTCTCAATCCATCTAAATGCAGTACATTGGCTCACCTCAAAATTTAATTTAAGTGCAGTACATTGGCTACCCTCGAAAATCGTCTAAATGCAAATAAATTGGCTACTGTAAGGAACCAGGAATACAACTCTGACACAAGGCCATTGTGGTGGCTTGGGAAGACCTTTTTATTTTTTTGCTTAAATGAGAGGGTTGGAGAAAATCCCATCTTTACCCTATATCTAAGAGGGGTTTCCCTGCCCCAACAAAACTAAAGGATGTCTGTGTCAGAATGTCCAAAGTAAAGTTCTCCTCCTTTGTCCAAATTCTAACCTAACCGTTCAATGATAAACTGTAGATAACATGAAAAGGGATATAGTCTTTCAACTGGTCCTCTGCAGCTCTTTTCCAGAGTCTTAAACATAACGTTCCAAAAGGTGCAACAAGAAATAACCAGCCACAGTTCCACACTCCTCCGGAGACGTTTCCCTTCCCCTGAGTTTCTCAGGCTCATTACAATTCACAGTTTCAGAGGGTATGGTTCTTCCCTTTATTGCGTTCTCGCTTTCACTATTCACAATGCCAGGAATTTAGTCCACTTTTCTTAGCTCTTTGGGGTTTTCCAATGGTATCAGTGAGAATGACATCCTTCCCCTGGCTGCAATGTTCACAATTCACAATTTTCCAATCACTAGGGGATTGCTTCCCTCTTTCAGTCAAAATAAGTCCAAGAGGGGTGACTCCCTTCCCATCGATTTGAATAGTTTTATTGAAAATGAGACGTTTTGTTTTTAACTGTATTATTTGCATTTTGTTGCATCTTTTATCAAAATGGAAGAAAGAAAGAAAGAAAGAAAGAAAGAAAGAAATGCATGTGTCTGCCTTTAAGATTCATCACAGAAAAATCCCTTAACCTTTAGCCAAAGAAGCCCACGACCCCTCTCTCTCCACATACTACCATGGTAGGTATTCATTTTTACAATAGGGTCAGCTTAATATTATCTAATGAATAGCCTAATAACCCCCGGTTCAATCCAATGACTGACATACAAGGAAGTCCAATGTAATAACATCTTCACAACCCAAATACCTGATTAAGTTTCACATGTGTGAAACTCGGCTATCCTGAAAAAGAAATAACGGGTATCAGCATCCTCCCATCTGAATAGGAATTCACAGAAATGCAGGATTGTGAATAATAAATTGAGTCGCCATTTCCTTTCTATCTGATAGCTGGCTGTACGGCATTTGGACAGCTGCCATCTTGATGAGCAACACAGCCCAATCAAGGTTGCCATTTTATCAGGGATTTATCTCACTCTTTTTGTAATGTTGAAATGTGTATTTTCAGCTAGAAAAATTAGTGATGTGTATAAATGTTGCTAGCAAGTACACTACATACCACAAATGTAAAGAACACTCCTGGTAGATTTGGATTAATGTTTTCTAATGTTTATCACAACAGTAGCATCATTCGTGTACAAAATTGAACACTGTTTAAAAATATATCTGAGAGCGCCCTTGCACTAGCTTTGTTTTCATCGAAGAATGAGCTCAGACATTGGGAGTATTAATTCACCGAAAGAAAAGGGTCTATGCCCTGATCCTTTAGAAATTCTTAATTCAATATTCATGGCCCACAGTCTTTGCCCAGTCTTTGCTACGCTGCGTTTTATTGTCCTTAATGTTCAGTTTACAGCAGCTGTGCATGCCTCATATAAGATACAGCGTTGGGCAAGCTCACGTTCTTTTAATGGGACATTCAGTTTATCTTTGACCTCTGAAAGATATGTTTCACATGTATGAACACGAGTGCGATGGTTTCCAACAGCATCTTTTACCTAGATGTCAGTGACCAACTGACAGCGTGAGAGTTTATATACGAGCATTACTTGACAATTCAAATATGATAGCAGAATACTCTTCTATTCAATTATTGTTCCTGCACTACCTTAGCTGCGTCCTCAGCTGTGCTCATGGGAGTTTGGGCTGCCTGAGCTAAAAAATGGCTAATTTGTTCACATTTTGCTCTCCATTTATGTATATATATGTTTCTTTAAAAAAAGAACGCAATTTAATGACCTGGAATATGCTTCCCCACATGGAGAATTCGGTTCATTCTCTTAATGTTTTGAATTACACCGTATCAAAATACCAATAACAAAGGGAGTTATAGTACTGTCTGACAACCGGCTGCTTTCCATACTTGACTAAATCAATCGATTCTAAGCAGCATATAGACAAGGTGAATGTGCCTCATGCTCCCTTCAATGGTGGTCATGTTGGGCTTCCAGAGGGCTCTGTAACTAAGTGTCAAGTGGGTACTATTGCTCTCAAGCTAACTTAAGGTGTACATATGTTTTAATCAGTACATTTTATGAGACTTTTTACTTAGGAGATGTCCACATTGTACATATTTAAGCATAATTGTCCTACTACCCAATAAGGGAAATAAATAATTGATGGATGAAAAGCTGGTTCAAAGCTTGTTCACAGCATGACATTCCTCTTTGTAGCATTGCATTGATGTAGTTGTCAATGCCCTGTGATGTTTCTATAGTGTCAAATGAATGCATGGCAGACCTTTCCATGCCTCCCACAGCACAGGAGTACACATAAACCACAGTCCTAGTAAGACAACTGATCTCAAATCCATTTCTGGGCATGCCAAAACAAATGAGATGAAAGATGACATGGTCTTTTTGAGTTTGATGGATTTTTGGGAAGAATACTGCTGGAGGTAATTGCCACCTATGGTAGTATTTCTGGAAGTCCACTCTGTTCAGAGTTTACATCTGGCCCAGTTGTAATGCCAGTGGAATAGCTGGAACACCAGTGGCAGTAGTCTAGCAATCCCACTTGTTTTTATTTCTGTACTTTTTTGTATGTATTTCCACCATCATAGTGATGTTAGAAATTGATTTTCTACAGTAGTGAATAATAGCACTGTGGTACATTATTTTAAAATGCACAAAAGGTTATATTGTGAGCATTTTATTTTGCATTATCTGAGCAGAATGGTGAAAAGATGCCACCACAGATGCCCATTTTGAACCTCCTTACAATGGCCTAAGGTGAAAACATGTTTTACTGTTTCAAACTGTACCGCCCGTGCCTTCCCTTCTGCAGAGTGAAGGATATCAAACAGATTTTTACGGTAAATGTACAATTTTTTGCTGCCACCTCTTGTGAAGGGGAGAAGTGCTTCATTTCCATTTGGCAAATCCATCTCGTAAAACCTCTGGGAGTGTATTGCACTGCAATACAGACAACGGTATTTCCCAGAACAACTCAGAATTGGGTGGGAGGTAAAAAAAAAAAACAATGTTTACCCATCCTGTCCAACTCATAATGACTGCATAAGTGTTGAATGGAATTAATTGAGCTACTCTCTTGCCACTGCGTAGGGTCAGCCTGCACGTTACAAGCTCTAATCTTAGCAGGACCGAACCTCTGTAGCATCCTGAAGTTGATAGATGATATACCATTAAGTTTGGTAATATTAACGCTTTCTATTACAAGGCTTAGAAGAGCAATGAATTTAGCATGTACTGCTAGATAACAGACTTATTATTATTTTTATTTTTATTACCTAGACACCAACAACTCTTAAGAGTAGCTGTAAATGTGGTCACTTTTTAAAGTTGTCTGTGCCATTACAAATCCTTATCCACCATGTGCCATAGGAGGAGTATCCCGGGATAAAGGGCACCAGGTTATTTTTGCCCATGCTAACCTAATGCCTCTTTTCTCCACCCCCATGTAGTGCTGGAGCATGGGGCAGTGCATGGAGTGTAAATGAGATGCCAGTGGGGGAATATTCAGCTAACAATTGTAAAATTTGGACTTTCAACAACTATGATCATTTCACCATGGGGTTTTCAGCGACATCATAGACAAATTGAACTTCGCCCATGCTGTCTAACATGTCACTTAGAACCACTCAGTGGAATATGTTTCCCTTTGTTGATGGTCATCTACAAATCTATACATTGGTGGTAAATTAATTCTAATTTCTGTTATGCATACCAGCTCATATGTTCACGTGAAAGGGAATCGCCACTTAACTCCACCATGTTCTTCAAATTTTACAATGTTCACAACGTGAAATGTACAGACATATAAGTAGGCTGTTTTTAAAAATAAATGTGTGATCTTATTCCAGACTTCCAGAGGCAGAGAAAGGGTTCCTATGGTTCTATCGCTCTGCCTGCAGCTCTAAAAACTGCCTTCTTCCGCTGGTCTTGGGCAGCGCCCCTGGATGGGATCCGCACACTGTTTCGGCAATCCATGCAGTTTTGAGGGACTGGAAATTCTCAAATCCTCTGGATGCCCTTGGACTTTTAACTTCAAGGTACCATGCGGGGAACGGGGAGTGAATTCAAATAGTTCTGTGTCAATTACCACAGGCTTTTTTACTAGAGAGCTTTGTTTGTTGGTTTTGTCAAAGTGATCTTCTTGTGGAAAGTCTTTGCCTTAAGCCTCTCACTTCTTCAGTATCTTATTTCATACTCATAACATGCACCAAAAAAGCATTATGAATATTTGTGTAAGCCATGTAAGAGATTGGCCTGGACAAACTCATTTGGTTGAAATGTGTCATTAGGAAAAAATAGCATGTCTGGGTATTGTATTACTTTCGTTTAATAAAAGGATCCAGTATGTTGCAGTCCACCATCAGCCTATGTAGGTTCATTTAGGCAGGATGGAGGTCAAGGTGAGAGAAAAGATAACTATTAACTACGGATCACTGGAGGTATGTGGGAGAATGAACATATTTGGCAGAGAAGTAGGACCAGCAACATTGACATAAGAGTTGAGATCGTGTGAGGCCCAGACATGTCATGTAAATCAGGTGTAGAGATTGGCTTGGGTCAGATCAACTCAAGAATGAATCATGATTCCACAGCAGTGCAGGGGAGGAAATCTCAGAACATTACAGAGATCCCCTGTAACAGAAATGCATTAGTCCCTTCCCTCAGGATTCAACAAGCTTTTCGTATTTCAAACAGACGGTGGACATGTCTATGATCTGATTCATGCGAAACACATCAATTCAATTTGCTGCATTGTGGGTCCTTTTCAGACTCAGGTAGCCAAGACATAATACCCAAACTATCAAAGCTGGGAAGCCTTACAAGTTATGCATCCTTCATAGATTCATGGTATGGAGCAGTGCACATTCTAATTGTGCTGATGCGGCACAGTATGAAAACATGCAGTAAATACATTTGCTTTCTCTTCACTTTAACAAACATCAGTTCAAGATGGTGTCCAGATCAGTGGGACTTTATACTTTTGTAAGTACCTAAATACTTGCATTACAATGTACTTGCCACTCTGGTTTTCGACGCACACATGATAAACATTTGTAGATCCTATGAATTTTAATTAAAGAGATATGCTTTCAACAGCTTGAACAAAATTGTGTTTGCCATAAATATGTGATAGACACACGTTAAAGTAGAAAGAACAAGTCTTTAAAATTGCATTGCTTTAAGGCGCACAGGGATCCTTGAGGGTTGCCTCTATTGGCTTGATAAAGCCATGTTTAAGATTGTGTAGCCCTATAAGACAGACTTTTTTCTCACAAATAGCAAAAACATGTTGTTCACCTAATTTGCATACCCACAATGCCATATTCAGTGGTCCTGAACTGGAGGTGAACTCCGCGGGTTGGATACTGAATGGTGCTGCAGCATGTGTGCCTGTTGGCTTTCCACATCTACCAAGTAGGATATGTAGGAACTTTACCCCCACCCCCTTTTCCACAGGAACACTTTCTCACGGACACCTGACTTCCATTGCACTTCCCCACACCGATAAATGGTGGAGCACGAGAGCAAAGCACACGAGGAAACAGCAGTTCCAAGATGGCAGTTTAACGAGAGGAGAACGATGGCGAAACAGAAGGGGGTCACAAGGAGGGAAGTTCCCTTGACCTTTTCGACAAGGAACCATTACTTTTACAAAACCTCGAGAACAGAAAGCGTAAAACCAGGAAACCAGGCTGAAGAATCCTGCATTGTGTGTCAGAGGTACCCGGGCCCCTCACACATCAGTAATCAAGGCGGGGAGAATCTCCACCCACTGTGGTACTGTCTTGGCTCCAATAACAAAGCCGATTCAGTGAAAGCAACACGGCCGGTGAGTTCGGGAGAAAGATACTAGACCGGTCTGTGTTGAAGCCAAGGTTGCAAGCAGTAACATTGTATAGCAAGCGCTGGAACGCACATTGTTAAAACGTGTGTGGTACGAGACGCGAATGAAGTTAAACTGCTGATGAGTAATTGAACTTTAAAGCAAGCTAGAATACCTTTGACAGAGTGGTCCAGGCACCACCTGTGTGCTTATCAAAGAGTCTCTGTAAGGTATCCAACTGAAAAGTGAAATAGTTGTAGAGAATTGTGAATCGAAGTAGTCCTGCGACAGATTAAGACAAATCCTCTGCACCTTTGAAAGTCTTCGATGTTGATACAGTAAAGAACATTTGTGGCAAAATTGATAAAGTTGGTCAGAGCCCGGCAGAGGGAGATCAATTGAAAGGTTTGTGTTAAAGTGGTTCTGAGGCCGATGGAGGGGGACCCGGGGTGAACAGAAAATCACCTGAGAATTTGTACACGTTAAATCCTAAGAAGGTGTGTCCGAGCCCGGCAGAGGAGGGCCCGGGGTGAACAGAAATCACCCAAGAATTTGTACGTGTGAAACCATAAGGAGAAAGGAACCTTCTTGTTTGTCGTATTCCATCAGGCCCTCTGAAAAAGAGACTTTGAATGGCAAAGAGACTTTGACATAGAAGGCCCTGATACTTAGATTGGAACTGCAATCCCGTGCAAGAGAATCCAGAGACTGTGCTAAACTCGAGTGTGCTGTCTTGACCCATGCTGAAAACGGGGGGAAGGGAAGCTAATGGCTTAAATATCCTGACATATCATTTCTTTAACAATGTTCTTTTGCATTACATTGTTTCCCTATTTGTATTTAGAAGTAAGGATTGGCAATAGGTTTATTAGTATAGGCCATTTTATTTTGACAGAACACCAGTAGGACTGCGTTATTATTATTTAATGGCCGTAGCTTGCTCCCATCTTTAGATTTACGTTTAGAGACGTGATTTTCAAACCCAATTGAAGTTCAATAAACACCCTTGAACTGTGATCACTTGTGTCTGTTTTACTGTTTGATAACATGCCTTCCTTACAGTTGTTTTACAGGAAGGGGCAGTGATTGGGTCCTGTTATGTGCATGTTTTGCTCTCATTTCCTATGAAACCTACTAAATTTGGCCTCTGACTGTGACCATGATTTTAAGGCTCTTACAAATGCAATTTCTATTTTAAATCTAAATAGGAACAAAATATGGTCATCAAATATGTGTTCCAAGGGACAGTCAGCAGTTTTAAAATACTATTCACATGCTGTCACTCAATAGCATGTTCATTGTTTCAACCTAACAAAGATCCACACATATTTATTGTCTTGAATAGTAAACACTTCAAATGGTCCGAATTTTATTCCATCTGTTTGCTCTGCTTCACCAGAATGCTCACTTCCTATCAAATCAGGTGGCTATAATGCTTCCACCACGCTACTCTGCCAGTCATTCCAACATCACATTCCGGAGTAGTCACTTATTCTCTGCAATGAAAAGTTGGAACACAATTCTGCTCCCTTGGTGGAGTGAAATCCGATTGGGGAGTCAGAATCGTCCACTACCCAAGTGAAAATTCTGCCCACCCATACTTGGAACACACTGGAATAAGGTTTCATGTAGTTCATTAACTTTGCTCTAGACTGCAACTACAAAATTGTCCATTCTCTGGCTAGTGCTGTTTGAAAAATCTTAAAACTCAATTGGTTGTTTAAAATTTAAGTTCACTGCCTATTGTCCTTTATTGACGCAGATTGAACATTTGGGATCAAGAACTACAGCATGAACCAAAGTTCAAAAGTTTTATTAGGGACTGGATACAGGTGTAGGCCAACCTAAATATAAACAACATTTCCCCAAAAAATATAACAACACTTAGGATGCCCTTATGCAACATATGTTTCTTATGACCGCTTTCACAATCTGGTGAATGGTCAGGCTTGCGGGTCTAAGCTGTTACTGTTCTAAAGCCCCAGAGAAGTTACCTCTATCCTCACTAATGATACATCTTTCAGGATGAACCAAGCCCTTCTGCTCCATTGAGCTTGGGTGCAGGCCTTCCCGTGTCCTGAGCCCCAAGACTAAGCAAGTTATCTAAGTTCTACAGGACCCTTAGGGTTCTGTTACAGAGGATGTTTGCGTCACCCAGGAGTGAGGCAGAAGGATCAATAACTACTAGGATTCCTTCTTTACTCTGATCTTTCCACCCCCTCTCTAAACTATCAGTAGGCTTCCCGACCCCCACTGGAACCTACCTCACATCTTAGTCCTGCCTAAAGCCAAAACTAGCCCTCTAGAACCTACTGCATCTAGCTGACTAACTTGCTTTGGCTCTTCACCCCCTTCATAATACCTTACAAAAAGCTCTTATTTCTTTATTCTAGTGCTTTCTTTTTTCCCTTCCATCTTCTTCACTCGTCTCATCTGAAGATGTATCATTCTCAGGCTCCTCACTCTGATCCGTCAGCATCTCCTTACTATCACCTCAGTCTGTTACCACTGTTTATCCCTTTACTCTTGATTTTAGAGTTTTTCTCCCCTCTGGTCTAACAAACCCCTCTACCACATCCTCCTTCTCTCCTATCACCTCCAATTCTGTAGACACTGTCACCACCTTCCACTCAACTCCAGGTCTTACTTCCTCCCTCCAACCTTCTAATGTTACTCATTCCTTCAACTCCACTACAAGTTACATTGCCTACCTCCTTTTCTCTGCTGGTATCTCCATCTAACACTCCTGGTCTTGCTCCTGCCCTCCTTTTCTTTGTGCTTACAACCACCTTCCACTCTACTCCTCAATTACTTCCTCGCTCCTTTCCACTATTCTTACTACCACCTTCTACTCTACTCCTGGTTTTACTTTTTACTTCATCCATCTTTTCCTCCTCTCTCTTCCCTTTTAATCAGAAGAGAGCACTTACTCCTTACTCCTGCTGCCAGCTCTCCTCTGCAACACTCTCTTGTCTCCAGTCTTCTCAAATGTCTCTGCAGCAACTCTGCTTTCCAGCATTCTCCTTTCTCCAGCCTTCTCCAAACAGGATCCACTTGCTCCTGTGATCCACCACACTGGGCTGCTTGACCTATATAGTAATATGCCCCCTCTCCCTGATTGGAACTAGAGCTGATGTTCTGCAGCTGGGAGCCTGAAGGGTCTGAGGGTTGGGACTGGTGAGGTTCTCACTTCCTGATGCTCAGAATGAGACTGATGGGGCTGGGCTAAACCTATAAAAGCACTGGTGGCCAGTTTGTAACTCTGCGTGCATGGGGAAGCTGAACAAGCCATGTGTAGAAGATATCCTGCTGCCCATCTGTGGACAAGGCAAGTGTCTTGGTGGGTCTAGGTTTCCATCAGGTTCTTTATATCATTGAAGTGTTTTCCTATGGTTTCCCTGTCCTTGATAGGATAATCCCTGGTCCATTCCAGGTTTTCTAGTTTTGAGCGAAGGGCATTGAGGGAGATGTAGTCCATCTGAGAGTGGTTGGCCTGTACAATTTCAGTGCTTGGGCAGTGAGACCGGTTTCTTGATGTCTTCCCTGGCATCAGTGACCTAACTGGGTATTTTGCTAGGTTTACCATCTTTCCGGTCCACAATGCTGCTTCCCGGATGTGGTCTATTCTTATTTTTCGGTTCCTGAGAGGCATTATGGAAAATGTATTTTTAAATAACTGGCTTGGCTAGTGTGACGAATCACTGGATGTTGTCACTCCTCCCCAGGGGGGAGCCCTTTCCCATTTATTTATTTTTAAATTTGTTTATTGGCATTTGTTAACATACAATTACATATATCAAAAACTGAGTGTGCTTACAGTGATAGGATCATCAGTGTTGCCTAACAAACAGTAACGTTTTAACTTATATAAAGGTAACAGAACAACGTTTAACTGTCTCCGAGTTTTCCATGTCCTTATTCAAATGTCTTGGCAAGCAGTGGGGTAGGGTATTGGGAGGGTAGGGGGGTTCCGGGGCCTGAGGGGGATAACCTGATCAATGTCTGCTTCAGCAGAGGATGCTGCGCTCTTGCAGTGCTGTGTGGGCAAGCCCATTATTGTTCATGGGGGTTTGTCATCCGGGGAGGAAAGCATGCAGGTGGTTATTTCTTTCCATGCCATCAGGGTGGAGCTTGATTCATCGGTTGATCTGATAACGCTGTCTTCCCATGCCCGCGTTTCCGCAGTAATCCATCGCATCAGCTCGTTAACCCATGCCTTGTAGTTTGGGCCTGCAGGTTTTTTCCAGGCCATAGCAATTTGTCTCTTAGCCAGTATGCAGGTCAAGTCTTTGAGTTTCCCCCAGTGCTTAAGTTTGGCTGGCCTAGGATGCGTCCCTAAAAGGCACTCCTCAGGGGACCACTTGTGACTGGAGGGGCCCGCTTTGTCAAATGTCTGTTTTATTTTCATCCAGAAGGACTGCACTATGTTGCATTTCCAGAACATGTGGAGTAAATCTGCTTCGTCCGCCTTGCACCATGGGCAGTGAAATCTGGTTTGTCTGTTGATTTTCGCTAGCCTGCTGGGGGTTAGATAAGTTCGGTGCAACATGCTCAGTTGTATGAATCGTAATCTGTGATTTCTAGACACAGCTTTAGGGTATGCCAGTGCTCTATCCCATTCACTTTCTGACAGTTCGCGCCTCAGGTCTGTCTCCCATCTTTTTTTCATTAATTTGCTTTTTGGATTGGGTTGTCACTGAGGTGGCTGTATATTTGGGAGACTGCTCTCTGACCCTCCCCTAAATTATACAGTAGTGTTAGGAGGGGGGTTGACTCAGGTTCCTCCGGCCAAGTGTCCCATTTTTTCTTTGCCGTTTCCCGTATCCTGTGATACCAGAGGAACTGGCCAGCGTGTATGCCATCCTCCGTTTGAAGCGATTCAAATTCCCTAAAGGAGCCATCGTCATACAGGTCTCCCCAGGTATAAACACCTTTTCTCTCCCATCGTCTAAGATGGAGGAGATCCATCTTAGATTTACACATGCTCTGGATCATTGGTATTTCCGGGGAGTACAGGTGTTTTAGCTGGATCTTGGATCTCGTTCTTTGCCATATTTGTCTCCCCAGAGTGGCTATAAGGGGCATGTCACCCAGTAAATGCTGTGGTGCCCATATGAGTTCTTTCAATTGTATAGGGGAAATCATGGATTGCAGTAGGGGAGTTTCTGATGTGGCATCATCAGCTAACCATTTGGACACAAAACTGAGCTGAGCAGCTAAATAGTATTTTTCAAGGTCTGGGAGTTGGATCCCGCCTTGTGCATATGTTAGTGCCAGGGTAGAGTGTGCTATCTTGTGTCTGTTTCGTCCCCAGAGGAATTCACGAACAATTGATTCAAGCAGGCGAAAGAACGAGTTCTTGATATAATATTGTATATTCTGGAACTTGTATAGAAACCGGGGGAGGACAATCATTTTAACCACAGAGGCCCTACCCATCACCGATAAGGGAAGATTTGCCCAGAAGCCCATTGATCTACGTAGTGCAGGTATCGCAGCCTGTGTGTTATGTTCATGCATAAGCTCAGGGGTGTGCATTATCTGAATTCCGAGATAGCGGAACATCATGGTCTGCCATTGTATCGCAAGCGCTGGGAGCTCCTCTATGTCTCTGCCCCTCAGCCCGGCCAGAGGGAACAGACAGGACTTAGCTTTGCTAAATTGTATACCCGAGACCTTGGAGAAATTGTCAAGGACCTCCAGCATGGTTGGGACATTAAGGTGTGGGTCTCTGATGTATAACAGGACATCATCAGCGTAGAGCGAGATGATGTGGTCTGTCCCGCCCAGTCTTATCCCGGCATCGAAAAATTGTTTCCTAAAATAGATTGCTATGGGTTCTAACCCGAGGATATAAAGCATGGGGGATAACGGGCATCCCTGCCTAGTGCCCCTACATATATCCCAAATCCCTTACACATGTCTTCCAGTTTTTACCCGGGCCGTTGGGTTGGTGTATAATATTCTGACCCATCGAACAAAGCCTGGACCAAAGCCAAACCCCCTTAGGAGTACCAGCAACCATTCCCAATATATGGAGTCAAACGCCTTAATGGCATCTAGCGATAATAAGGCGTAGGGTTCGGGGCTCGTGTCAGTTTGTTCAACGATATGCTGTAGTCTGCGTAAATTCATAGTAGTATTGCGTCCTGGCACAAATCCGCATTGATCTGCGTGGATAATGTCACCTATAAGTCTGGAGAGTCTTTTAGCTAGGATTGTTGTCAGTAATTTAACGTCATAGTTAAGCATGGCCAGGGGCCGATATGAGCTGCAATGTTCGGCTGGTTTGTTTGGCTTGAGGATTGGGACAACTAGGGTTTCTCTCATGCTGTCGGGTAGGATGCCACGTTCATACGTTTCCAGGAAGACCTCATGTAACAGTGGAATGAGAGAAGAGCTATACGTCTTATAAAACTCTGGGGGTAGCCCGTCGGTGCACAGAGCCATGCACGTAGCCTGTGATTTAATCGCTTCAGCTATGTCGTCTAGGCTGATGTCGGCATCTAAGGCCTCGGCTTGTGTAGGGGAGATCCTGGGTAGTCCTATCTCCTCTAAAGTGTCTAGTATTCGGTCCGGAGGAATCTCTGCGTCGTGGGAGTACAAGTGTGTATAGTAGTTTTTGAAAATATCGTTTATGTCATGTTGGGTATGGTGTATAGTGCCGCCTTCGTCTTGGAGCGTAGTGATTGTGTGTCTGGGGTGTTCCTTTCTGCAGAGCCAGGCTAACAGTCTGCTGGGCCTGTCTGCCTACACATGCGCTCTGTTTGTTTTGGTGGCATAATCAAATTTGGCCAGTCTATCCCAGGTGTTTGTGCATTCATCTGTAAGGATTTTAAGCTTGTCTTCCAGTTGCAGTGATTTTAGGGGGCTCTTATCAAGTCTCTCTATTTCCTTTTCTTTTAGTGCTAGTTCATCTCGTAGCTGTTTTCTTACCCCTCCAGCCTTTGCTATAACTTTGCCGCGTATTACGACTTTCAGGGCTTCCCATACGATGCTCACGTGGTCTACACTACCCATATTGATTTCTATATAGTCGTCTATCAAATCGCGCAGTTCCTCTCTAAAGAGTTGGTCTTTCAGGGCTTCTACTGGCATTCGCCACATGGGGATAGGTGGTCAGGGGCCCGCATGGTTCCACTTCACCACTAGCGGGGAGTGGTCCGAAATCGTCCTGCCCAGGTAGTGCGCTTCTTCCATTTGGGGTAAATGTTCTCTGCCCACAAAGACATAGTCCAGTCTAGTGTGGAGGTCATGGGGGGACGAATAGTAAGAGTAGGTGCGTGCCTGCGGGTGGAGTTCTCTCCACACATCAGTCAGTTCCAATCTACCTGTCATGGCGCGGAGTGAGGCCGTAGCTGTTGATGGGCCCCTGGGTAAAGGCAAGGATCTGTCTAGTTCTGGATTGTGAGTGCAATTAAAGTCTCCACCCCATATGACTAGGCCATTCCTGTGAGGGGTAACTTTAGCGTACATGGAATTGAGGTGGGCCGGAATATTATTATTGGGGAGATAGGAGTTTACTATACAAATTTCTTGTTGCTCTATATATCCCCGCAATATCACAAATCTGCCCTCTGGGTCCTTTTCAGCTTTGGTCAATCGGAAGGGGATTTGGGGGTGGATCCATGTGTAAACACCTCTAGCGTACTTAGAGTAGGCAGTACCGTATCCTTGTCCGCCCCAATGTTCTTGAATCTTTGCCATAGAGTCGCCAGTACAATGTGTTTCCTGTAAAAGCGCTATCATTATCCCCTTTCTATGGCCGTAGGACTTAATCCTATTCCTTCTAAGGTAAGTGCCAAGGCCCCTTACATTCCAAGATATTATTTTTATTTTCATCGCCATGTCGCTTCATGGGGGGTGTTGTGGTCATTGCAGTAATCCGGGTAGGTTCCCGGGAACAGGATGATTGAGAGAAGAACCTTATCAGTGTGTCTGGGTTCCAGGGGCGTGTTCCTGCTCCCTCCACCCTCTCTGTTGCCAGCATAATGTATTTTGGAGACTTACCAACATTTTCAACGATCATTCTAGTGAATGAACTAACCAAACTGTTGAACTGCGAACTGCCCCCAGCAGTTGCGTTAAACTCGCAGTGTTCAGGGGCTCCTGAGCCTTCTAGGCCTCTCCAGGCCTTCCGGTGCGGGCGGTGTGCAAGCATGTGACTTACACTGTCTTTGCGGGGGACGGCCATCGGCATGGACATGTGTGGTTTCTTGTGCTTCTGCCCAATATTGGTATCTTAATATCACAGTCTTAGTTGCAGGTCGATTGTTTAAATTGTGAGTTTATGCGAGAGCAACGATCAGCATTGATGGTTGTAGTTTCATGTCTCATCTGTTGTTAACTTGTGGAGGTTCCTCTCTGTCGTCTGCTAAGTTGTTGTGCTCGAGCCACATATTTGCAGCAGCTGGGGTCTCCAGGAAGAGCGCCCTCCCTTCATAGAGGACTTTAAGACGAGAGGGGTAAAGCAACATGTATTTAAGGTTGAGTTTGAGCAACCTAGCCTTTACCGGTATGAATGAGGTTCTGGCGCGCTGTACTGCAGGAGTATAGTCGGGGTACATGACAATCATTGAGTCTTGTTTTCTAATTTCTCCACCTTCTCTGGAAAACCGCAGTATTGTTTCTCTGTCCCGGAAATTTAGGATTTTAGCGATAATCGGACGCGGGTGTGAGCCCGGGGGAGGGCCGCTTTTGAGGGATTGGTGGGCGCGTTCTACTGAGAACCCCTGCGAAAGTCTCCCTGCGCCGATTTCTTGTTGTAGCATTGTCTCGATAAATTCTGTGTGATTTGTGCCTTCCATATCTTCGGGAACACCTAGAATCCTGATATTATTACGCCGGGCTCGACCCTCTGCATCCTCAGATCGCGTTTCTAATCTTGCCACTTTTTGTTCCAGTTCCTGGACTCCATTCTTCAGATCTGTGGTATTTTCGACGTTAACCTGCAGAGTGGCTCGTTGGCGTTCACTTTTTCCGTTAGGTTACGTGCGTCTTGGCGCATGAGTTGCATGTCCACTTTCATTTCATCGATCTTGTCTTCGATGGAAGTGCGGAGCTCCGCTATGGCTTGAAGAACTTGCGTATTACTGGGGACCGCTTCTGTGTGTAGTGGATCAGTTGCAGCCACGGACTCAGGCAGAGGCAATTGTTTAGGTCTGACCGTCGTGTAAGATTCCATGGTCGTGGTTTTCGGTTTGGCTTTAGGTGGAGACATCGCGTCCCCCAGAGCGGCCACGTCGACCTCTGTACTCGGTTGTGTTGTATGAGTGATCTGAGTCAGGTTGGGCCTGACCTCCGGCAAGCGGTAGCTCAAGGGGTGTCCCAGGTAATGTTGGGCCGTGTGTCCAGCCACAGGCAGGCTCCTTTATGGTCACTGTGGAGTGTCCTCTCCCAAGCCCAAGTAGGCTCTCGGAATCCCCAGCTAAGATTGCGTGCGCTGGAGTCTGCGACCTGTAATTGTGTTCCGCTTCTCAGACGTGGTTCTACAGGGTACCTGTAACTGTATCTCAGCCTGTCCGGCTCGACTTAGGGCGTTTGTGGTGCCGCTCCGGGGTGGACCCTATAACAGTCACAGCTAAGGAATACCAAGCCTCAGCCTGGCAGTTAGCCCAAGTCCCCCCGGCCGTAGATCTCAGCAGTCGGGTTAGGGCATTTCAGTGCGGCCCAGTTCCCTCATTCCTTTCATTGTCCCGGGGGGGGGGGGATATAAGGCAGCTACTCACAAGTCCAGATGGCAGGGACGTTCTCCTCGCTTCGTGCACTCTCATGCAGTCCGGTCTGCCGGGGTCAAGCCTCCGGTCTTGACATGTAGGGCCGCTCTTTATACATCAGGCCTCTCGCGGGGAGCCGATGTCCGCTCCTCTGCACTCCGTAGCAAGCCGCAGTCGGAAATGACCCGGCCCCAACACAATCGAGCAGCAGCAGGGCGCCGCCTCCACCTCCGGTGTGCGGCAGCCGGTGCGCCACAGGCGATCTGCTGGTCCAAGCGTCACTCGGTCCCGCGGTTCCTCCGTTGGTTTCCGCAGGCCCAAGGGCGGGTGTGAAGGTGAGGTATTCGTCCGACCGCGGGCGGGAGGGGGGAGAAGGGCAGCTCCACCCGGCTCCACCGCAGTCCGGGAAACGGCCCAGCGCCAACGCAATCAAGCAGCAGTAGGGGGCCTTCGACCTCTTCCACGCAGTTCGCGCAAGCGTTCCTTTCACCTCCGGTGTGCGTCGGCCAGTGAGCCACAGGCGATTTGCTGGTCCACGCGTCCCTCGGTCCCGTGGTCCTTCCGCTGGTCTCCGCAGGCCCAAGGCCGGACGTGAAGTGAGGTGTTCGTCCGACCGCAGGCGGGAGGGGGAAAAGAGCAGCTCCACCCAGCTTCACCGCAGTCTCAATATTCAATCGGTGGCCTCTGGGAACGTGGTCGCCATTTTAAGTCTGCAGGGGCGGCTGGGCGCTCAGCGCGATCAGGAAGATGCCGACTCCGATTTTGCACGGGAGTCGGGTCGCTATGGCGGGGAGAGGTTCCCCCTCCTGGAGATATGTTTCTGTTGTCATATATCGTAGGCGAAATGGCCTGATGTAATCAGTTGAAGGATCGTGGGCAGGAGCGACACAGATGCACGTCCTTACTGCATGCGCGCTGGCCACGCCCCGGGGAGCCCTTTCCCATGAGGCCAGGAAGGTGTGGCCCGATAGTCCCCCTGAGGGTCTGAGGTGCTACAATGTGGGAGGATCTCCTGGGAAGGGACTCCCCTCTGCCCCCCCCCCCCCTAGGGAGAAGGACAACCATCTTGGGTATAGCCCATATGAGAACATCAGATCCCCACACACTCTAGCCTCTTTCTGCTAATCTCTTTGCAGTCAGTAGACCTATGTAATGTTGTAAAGTAGACTACCTCAAAGTTATAGAAGGTACTGAGACGAAGAACAACATCAGAAACATAGGTAATCCAAGTACTGGGACGGGGTTGGACATAGGAAAAATGAAGAGCAATACCAAGAAGGAACTGCAGTGGTTTAGACTTCCACAGAGGTGTGGTTCCTCCGACACCCTCAAAATCAAAGAAGGACTGCCTATCAGAGAGAGAAAGCCAACCAGGACGAGAGAAGGCCAGGAAGCAAGAAGGAGACATGGAGAAAGCCAGGACGGAGCCGAGAGCAGTCCGCTCCCAGAGCCAAGAGAACAACAGGACTCCTTTGCCAGATGGAATCCAGATGGTAATGGGAGGCTGGAAGATGTTGGCACCAATGCAAGAGGCAGTGTCCATACCGTCGGTCCCAGGTCCGGGCAGGAGATATGTGAGTTGAAGGAACTGAGAGACAAAGCTGCCCTCGCAGAACACTGAGTAGGAGAGAGCCTGAATAGGCCATACATCCAGAGAACAGGCAAGATAACTGGATAGACGCAGGACCGGCAGGGGCTTGAAATGGCAAGAGGCAAAAGCCCTGTATGGCCATAACAAGCAGGACTATCCCACTCCAGTGCTTGGCAAGAGAGGTAGCTAAGGGGAAATAAAGAGAAGGGGAGAGAGACAAAGGCCAGGGACCAAAACCAAGAGAGTAATACGAATCATCTTACATGTGGCCGTACTTGGCAGGGAAGTGAACCAAGTGGGTCAAACCAAAGAAGAGTGAAGCCAGGGTGGGGGGACCCCCTCATAACACTCAGAGTTGAGTGTGAAACCTAATGAGGAGAAGGGAGTCATTCTCCTGGTAACTCTGAATGGGAGGAAGGTCAAACAGGCCTGGGGAAGGGAGTCATTCCCCCATGCTATCTGAGACTCAGCACCTGTAGAAGGGAGCCATTCTCTTGGCCTACAAAGTGAATCTTTTTTTGGAACTTTGTGACCTGGGGAAGGAAGTCATTCGCCCAGGATATCTGAGACAGAACACTAGGAGAAGAGAGGCATTATCCTGGGACCAGAGCTGCACTACAGTTTCTTTATACAGTTTATAGTGTTACAGACAGAAGTCAGGTCTACTTGACAGAGAACGGGGAACACTTTTACTTTAACAGACATCCTGACAGTCACATTACATCATTAGTTGAGGTAGAGAAACACCTCTTAGGAATAGAGAAAGATAGGGTTTCTCTTGCTTTACTGCTTAATAAAAGGCTTTAGTGCCAAACAGGCCACCTGTGTCAGAGTCCTTCTGCACCCTTACACTAGGCTAGGTACCAGGCTCCCTGAATTTCCTGGCTCGTGGTCACCAGTCAAAGTTCCAGGCAGGGAACTTAGTCAAAATATACACACACACATTAATTCAATGAAAAATGCATTATTGATTGTGAAATCAGTGATGGTTAGACACAAATACTGCAGCCTGGGCAGGTAAATTAGAGTCTAAAGAGCAAAGTGTCATTGGGATGTGTGATGAATCTGGTGATGTTATCACTGCCTCCCTGAGGAAACTCTTGCTGTATGGCCAGGGAAAAGCAGCTGCTACCTGATCCTGACTCTGGGGTGGCTATCTGCGGGAGGACTATATTGGGGGAGACAACCCTTATGGGAGGGAGGTGCACTCACTATCTGAAACATGGTATCCCCCTTTCTACACAGGGAATGACACCAACCCCTTGAATTCCCAATCCCTTATGGACTATTGTAATGTAGAACTAGAACCTACAATACACACTGACAATAAGGTTCTTCCATACCCTTGTAGTAAAAGGACTGAGAGGAGGAAGAGCACTACAGAAATGCAGGACACTGAAGTCACAAGACCAGAGACACTCTAGTTGTTGGATCTATCCGATAGGCGCTGGGACATTTAAAAACATCAAGCAGCAAGGAGCATGGAGAACCACTACTCCCAAAGCGGGGTGGGAAACCGAGAGGAAGCAGTTTGCAGCGCGGAGCAAGAGCGCTCCTGCAGGCGCTGTCACGATAGGCTCGGAAGTTGGAGGTTCCCCACGCAGAGGCTGAGAGCAGAGGAAGTTGTGGGACAACAGCCGAGGCATTGCGGGTACCGGAGAGCCGGCAAGATGCCAACAAAAGGAGGAAGCAAGCCGCTGGGGGAATTGGAGATACTGGACAACACAGAAACAGCCAGGAGAGACCGGTGAGCCCAGGGGGAGTTGGGACACCGGGGCGTCCTCGTGGCGTATATTGCACACCATTAAAAGACAGATATATGAACTGGCTGAACCTGTGCAGGGGACTGGGACCCCAAGTCAAGTATTTATTTCAGCAAGTGAAAGAGGGTCAATGACCCAATGGTTAAATGAAGAAAATATAAAAGTATGAGAAAGTCTTGGCAGGAGAGTACACCATGTGAACTGATTCTGAGTCCAGGACCCGCACCCAATTGACTGAACATAAGTGTTTGGAAGCAAAAGAGGAGAGAGTGCCAGAGCAACAGAGGAGTGTCTGGGACTCACTCTTATGCTTGTCAAGAATCTATGTGTAAACTGAATAAATCAAGAGGGGGGAGTCAACCTCTTAAGTTTATGAAATCCAGGCGAGGGAGCCATTCACCCTGGACTTGAAACAAGCATATTGGAACCAAGAGAAGGGGAGCAATTCCCTAATGATTGTCAACTTGTGAACTGTGCCTAGGAGCCAAGAGAAGAGGAATAACTTCTTGGCATTGTTAAAGTGAGAAGGAGATGAGGGGAAAAACCATACCCTCTGAAACTGTGAATCAGAATGAGCCTGAGAAACTCGGGAAGAGAAACCTCTGCTGAGGATTGTAGAACTTTGATTGTTTCTTTCATGTTGCACCTTTGGAACTGTATGTTATAACTCTGGAAAAGAGCTGCAGACGACCAGTTCAAAAAGGATATCTCTTTATCTTGAGTTTAGCGTTGAGAGCCAGGTTACGATTTGGACACAGGACGGACAGCTTTACTTTGGACATTCTGCCACAGACCACCTTTAGTTTCTTTGTGGCAGGGAAACCCCTCTTAGAAATAGGGCAAGCTAGGATTTCCTCCAACCCTCTTTTTATTTTAATAAAAGTCTTTACCAACCACCAAAATGCCCTTGTGTCGGAGTCTTACTCATGGTTTCTTACAGATGTAAAACGTGCAATGCTGCCTGGAGGGGTGAGCCTCCAATCATTGCTTAAGCAAACAGTCTGTGTCATTTGCGCTGTGTTTATTGCTGTAGGAAATAGCCATATTATCATATACATGAATGGACACGTAGTAGGATATTCCATAATGCTTGCAAGGTAGGTAGCCTAAATTTTGAATAGGCGCTCTTGTCAGATAATCCGTACAGCAACATTATTCCAGGTAATAAAGGCAACAAAAGTGATACAACACCTTGATATTTTGTCCTTCTTGTACCCATGTGTGCAAACCTGAATTGGTCACAAAAGCTAACGGTAACTATATGCTTAGCTAAGCTGTAAATTCAATTAAATTAACATGACAAAATACTATTTACATTCGGGTTTGAAATGATTTGGCATGTGCTAGCACTGAGCAGACTGGACTTGGAAATGAACTGATTTGCTTCTGCTGAGTAGCGTTTCGCATTTAGGCATAGCCACAGTACTGTCATTGTCCTTGTGACTATTGCTAAGTTAAAAAAAAAATCACCATTGCAGAATGCCATATGCAAGAACATGCAATCTCGAGCTTTTTCACTCCCAGAAAGTGTGCTTTGTTAACAGACCCACTTTCAAATGTTGCATGCTGAAAAGTATAGCCTACTGTGCTCAGCCACATGTACTGACACACCAGCAGCTGCAATGCCAATTGGCAACATGACAGCTACAAGGCAGGCTTCTGGAATCAAATGAGTTCCAACAGCCAGGTGCAGCCTTTCAAGTAGTTCTGGCACTCATGTTGAAAATACCTTTAGCTGCATATCCTCATTTGTCTGGCCAGTGGTACTCTGGTTAAACGTAGATATAAAACTGTATCAAGTTAGATATAGTGGCATGTGAGAGCACAACGTTCAACTTGCAAATACCCAGTCCGATGTCATTTGTTTATCTAGCTGGTTTTTTTCTGTGACCTACAGCTGAAGAGCCATTGTGTACTGAGTCTGGCTCTGGGAGTTTCACCCACAAAAGATGGTGGCTTTGTTCTCTGCTGGGAAGCTTGCACACCTTTCCCAGGAGAACAGGACATACTTCCTTTAGGGGTGGGGGTAATTGCTGGGACATTTAAAGTGCCTTCTGCAACGTAATGGGCAAGTCACACCACAAAGATAATTACTGGATTCCCTTTGATCTGAGGCAGTCAAGGCAGAGGGGAAGTTCAACTTAGCTGAGGGAGGAGCTACACTCTGGAGAAGGGACTATCCATCTTGGAGATACTAGGCACCCACTACGTTCCTAGAAAATCCGGTACTTCCTGCCGACAAGGCACTCTGGCAGGTGACAACACAAGAAATAAGCCTTATTACAGCAGGCAGGATTGGTTTTGCAGAATGCTTGAAGTGGACACATCCTTTGTGGCAAAGTGACTTTCTAAGGGGTTGAGGCACCCCCATATAAATCATTTTGAGATTCATTTGGGGAAGCATCTTTAAGAACCATCTTGAAAAATCATCTTTGACTTATCTCAGAACAACTTCAGGAAGATTTCACAGAAAACGTGTTGGGGGGACGATGCCCAAACTCCCATACATTGGATGAAGAGAAGGACCTCCAAGGAGGTGCAGACTCTCTTCATAACTTGGAGAACATTTGAAGCAACTTTCTGAAGTAAAGCTTGGCTATGGCTGTACATTGCCTTTTCCATCAAGGGAAGTTAAGGGACACTCAAACACAGACTTGTCTTTCGCCAGGGACCCAGTGAATTGTCCCACAGTGCCCATGTATCTTGAACCGCTTAAAGCCACTACAAAATCACAATAAAGCTGTTTTTGACGCTCTCTAAATGTTGACCCGCTTCACACTGTCCTGAGCATTACCTGCCTATCCCAAGCTTCTTCGAGCCACAAGCTGTTGCCGCTTCTTGAATTGCACGAGACAGCTCACCTTTGAAGCTTTCTTTGCATCACGAACCCAGTGAACCTTTGAGCTACACCGACTTGAACATCAGCTGCCTATCGCTAGCTTCTTCGAGCCTGAAGCCATTGCCACTTGCCAATCCATTACACTTTGTCGAATCCCATCAAGCCAGGTCACCAAGACAGACATGACTTGATGCTTTGAAAAACACCCAGAAACCTGGCTTGATAGATTTGAGATGCTGAATAAAGATAAGAAGGTATACATGTATGGCTATGTCCTCCTGGCTTTGTTCAGTGGGCCGTAGTGACATTTAAGACTCCGTTTTATGACTTAAGGACACATTCTTGAACCTGTTTAACCTTCTACAAGACTATTTAGCTGCAGACCCTTGTTCTTAAATGCCCAGAGTGCCTATTCCCTCCATATTCCTATTCTCTGCGTATCTCATAGCAGAGGTGGGCTGTTGGCGTTTTTAATAGTTTGTCTTTTTAATTAAATGAAAAAGTCTAATTTGTAGGGGACATTTTGTTAGATTGTGGCACTTGCCATACTGTTGTTGTTTTGGAGGATTCTGTGATGGCTCACACCCTCCTTTAAGAGTAAAGCCTGCCCTTGGTGCATGTTGCCTTAAGAGACAAAGGAGGTATTCCATTCATGTTTTTCCTGTTTCACATTTACGATTGAGATTAATGCATTTCTAGTAGTAATGTGGGGCAGAGCGTTCCTCCCATGCTACTCTCTCTACTACATTCCTCCACTCCTATCTTGCTAACCACCACGCTCCCTTCTCTACACCAGCACTACTACCCTCACCTCGCCACACTACTATTACTCTGCACCCTACTGTTGCTCTCCCCACACCACTCTCCACGCCCCTCTCGTCACTCACTACAACCCTCCTCTCATCTCTCACTACACCCCTATTCTCATGCTCTACACGGGTTATCGTGCCCTGCTGACCCTTCCTTCCAGCGACATAGTGCCCTGCTCACTCTCTCAATACACTCACTCCACTCACTTCTCGCCAACACTCTTCTCCTTGCAACCCACTCTTAAATCCTCTCTTATGTTTACTCTCTCAACACCCACTCCCTCTCACTCTAGCTACTAACCTCACTCCCCTACTCTCCTCTCCCACTCTTCTCTCACCTTTGCAAACACTCTCCTATTCGCAGTTTCACTCTCACAAACTGGTACCACTCCCCCTGACAAATTCGCAAAAGTGTTATTCCTGCAATCTGATTTTTTTTTTAATGTAGATAGTTTGTGACTATTGCTATTGTGACATGAGATTTGATTATGGCTTTACATGGAAATCACACATAAAACATAAGTCGTGAATAACCTGCAACTAAATAAGTTTTATCTCTACAATGCCCATAGCATAGCCTCCCTGAAGAAACATGATTTTTTTAAAAAAAACCTTCAATGTTCTATTTGGTATGACCTCTTCCCTCAAATGAGCATGTGGAAAGGAAGGCCTTCACGGATGCTAAACTGGCACCATTCCGGCTTTACAGATGGACATTTGGATGAAGTATGCAATCTATTCAGGTTACACTGACATTATTTGTATTTGGCATGCATTGGTAATGACGGAACCAACAGCCCTACAAGATCATGTAAAAAAAGCTCTTTTGAGTCCAGCTTGCATAATATCAGCACTGCTAGAGTCAAACAAGATAGCTTTGCCACAAGAGTACATTTCAGAAGTTATGCTTGAGGACCTATCAAAATACACACTAATTAGATAGTTGATGGTGAAAGTTTCTACTGAAAGATATATGTGAGACCTTAAATATTTCATATTAACACCCGGGGCGAGGGGAGCAGCCAATCAGGTTCCTTGGATTGCAGGTTGAAACTGCTAATCACAGCCCCGTGATCAATGGAACCTGAAGTCTGCCACTCCCCCGCCCCACTTAACTCTTTTCTTCGGCGGCAGTGGCACCCTCTGCCGCCGCGCTTCTGCTGCTGCTCCGTGACCGCCATGGAAATGGAAGAGGGGTTCCTTATGGAGACCTGCCTTTCAGATCCATGGCACCCATCTTGTGTCAGTATTTTCATTCAATGAATGGGACGCTGATCACTTCTCATTCGTTGAGAATGAAAGTACATTTCTCTTAACACCCTGGTTTTCTCGATTGGAAACCAGGGTTGCTAATAGCCTTAAGACCCTCTCTGACAGGCTAGATCAGGTGTTATCAGCCCAGAGACCCTTGTAAAACACCCTTGCTTCGCTTGGGTCTTCGACTCGGGCCCCGGGCTGATAACACCTGATCCGGCCCACCATATCGGTTCTTAACACTATATTATATCAGAATGGAGAAATGTGTATAATGACTTACCCCAATGACATACAAGAGAGTACTTAAAGAATTGACAATACTCACTGGTGAAGATCCCCTATTCCTTGAGAATCTGTCCTATATGAAACCTTACTATACTGGATGTTCAACCAAATGGTCTATATTGATCCAGCACTTTTACATTAAAGAATATTGCTTGTATTCTTGATATTTCTGCATTATCATTTAAACATTGCTAAAGATATACTTCTGCTTTCATACAATGCACCAACTAACACAATGTGTCAAAAACTTCACAGTTTATACAGTGCTTTATTTTTTTATTTATTTGATTCAATTGTTTATAAAAAGAAAAACAATTTTTACAAGGTTCCTCATTGAGGATCTGTCGCTCAGTCTGGTGTCTTGACAGTAAGTCCTGATCGTGCCAGCCTCCGCCGTCTAGAGGAGAGATTTGTTCACGTCAGATTGTGGAGTTTTTGTTCAGGTTCCGGGCGTTTCAATAGGCCTACGCTTTCAAAGAAGACTGCCACAGCTATGGTCCATCTGGTGTTTTCACCACTCATCAGGTTGTTCCATCTCTCCTCTTCGTCAAAACAGTAAGCATTGCCAAATAGGCGGCCCAAGTGGAGGGTGCGTGCCGCATCTGCCCCTCTGCATCTTAATAGCAAATGCTTGAGTGTTTCGATCGTGTCTTGTTGCGTGCAGAATCGACAGAGGCTGGTGTTTGCTTGTTTTCGCCTAGCCAGTATTTCCTTTGTGTGTAGGATATTCAAGCAAATAGGCAAGAAGTTTTCACAGAGCTTCCTGGATGGGCACTTTAGTAGGTAGGATCTGGTTCCGTTGACTTTTGCCGGGTTGTTTGGTCCGTCCTTTGTAGATTTTACTAATTGTGCATCATCAAGGGTTTGAATCCAGTCCCTCTCCATCACGTGCCTCTTTACTTTTCCTGGATTGGAGATAAGGTCCTCTTGGGAACTGCCTGCCCAGTCTAGGCGTTATTTGTTTTTCTCCACCCA
Source organism: Ambystoma mexicanum (assembly GCF_040938575.1). Classification (NCBI taxonomy): domain Eukaryota; kingdom Metazoa; phylum Chordata; class Amphibia; order Caudata; family Ambystomatidae; genus Ambystoma; species Ambystoma mexicanum. Next base: position 259,341,792 of record NC_090936.1, read on the forward strand.
TCGAAGAAGATCTCCACCCATAGAAGCATCTTGCACGTTCCTGCCCTGGTTTCTTGCTCTATTGCCTTCACTATTGTTAGGAAAGATTTCGTAATTGTGAGTAATTTTCCTTCCATGTGGCAACCCCTAAACTTTTTGCTGTTGTTTTTCACCATGATCTAGATTTTGCCAGAGAAGTGCAGTCTTCTGCCGCACTCCTCTGGGCTTTCGCTCCATTCTTACGGGGAAACTGACATGCCCTTAAGACAGTCAGTACCGGGAAACGCTGTTTTCCGTAGTTTCTTTTATCATGTTGCAGCTTTCGTGCAACATGACACAAGAGGGCACTGTAAGCTAAGTTACTGCTCTTTTGGGTCTCTAGCCTTCTACAGGCCCTAGATACTCTTTTTGGATTGTAACTGATCGGTGCAAGTGAATCACGGACGGGAATGGTGGCAGCAATCGTTTCTTGTGTTTTGAGCTCCTTTTGGCGTTTTAAGCGCGTTTCTCGCGCTTAGCCCAAAATGGTGGTCTGGCTCCCAAAATGGCCAGACCACGAGGCTCCTTTGTCCTGTCCGCTGACCGTCTTGCTCCCTTCACCTTCCCCAGGTCGAGCCGACCCGGGGCCTTCCTTATTTGGGCATGTACTTTCCCGCGAAACACGGATGCTTTCGCGGGCTTCTACAGGCCTTGTGTGTGCCTCCAGGATGTGGGCTGGGATGTCTGGTCCCAATACACATCCTGGGTGCCAGAGAGTCTAGGGTGGTGTGAATGCCTGGGACCACCGTGGTCCGTGATAGGTCCACGTATGGTGTGAGTGTTGTTGAGCGGATCTCCCATTGGGTCCCCTCCGTTTTGGCGCGAAGGGAACCGTGGATAAGAGGGGGCTGGAAACGCCACTACCATGTCGATCTCCTGAGTTCTCACGAACAAAGGAATACAGGAGCCAAGTATCCTGCAACCACGAGGCTGAACCGAGGAATCGCTGGTGACCCGCTGAAGGACTGCTCCTCTGCACTGCTGTCGCTTTCTGAAACCCTTTTTACCTCTGATCGAACCAGAAGGCCTGTACTGGTACTTCGACCCTTGGAATAGGGGAAACAGCTATTCTCTGCATCTTCACCATCTCCTGCACGTAAGCCTTCGGAAGTGTCTCTGGGCCATCCAGCAGACTGACCAGCCTACCCAGGAGTCTTGCTCTGTAACCGCCGCCAGGTTGTGTTGTATTTCTAGTCCTTGTCACTCTCACACGATTCGTACACTTGGCGTTCCCAGGTCTGAAGTGAGTAGTGTACATTTGGCTGAGATACACACGGCCGCTCCGTTGCCCTGCTGTGGTAACAAACTGTGCGGGTTCACTTCGTTTGGGACATCTTTAACTCAACTCTGCTGCTGCAGAATCTACACGACGAGGAGACGTCCCCTGCTCTCCTGAACCTGCCAGCACTGAAACTGACGCGGAGAAGCCTGGGTCTGCTTGCATCGGGGACCGGTGAGTAGCATAGCTAGGAACTGGTCGCCCTCCTGCAGGAGCCCATAGCTTTTCCCCGCTGTGTCAAAACAGCACACCTTTCCGTACTCGCGCTCTGCTTCTGCCCACAGTGGAGGCTGCGCTTGAGTCGCGGAACTCTGTTCTTCTTCCTTTGTGCACCAAACTGAACTGCCTGATTCCCTCGAAGAGACTCCCCTTTTTGCCCGATGGCACTAGCGTGTGCAGGTACTTTTGAGCACAAGGCTCCACTCTTCGTAGGGCTTGGACTTCCTTTTAGTTAGGTGCCTCTGAAGGCGGACTGGGTCTAATCATTATTTTGCACTGCCTGTTTTCCTCCCCTTCTAGGTGGACTACACATTTCGTGCATCTAACGCTTTAGACTCGATTGTATTTGTATATATATTGTATTGGTTTGGTATGTGTTGGTTTACTAGAGTTGTATTGTGATTTCTCGCTACGGTCATTGTTTTAAAGGCCTTGGAATAAATGTGTATATATTTTTAATATAACACCTGTTCGGAGTAGTTTGTAAGTGTCCTTGCTTTGTGTGCTCATTGCGTGCTTTCAGTCATCCTCACCCCTCTTGAGACCTAGTCTTGACTGCCGCGATCGCTACCCTGATTGGTCTGGCTTGTCAAGAGGTTACCCTGTTCCAAGTAATTAGGTTGGCCTTCTGAACTTGTGCGCCGCCAGGACAGAGTTCAGAAATCCGTCTTAACAAATTGGTGTACAGCGGTGGGATACGACTGAAGGTATCTAGTGTTGCGCACGAACTAAGGCATTTCAAGTTATTCCTACCAGGACACGTAGTGAATTGTTATAGTTTAACTTTAAAAAGGCCATAGTCCTATCTAACAGTATGGAAACAAATACCTTGTTAACTTTAAATGCTTCCAAATCAGAAACATTGAAAAAGATGTGTGCGGAGAGAGGTGTTTCCTCTCAAGGCACGAAATTGGATATGATTCAAAGAATCGTGGCGTGGCAAGAAGCGCAGCTTGACGCTATAACTTCTGAGGACAGTGCGGAAGGAGGTGGGGCTGCTCTCACTGGTAGAACTGACGGTTCTGCCGCTGCACTGATCCACCGCGGCCACGAGGACAGGGAGGATGAGATGTCTAATGTTTCCTCTGCCAGTGCTGATGGGGAGGCTATGCTTGAATTCAACAAGCAAGAGCTGCGGTTTAGGCAGAAGGAGCTTGAGTTCAGCATAGCCAAACTAAAAATCGAACAGGCAGAAAAACAGAAAGACAGGGATCACCAGTTGGAACTGGCCAAGCTTCAGGTTGCAAATGGGTCCAAGGGTCCTGGACATGGGTCTGGGGCCTCCTCTCATCCACGGTTTCCGAAAGATCTGCTCAGTGTGTATGAAAAAGGAATGACATTATGGACTGGCTGAATACGTTTGAGTATGCATGTGAAGTTCAAGAAGTTGACAATGCTGATAAGATTGCCTGGTTACTCAGCAGACTGCCCCATTCTGGCTGTAGTGCCATTATGGAAATGTCGAAGACTGAGTGAGCTGATTTCGCAATGTTAAAGCAAACTCTCATTTTAAAGTTTGGAAAGACTCCGGCCCAATATTTAAAACGATTCCGAGAGTACAAGAAAAAAGAAGGTGGTACTTGGGTATCTTATGTAACCGAATCCTTAAAAAACTTGACTGGCTGGGTCAAAGGTTATAAGGTTTCTACCTTTGAAGGCATGATAAATCTTGTCAGGCTGGAACACATTTTTGCATCTTCTTCCCCGGAGCTTAAGCAGCATTTGGCCGATTCGAAGGAGATAGATCCTAAGAAGCTGGCCATTGCAGCAGACTTATGGGTGTCACATTGAGTGTCCCATAAGGACAAAACTCATCCTGGTAAACAGGAGGAAGGGAAAAAGTCCAAAGATAAGGAGGGTGGAGAATCTGATAAATCTTCTTCTCAAAAGGGCCACAAAAAGAAAAATAAGGGTAAGACACAAGAGAACTCACAGGGTAGTGGAGGTCAGCCTCCGAAACAGAACTCTGGTTACAATAAGCCTCCCTATGTAAACAGACCCAATGGATCTTGTTTTGCTTGTGGAGCAACTGAACTCGTGAAGGGGGATCCCCGGTGTAAGGTTAAACCTTTGGGGGTCCACTCTGCTAATCTGGCCTTCTCCTCCTACGAGGAAGAAGAGATTACGGGAGCATCCTTCTCCTCAGACTCATTTCCCAGCGGGATAGAAGCTGAGGTAGTTTTAGTTTCCCTGGGTTCCTGGGAGCCTAAAGTCGCAGAGGCTTATGCTAGGATTCCAGATAATACCAAGCACTACTTTAAAGACAGTGTGCTGATCAATGGAGTAGATATTCCAGCTCTTAGGGATAGTGGGTGCAGTCGAACTGTAGTGGATTCTACCTTGGTAGACTCAGAGGAAGTTGCCAGAGCTACTCTGATGCCCACTAAGTTGGCTGACGGCCCACTCTGCATGTTCCCAGTAATACCTGTAAATCTTACTTTAAATGGTACAGCAGTCAGGATTCCAGTGAGCATTCAGAGAAACGTCCCAGGAAAGGTCTTGTTAGGTAATGATCACAGAGCTTTAGGGCTCGTAGGAGACACTGCCGAAAGACCCTACACACGGTCTCAAGCACGGGCAGCATTGGCCAAGACCAATACGCCGCCCCAGCCGAAGGGGAAACCCAAGGCGAAAGGAGTAAACAAGTCAAGTCGAGGGAAAGAGAATATTCCCCCGAGTTCGCCTACCACTGCGGTGGAGGAAGTTGGTCAATCGCCCGGGCCTGACGAGGAGGTGGCGATGCCTGAAGTATTTGACCCCAACGACCATCCTGAACTAAAAGACTTGTTAGTAGAAGGCGGTCCTGATAGGGACGAATTCAGTAAAGGCCAACGTGATTGACCATCTCTGGAAGGCCTAAGGAGACAGGCCTGCTCCCAGCTTGAGGGTGAACCTCCTGGGACGCATCGGATTTATTGGGAAGGTGGACTCCTGTATAGTGAGCCCACAGAGTCTACAGAAGGAGACCATAGGAGGTTGGTGGTTCCACTTGCTGTTAGGCCCTTCCTCCTGCAGTTGGCGCATGAAGTGCCCCTTGCTGGTCACCTTGATATTAAGAGGACCAAGCAAAGGTTATCCATGCACTTCTACTGGCCCAAGATGGGGGTGCAAGTAGAAAGTCACTGCAGGAGTTGTGCCTCCTGCCAGTTATCTGGTAAGGTTGGCTCGACAATCCAAGCTCCATTGGTACCACTCCCAGTTGTGGGAATACCATTTGAAAGGGTAGGGATCGACATTGTTGGTCCCCTTGCCCCGCAAACATCCTCAGGCAATAGGTTTATCCTGGTGCTGGTCGACCATGCAACCAGATATCCTGAGGCCATCCCATTGAAAACTGTAACTGCCAAGTCAGTTGCAAAAGCGTTACTTGGCATATTTACTAGGGTTGGCTTCCCTAAAGAAGTTGTGTCGGATCGTGGCAGCAACTTTATGTCGAAGTATATGCAGGCTATGTGGAAAGAATGTGGGGTCACCTACAAGTTCTCTTCTGCATACCACCCCCAGACCAATGGTCTGGTGGAACGTTTCAACAGAACGTTAAAGAGCATGATTGGGGCTCTGGAAGAACCTCAGAGAAGAAAATGGGATCTTCTTTTACCATGCTTACTGTTTGCCTACCGAGAGGTACCACAGGAGGGTGTTGGCTTCAGCCCCTTCGAACTTCTGTTCGGTCATCCTGTACGGGGACCCTTAGCCATAGTCAAAGAGGGAAGGGAGATGCCCACTCCCCCTGTTATTACCAATGTAGTAGATTATGTGCTGGGGCTCAGAAAACGGATGGTACTTCTGATGGGCTTGGCTAGTGATAAATTGAAGGCAGGACAAGCGCTGGTGAAACATTGGTACGACCAGAAAGCTTCCCTCATCAACTTTACACCTGGTCAGCAAGTCCTGATCATGAATCCCATAAGCCCTAGACCTTTACAGGACAAATGGTCAGGCCCTTACACAGTGGTGGAGCCCCATGGGTGAGGTCAACTATTTAGTGGACCTTGGAAGGCCTGGACAGGCTCCAAAAGTGTTTCACGTAAATAGGCTGAAGGCTTTCGTCCCGAGAGTCGAAATTGCAGCACTGCTACTGGCTTCAGATGTGAGGAAGAGAAGTCTGAACCTCTCCCCGATCTGTTCCAAAGCGGTCCTTCGGATAGCTCCTTTGAGGGTGTCCGAGTGGCCCCTCACCTGACTTCTGATCAGCAGGCTGAGGTGAAAAGTTTGCTTAGGCAGTTTTCCCCCCTGTTTTCACAGTCGCCTGGTTTGACACCTTGGTGCAAACATAACATAGACACAGGAGACAGTGTACCTACCAAAAGTAGGGGATACAGGATGTCAGACAAAGTACGGTCTTATATTAAGACCGAGGTCAACAAGATGTTAGACCTTGGGGTGATTGAACCCTCTAGTAGTCCTTGGTCCAGCCCTGTGGTTTTGTTTCCAAAGGCAGGCACTTCTGAATTGAGGTTCTACATGGATTACAGATGCACACCCCTTGCCTCGAACAGATGAGCTGGTGGATACTTTGGGTGCCTCCAAGTACCTCAGCACGTTTGACCTCACTGCTGGCTATTGGCAAATAGCTTTAGCAGAACATGCCAAGGAGAAGACAGCGTTTTCTACTCCAGACGGCCTTTACCAATTCAGGGTAATGCCGTTCGGGTTGAAGAATGCACCTGCCACTTTCCAGAGGCTTGTGAATCATGTGTTGAATGGGTTGGACGAATTCTGTCTTGCATATCTGGACGATATCGCAGTTTTCAGTGCCACCTGGGAAGACCATGTGAAACACCTCGCGATTGTGCTCCAGGCTCTTCAGAAAGCACACTTGACCATAAAGGCTAGTAAATGCCAGATTGGACAAGGCTCAGTGGTTTACCTTGGACATGAAGTAGGTGGAGGGAGGATACAGCCTCTTCCCAGTAAAGTACAAGCAGTACAAGACTGGCCTACCCCCACTACACAGACCCAAGTGAGAGCCTTCTTAGGACTCACGGGGTATTACCGCAACTTCGTGGCAGACTATGGCACCATAGCTGCCCCTCTGACTGCCCTCACCACTCCGAAGAAACCCAAGAAGGTAACTTGGACCGACGAGTGTGAGAAGGCCTTCAATGGCTTAAAAGACACCTTGTGCCAGGCCCCTGTCCTCAGGGCCCCTGATTATCAAAGACCTTTTATCGTGCAGACGGACGCCTCTGACACTGGGATAGGAGCTGTACTATCGCAAGTAGATGAGAAGGGTAAGGAACACCCTATTGGTTTTATTAGTCGCCAGTTTAAGGACAGAGAGCTCAGATGGTCCACAGTGGAGAAAGAATGTTTCTCTGTTGTGTGGGCCCTACAGAAGCTGAGGCCCTACCTCTATGGGACCCACTTCACTGTGCAAACTGACCATAAGCCCTTAAAGTGGCTAATGAACATGAAGGGGGAGAATCCAAAGTTGCTTAGGTGGTCCATAAGTCTACAAGGCTTCGACTTCACTATTGAGCATAGGCCAGGTGTCCAACATAGCAATGCTGATGGGTTGTCCAGAATGTTTAACCGACCTGAACAAGAGACTCATCTAGGGGTGGATTAGTTCCCCCTGTCCATAGTCTTGGAGGGGCGAGTTTTAGGAAAGATTTCGTAATTGTGGGTAATTTTCCTTCCATGTGGCAACCCCTAAACTTTTTGCTGTTGTTTTTCACCATGATCTAGACTTTGCCAGAGAAGTGCAGCCTTCTGCCGCACTCCTCTGGGCTTTCGCTCCATTCTTACGGGGAAACTGACATGCCCTTAAGACAGTCAGTACCGGGAAACGCTGTTTTCCGTAGTTTCTTTTATCATGTTGCGGCTTTCGTGCAACATGACACAAGAGGGCACTGTAAGCTAAGTTACTGCTCTTTTGGGTCTCTAGCCTTCTACAGGCCCTAGATACTCTTTTTGGATTGTAACTGATCGGTGCAAGTGAATCACGGACGGGAATGGTGGCAGCGATCAGTTCTTGTGTTTTGAGCTCCTTTTGGCGTTTTAAGCGCGTTTCTCGCGCTTAGCCCAAAAGGTGGCCTGGCTCCCAAAATGGCCAGACCACGAGGCTCCTTTGTCCTATCCGCTGACCGTCTTGCTCCCTTCACCTTCCCCAGGTCGAGCGGACCCGGGGCCTTCCTTATTTGGGCATGTACTTAACCGCGAAACACGGATGCTTTCGCAGGCTTCTACAGGCCTTGTGTGTGCCTCCAGGGTGTGGGCTGGGATGTCTGGTCCCAATACACATCCTGGGTGCCAGGGAGTCTAGGGTGGTGTGAATGCCTGGGACCACTGTGGTCCGTGATAGGTCCACGTATGGTGTGAGTGTTGTTGAGTGGATCTCCCATTGGGTCCCCCCCGTTTTGGCGCCAAGGGAACCGTGGATAAGAGGGGGCTGGAAACGCCACTACCATGTCGATCTCCTGAGTTCTCACGGACAAAGGAATACAGGAGCCAAGTATCCTGCAACCACGAGGCTGAACCGAGGAATCGCTGGTGACCCGCTGAAGGAATGCTCCTCTGCACTGCTGTCGCTTTGTGAAACCCTTTTTACCTCTGATCGAACCAGAAGGCCTGTACTGGTGCTTCGACCCTTGGAATAGCGGGAACAGCTATTCTCGGCATCTTCACCATCTCCTGCACGTAAGCCTTCGGAAGTGTCTCTGGGCCATCCAGCAGACTGACCAGCCTACCCAGGAGTCTTGCTCTGTAACCGCCGCCAGGTTGTGTTGTATTTCTAGTCTTTGTCACTCTCACACGATTTGTACACTTGGCGTTCCCAGGTCTAAAGTGAGTAGTGTACATTTGGCTGACATACACACGGCCGCTCCGTTGCCCTGCTGTGGTAACAAACTGTGCGGGTTCACTTCGTTTGGGACATCTTTAACTCAACTCTGCTGCTGCAGAATCTACACAACGACGAGACATCCCCTGCTCTCCTAAACCTGCCAGCACTGAAACTGACGCGGAGAAGCCTGGGTCTGCTTGCATCGGGGACCGGTGAGTAGCATAGCTAGGAACTGGTTGCCCTCCTGCAGGAGCCCATAGCTTTTCCCCGCTGTGTCAAAACAGCACGCCTTTCCGTACTCGCGCTCTGCTTCTGCCCACAGTGGAGGCTGCGCTTGAGTCACGGAACTCTGTTCTTCTTCCTTTGTGCACCAAACTGAACTGCCTGATTCCCTCGAAGAGACTCCCCTTTTTGCCCGTTGGAACCAGCGTGTGAAGGTACTTTTGAGCACAAGGCTCCACTCTTCGTAGGGCTTGGACTTCCTTTTAGTTAGGTGCCTCTGAAGGCAGACTGGGTCTAATTATTATTTCGCACTGCCTGTTTTCCTCCCCTTCTAGGTGGACTACACATTTCGTACATCTAACGCTTTAGACTCGCTTGTATTTGTATATATATTGTATTGGTTTGGTATGTGTTGGTTTACTAGAGTTGTATTGTAATTTCTCGCTACGGTCATTGTTTTAAAGGCCTTGCAATAAATGTGTATATATTTTTAATATAACACCTGTTTGGAGTAGTTTGTAAGTGTCCTTGCTTTGTGTGCTCATTGCGGGCTTTCAGTCACCCTCACCCCTCTTGAGACCTAGTCTTGACCGCCGCGATAGCTACCCTGATTGGTCTGGCTTGTCCAGAGGTTACCCTGTTCCAAGTAATTAGGTTGGCCTTCTGAACTTCTGCGCCGCCAGGACAGAGTTCAGAAATCCGTCTTAACAACTATCAGTGGTGGTGTGGCAGGAGCATTTTTCTATAGAGCAGCAGCTTGTTCCTTGTTACGATGGAGTTTAATGATTGAAGTGTTCGTTCTCTCCTGATTAACACCACTGGTGTAGACTGTGGTGGTTTATTACTTCTTGCCGGTACAGACCTTCTACTCTGTGCCAGAAGGTTGGCGGAATGTAAGGCATAGCTTCTACATAGTACGTTATTGTGGGGATAACTTTCATCCTCTAGAATGTCAAGTCGGGTGACATGGAGAAGCGTCCGTACTTGTTGGACAAGATTGTAGTCTGTGTTATCAGAAGACGTAGTTTTTTCAAGAGGTTTTCACACATCAGAGTTTCTTTCGTGTTTTTGTTCAGTGTTACTCCGAGGTACTGAACTCATTAACAATCTCCAGAGTCTCATCTCGTACCTTCCAGGCAAAATGTTCTCTTTTTCTCGTGCCTTTTCCCAAGATCAGGATTTTAGTTTTTTCTCGGTTCATCTGCAAGTAGTTGGCTTCCAGGTAGGAGTCAAGGTTCGTGAGTTGTCTTTGCAAGCCTATCAGCGTTTGGTCCAACAAGATAATATCATCTGCATATAGCATTCTTGATATTTTCTCTTCTCCCAGTCTTGGTAGAAACGTCCAAACTTTGGTCTCCCGCTCTTTGTAATCCGCTAATTATGCGTAATAGATCGGTTTCTATCCAAGATGACAACAGGCCTTGCTGGTTTAATCGTACACACATCGATGTTTTACTGTACAGTTCCTTGATGGGATGTAGGATTGCTGGTGGACAGTGGAAGTTTTTCCCATAGAAGTGTCCGTCCACGCAGTCAAAGGCCTTCCTCAGATCGATGAACGACATGTAGATTTTGGGCTGGCCCTCAATTACTTTAGCCTTCAAGGTACTTATTGCTAGGATGTTGGCTGCCGTTCCTAGGTTTTTTACAAAACCTGCTTGTAATGGGTCGATTATTTTGGAGGATATTGCCCAGCCTTGGAAACTTTCCAGAATTAATGATGCAAAGAGTTTCCCGATTGGGTCTATTAAGGTTATAAGTCGGTAGTGGCTTCGATTGTCTCTTGCGCCTTTTTTGAAAATCGGAACGACTATAGCCTTCTTCCAGGACTGTGGGATGGCCGCTGCTGTGTTGCAATTTTTGAATACTTCCCCAACGAACTTGGCCCAGCTTTCGGCCCTTTGCTTCAGATCAAAATTAGTAATGCCGTCCGGGCCTGCCGCCCGTGAGCCGTTAAGTTTTTTAATTTTACTGATGAACATTTCTTCATCTGTGGGGATCTCCCATTCTGTTTTTGTTGTTGATCGTACGGGTGTTGGAGGTTTCTTGGGGGCTTTGTACAGGTGCTCGAAGTGTTTGATCCACCTCAGTTTGCCCACTGCGTTGGTTAGTGACTGATTGTCACCCTTTGCTTCAGCGTTAATTAACAACCAGAAGTCCTTCGTTTTCTTGCTGCAGATTGTCTGCAGCATCATTACTGCGTCGTCTTGATTTCTCTGATGATTGGTGGCTCTCAGCCAGCATTGGTACTGTTTGACTGCTTTAGTTACTTCCTCTGTTTGAGTTTTGAAGCCTGGTTTGTTTGCTTGTCTTTTTAGTTTTCTGATGTACTTCCTTCTCTCCACCAGTTGTTTGTTAAAGACGTGTGCTATCGGAGTTGAGCGTTGAGCCGCTTTTTTGCAGTGGTTTTGAAGACTGCCATGGCTGTCGAGTAGTCTGCAATGTTCCTGGGGCGTGTGTTGTCCTGGATTGTGCGAGCTACGTAATCTTGCATCAGTGCATTGATTGCAGAGTCCAGGAGATGAAGGCGGGTGCCGTAAGAGTTGACTTCTAGGGTTGTGTTCATTACCCGTTTTTCCCTTCTATTTGTGTGCCACTCATAGGACAGTAAGTTGTGATCACTATTGGTTGTCCTTGTCACTTTAAAAGAGATAAAGTATTTCAACATGCTTCTGGACACGTGAATATAGTCTATGGCTGCCCCTTCCCCATTTCTATCCCATATTGGAGTATGACTGATCTTTGTGTCGGTTATGAGATGCAGGTTGTGCAGATCTCTTGATTCCGTTAGTTTGGACTACAACGCAGCCCGGCCTCCCAGATGTGCCTGGCGGGTAAGTAGGTCGACATTGAAGTCGACTGCAATCATGATTTGTCTGACGTCTTCCTCAATTAAGGCTGAGTTGATTGTCGATTCCAGCTCCATCAGAAATGTTTCATTTGGTATTTGCAGCGGGTACCAGTATATGTTTAGAAGTAGGATCTTCTCTTGCGTCTCTCTCTTGGTGCTTGAAGAGGGAGTGGACCAGTTGATGATGGATGCCAGGATGAATTTGGTTCCTTTGGTGACTTTTATCAGGGTCAGGGTACTTCCTGATTTTATCGCTGTTATTAGTCCCGACCGTGGTCTTCCTTTGGGGCCCTTGGGGGCGGGGGAGTGGGCCAGCTCAAATCCGTCCAAAGAGGGTTTTCGAAAGAGCCTCGTCTCCTGCAGATATAGTACATCGAAGTTGGATAGGTGCACGTCGGATTTTGTGGTTAAATGGGAGAAACCCCTAGTGTTCCAAGAGGCCAGTAGCAATGTCGATGTAGTATCCGATCCCTTGGGAGTTTGCTTGTGCCCCGGAGCTCGAGTTTCCTTAAGTGGTGGCTATTTTGTTCTCAGCCTGTCGACTTGCGTCTTGAACCAGTCGCTGTTGTTTCCATTTTGGGTTGTGAGCGTGTGCTCTCTGAGGTTCCACCTTTTCTTGCCTTTGGAGTCACAGCTGCTTTCTGTCATGTTGTGTTGTCTTTTACGGTCGAGTTTCTCTGCACTGTCTTCTTTCTGACCATGTCTGTCCGATGAATGGTGTTGCCTTTCTTTTGTCTGGTCTCATGGCGGAGACTGTGCGTTGTTAGTCCAGGTTTCCTTTGCTACGGTTTTCCCTTTTTCTTCTCGAAGTAGGTCTGGTCTCTCGGGAGGCCCTTGCGGTTGCCTTGAGGGGGGTCTTCTTGGTCTTGGTGACGGCGATTTTGGTAGACCACTCGTGTTTCTTTCTCTCAATGATGATGGTGAGCCTAGCCTTTTAAACATTAGTAGGCGTCACTTTTGTTGCCAAGCTGAGGTCTAATCCAAGGTTACTTAGATCGTCTTTCATGCTCCAGAGGAGTTTTTGAGCTTTGCTTGAGTTAGTGTGTAAATTAGAGCTGTCCTTTCTTCCGTTGGGGTTGGGTACCAGTATGTCAATAATGTTTGGCGAGAAAGATTGAATGGATTTGACTTGCTTGAAAATATTTGTGATTGCCTTGTAGTTCAGGGTTCAGTTGTCCCGCTCTTCTCGACATCTTTGGAGTTTAAATGTTCAGATGGGTATGGGATTGCAGCTGTTGTTTTGGTCAGAAGGCCGAGGATTTTCTTTCCGGGGGCAAGGACTAAAGCTCCTGTTAGAGTCGTGGACCCGTAACCTGTAATGTATTTTCTGATTGGTGAGTGGCCGACTGGAATCCTTCCGTCCGCTTAAGTGGTGATGGATCTCTTTGTCTTTTTCTGGTATGTCCCTTCTTGCTTCGTGACTCCTGTTTTTTCCCTTGGTGTGGGGCTTGGGTGTGTATTGGTCTCAAGCAGACGCAGAGTGTCTCCGCTTTAAGCCTGTGGGGTTTGTCGACTCTGGGCCTGCCTCGGGTGCTTTTGGTCTTGGTTTCCCTGACCTGTGTCCGGGCTGGTTGCGGCGAATGCTGGGTGCATGCAAAAAGCACCCTCTTGTTTCCGTTTGGCATCAGGCGAGTGTCCGCAAGTTCAAGTTTTATCCTTTTTTGTTGCAGGGCTTTGGGAATCTCTTATTTGGAATCTTCGACTGTGTATAGGCTCAGGTTCATTAGGTCGATTGAGTCCTGTGATGGCTCCTCTGATGGTAGCTCCTCGTCTCCTTGATCGCTCAAGGTCTGGAGGAGGGGGGAGTTTTTCCACATGGGGGTTTTGTGACTTGGTTCAGTAGTTTTATGATTGACTTTTGGTTTTGCATTAGGCGATCTTCTCCTGGCCAATAATGTCCCACTTTGGTCATTTGTTACGGTGTTATGACTTGGAGCTGTCTTTTTCCTTGAGACTTTTGGGTTGAGCCCTTGTGAGAGAAGATGTCGAATGTGGCGAAAATGTGGTCAGCCGTGAAGGTGAAAATTGCTGAAGTTGGTTTCTGTTTCAGACTTGCGTTCGCTTTCTCTGTAATGTCTCCTTTTCTTCTTTTGTGGCTAGGATTTGGCTGGTTTCTGCCTGGTTGGCCAATCTGTGGGGACATAGGTAAGGAGACGATGAGTGAGTGCGGGTCTTCTATTTGGGATCTGGCGGGAGGTCCTGATGCAGCCGATAGAGCGATGTTTGCCACTTTCGGTATGGAATTTGAACTGGAAGCCCATGTGGCTTCTGTTTGGGTGTGTTGGGATTGTGTTACCTTTGCCTCGTGATCTCTGATGTTGGAATCCGTGCTTGGTTTCGCCGTGTTTTGACCTTCATCTTTAGTGGTTGGTTGCTCCCAGTGAGGGTTTCTTAGCTTGGCCGTCACAAATCCCTCTAAGTAAATTATCTTGGTATGCATCATAGCTATGAGTGTGTTTTGGTCTTTCAGCGAGTCGTTGAGAGATTCGTACAGTTTTCCGAATGGTGCCAATGCGATTGTCAGTGTAGAAAGAATTGTCAGCGGATCTATTTTCTTTTGGGCAGAGTCCTGAATCGGTTTGCTGAAGATCTCACTCAACCGTCTATTTGCTATTGGAGTGTGTGCACCTGATGCTCTAGTGCTTGTGGACGTTGTTTTGTCAGCGCTTTTTCTCTTTTCTATGGCTTCAGATAGTGGTGAACAGGAGGTGGTGTGCATCGGGGATGACTGCCTCTTCATAGGAGTATTGTTTGTTGTCTGTCTCTCTCTGTGGGCCCTCTCTGCTCTATTGGATAAATCCCTTGGGTCCCTTGTAGGATGCCTGGATTCTGGTGTCCGTATAGCTGGGGCTGGGTCATTACAATCTCCTGCGCTCTGGTGAGACAAGTGGGGTGTAGGGAGACCCTCTGGCTCTGTTGAGGGCGAGGCAGGAGTCTTGTTGTTCTCATCCCCTGTTGTCATTGGTTGGTGTGGTCGCCCCGATGGAGCTTTGTGCTGGTAGGTTTTGACACTACATCAGGATTGTTTTGCAGTGAAGGGGTTTCTTTACTTGCAGGGGGTATTGGAGGAATGTTTAGGCCTGTTAAATGCATCGCAGTGTCTTCTACAATCGCCAGAAGCTCGGCGTCTGTAATGTCTTGGTGGGTGGCTCCCACTTGGCGCCCTTTCTGACTAAAGTACTCTTTGAGCGTGTTCATAGATGTAGCTGGGTTGGAGGCGCTCAGTTTGCTTTGTTTTTTGATTGTTCTTCTGTATGGTGTTTTTGAACTTGTTGCCTTTCGGGATCTCGATCTCAGGTTATTGCCCACTATCTTGAATATTGGGTGCTGTCCTGATGGGATTCGTTCCTCCTATTTTTTTTTTATAAGCTTTATTTTTCACTGTTGAGTACTTTACAATTCAAACCAGAATCAGACATACAATTTGCAAATATATCAGCTTAGGCACTTTAGCCATTTAACAGTACATTGAATTTTTTGTTCCCATCATGCTGTGCACCCTTCTATTGTTTTTTATGCCATCTGGGGGGTGTAGTCTTGTGGTCCTAGTTACCATCACTAGGCCAGTCTATGGGGAGTCCTCCGATTCATCTTCTTGATTATTCCCAAGGTAAGATCGCAGTGGCGCCCAGATGTCCTTTGGCCTACTGTTATGGGTAATGCTATGCACGTATCGCTCCTCCGTGTCCTGTACGTATAGTAAGTCTCGTAGCCATGTCTCTACTGTAGGGGCGGTTTTGGACTTCCATAATTGTAATATGTTTCTTTTTGCTACTGCCCCCGCCACTGCCACTAATCTCCGTATTTTTACAGATGCCGTTCCAATGTCGCCAAGGAGATATTTTTGTGGGAGAGCTGGGATCTGTAGCCCTGTAATGTCGCTTGTTTTTGCTGCTACATCTTGCCAGAAGGATTTTATAGGGGGACATTCCCATTACATGTGCATAAAGTCTGCTTTTTCGTTACTGCATTTGGGGCAGACCATTAGGGCTGCTAGGCCGTATTTGGAGATCTGTTTGGGAGTTATATTTAAGTGATTTCGAATTTTAAACTGTATCAGTCTGAACTTTGAGTTCATGGATATCTCTCTGGTGTATTGGCAATATCTGGACCATTGGGCGTCTTCTATGTCAATGTGCAGGTCCCGTTCAAATTTACTTTTCATTACATTCCCTGATGGGGTATGTGCCTGTACCGCTTTGTACAAGCTTGATACTGAGCCAGTGAATCCCTCTGGGGTTAGCACTGCTGTTAGAAACTCGTGGGTTGGTGGGACCACAGGGAAGGATGGCCACGTCTTTCGGCATGCAGCTTATATTCTGTAGTACTGTAGTGTAGTGACAAGCCGTTTCCCCACTTTGTTGTGCACTATATCTAGTGTTGTGAAATTGACCTCTGGTAATAGATCTCCTATTTTCATTTCCTTTTCCGGGTCCAACTTGCGTTGTATGGCTGTATCAAAGGTTGGTTCCAGGTCGGGGTGATGCCATACGGGAGTGTGTGGCCAGTATGGATTGTTACATCCCACTCTATTGAACAGCGCCGTCCAGGCACGGATTGTGGAGCTGACCGGGTCTACTTCTTTTATATTACCCCTCCTATTTGTGTACAACATTGTCTGAATATCTGCTGGGGCTACAGAAAATTTCTCGGCCCGGACATGAGCATGATTTTCAGCCGCTTCCCCCCAGTATTTAGCAAAGTGCGCCTGTGCTGCGTCGAAATATAGCATGAAATCAGAGGCCGTCAATCCCCTGGTTTCATATCGCTCACAGAGTCGAGGCCATCGTAGTCTCACGGATTTTCCGGGCCATAAAAAATTGACCGCCAATTTCTGTAGTCTCTGAAAAAAGTCCCCGCCCGGCCAAATGGGTATCCCACAGAACATGTATAAGAATTTGGGTACCACAACCATCTTGAGCAGGGCCAATCGGCCGTAAATAGAGATCGGTAGCCTGTCCCACACTGCAAGTTTGTGCTCCAGCAATTTCAGGTATGGCTCGTAATTATTAGTATACAGCGTCTGTTTATCAGTGGACATTATTTTTCCCAGGTACCGTACTGTTGTGGGGGACCATTTAAATGTCTCAGTGGCCGGGGATTGTTCTGTGACTGGTGTAAGGGGGATTATTTCCGATTTTGCCTGATTAATTTTGTACCCCGAGTACTCAGAGAATGTGTGTATTTCTTCGATTATGGGCGTAAATGTACCTCTGGTTGCCTAACGTACACCATCGTGTTGTCTGCGTATAAGGACAGCAACTGGGGGTCACCTCTAATTCGAATGCCCCTGCACGTATTTTCATGCCTAACCCTAGCGGCCATACCCTCTATAGTAAGAAAGAAAATGAGGGGAGATAGCGGGCAGCCCTGGCGTTTTCCCCTGCCTAACTCAAATGGAAGGGACAGTGTGTTGTTAGTTCTGATGCTGGCTGTTGGCTTCTTATACAGCATACGGATAAAGCTCTTGAAGACTGGCCCAAATCCCATTTTGTCTAGTATAGCAAACATATATTGCCACGATACAGAATCAAACGCTTTTTCAGCGTCAAGCGTGATTGCGGCAACTTTGGCTTTCGGGGTCAGCTGAGATGTTATTGCGAAAAACTTCCTCAGATTGAGTGCAGTCGATCTAGTAGGAATAAACACTGTCTGATCCGTGTGGATTAGCTTGTTCAAGTGTGGGAGTAGTCGATTTGCCACTGCCTTTGTGATGCTGGGTCCTGCGGGGGTTTTTGTGGTTGGAGGAGGACAGTTATGATTGCTTCCCTCATGGTTGTAGGTAATTTTCCCCTTTCCAGAGACTCCTCCCATATCTCAAGTAGTCTCGGGGCTAGCTCAGATTTATACACCTTGTACAGGTCAAGTGGGATGCCGTCCGACCCGGGGGCTTTACCTGCATGCAGGTCTGAGATTGCTTGTTCGATTTCTTCATCTGACAGCGAGAGATCAAGCATTGATCTTTCATCGTCCCCTAATGTCGGTAATGGAAAAGAGTCCATATATTCTAGGAGATTTGCTTGAGAGACTGTATCTGCATTTGCATATAAGTTGGAATAGAATCGCTGGAAGACTTTGTTTATATCTTGTGGTGTAGACTGCACGTTCCCATCCTTGTCATTGATGGTGGTGATGTATCTTGAACCTTGCTTGGATCTAATTACGCCCCGAGGTTTGGTTGTACTGTGCCGCGGCTAAAACGTGTCCCTCCAGCCGGGGCACTCAGCCACTGCGTTTCAAGGTATCCCCCACCCTACCCCACGGGGTGATTTCCTGCCGAGTTGTACTAGGGTTAGGACCCAATGGTATTGCCCGTGGGTGTTCCCAACTGTGTCCGTAGATATCAGCAGTAGGTATTGTGGTGCTGTTTATCCTCCAACACTATGATAGGGTAGGGTGGACAGCAATGTTCCCTCTAATTAATTTTTTCTATGTGCGGAACTGGTTGGGTGTTGTGCGCACATTATTTTATATGTGCGCAACTGACTAATGAGGTGAGCAACTTTGTCAGCATGCATATTTAGTGAACTACCACCGCAGAAGAGAGTTTGGAAAGGAATGTCTTCTTCGCAGCCACTGCAATTCTTTACAAATCTTAAGACACTTTTTCCAAACACATTGGCTTAAATAAAATATGTGATATGTGATTATACAATCATATGTGATTATACAGAAAACACATCAACCAGTCCAAGACTTCAACATCTGCCAAAGTACCTTGCAAACATACTTTGTATGCAGAGAAAAATGTATGTTTTATGCCAATGGAAAATCACTCATGTCACGTGTATTACAAAATACACATATCTCATGTCATGACTGATGTGGCTGTCAAGAAATTCAGAAAGAATACATTTGCCAATGGACTAATGGCAATTAAAAACTATGGGTCAAAAAATATGCTGATTGGAGTTCAAGTGCCACTTTAATGAAGTAATTCAAGGGCCAGGAGAACATGCTTCTAATGATGTATGAGGCTGATAATTGTATCAAAATAACTGCATCTCAGAATATGATGATCAAAAATTCCTGTGACTCTGCTTACTATCCACATTATGTTGTTTTGTGGGTAGTGATGACACCAGTATTATAGCTAAGAGACATATGCACCATCAATTTGTACTCCCTAAACAAATGTGCCTAGCAAAAACGAGAAACAATGAACATATTGTAGTGGCCTAGCACCTGGCAGGATGAGGTGTGTGTGTGTGTGTAAGTGGAGTGGAGTGGAGGATGTAATGTGGTGAGGGGTCTGGAACCTAGGTGGCGCCTAGGTTCCAGGGATGACGGTTGTTGGGGAAAGAGATAGAGAACCTTCCTCCCTGTAACTGGAACAATAAAGCAAGCTTACCTTTTGTACATATCTGGCTCTGGAGTGGTTCCTGTTTACTACTTGATAATCCCTGCCACCCAAGATACTACACATATCATTGCTTCAACCCACAAAGCTCCACTGATATTTTTTTTGAATTAGTGACCAGTAGAGCAGGGGCATAGAAAGGAACTCTAATAATATTAATGCCCGATCTCAAGAGGAATTTTATGGGGAAAAAACATCTTTTATTACACAGAAAGTATCCCTATTGGCAAAGCTAATTACTTTTTTACTCCAGGTAGGGAGCAAAATCTGACTAGAGCGCTGCTTGTACCCCTGACATAGGGAGTGAAATTACAGGGCACATTATAGAGGTTATAGTTTTGCCCACCCTTCTGCACCACGGCCTAGATCAAATTTAAACAAGAGCCTTACTGAGGTTTATTGTGGAGCCCTGTTGAAGAAAATCACACATATATATGCATTTCTAGTTGATGGCATCAATTCATCAGAGATACAACTGAATGAGTGTCTTGTTCTCCAACTATGGATCCCTCTTCTGTCATTCTTTGTTATCAGTTAAATAAGATGCAGGGAGATGCTAGAGACGATACACACAGAACACGTGGTTATATTAAAAAGCCCTCAGCAGCTGAGCATGGAAAGAAAAAGAAGGTGCTGTTGTCTAAACGGTGATAAGTGAAACATTTTTTCACTTATCGAGGAAAAATAAAATCGATTTAGAAAGACTGCTCTGTGACAAGGGGAGTTGCTAGGTCTGGAAAAGACCCGGGGCTAAGCTGATGTCGGAACTGTTGGGACTGGGGGCTAGCTAATCTTTTGGCTGTAGCTCCTGAGATTCTATCCGGGGCTACAACCAAAAGATCAGGGGCTATAGCCCCCTTAGCCCCCCCTATCAACGCCCCTGTCTGTGACCACACAGAGTGGTCTTTCTAAATCTAACTGTCATGCCCCTGCTGCAAACAAGTGCGTGCAGGGGCTGACATGCACAGTGAGACCCGGAGGAGTCATTGCAGGAGTTTCGAGTGAGTGTCTGTGTGTCTGTGTACGTATGTGTGGGCGAGTAAGTGTGTGTTATGCTGGGTAGGGGGTGGTGAAATAGGGTATTTGGGGGGGGTTAAAACCCCTGATTAACAAAACAACCAGCCGGAGAGGTTGGAGGTGGGGAAGGGATTAACTTGCAGGGGCAGTATGTGATACTTCTGCATTTTAAAGCCAACACAAATAGGGCCGAAAAATAAGTATATTTTGTGTTTGGTCTTTAAAATGCAGAAATATCATATAGAACCGTTGAGACAGGTGCTAGAATTTCCTATCCTTTAACAAAAAAGCAACACATTTCCTTCAGTGTACTGCCGAACCATCTGCCTTGGTTTTTTAAATGTGCTGCTTTGTTCATCACACGCAAGGAGTGATGACCTGTGCTGTTCCATCGATACACTTCCCCGGCCCCTGTGCTAGACTCCAATACTAGTTGAGAGAGCAATGTAAAAAGTGAGGGATTGTAGCAGTAAATATCCACTGGGATATTTGTAGACCCCCAAAACTTTGCAAGCAACTCATATTTTATGCCTCGACATATTAAGTGCATTTTAAGAATGTCATAACTCTACATGTACACAATTCTTTTGCAGTGCATACCAGATTGTTTGCAACATATCCCCCCTTATATCATTGTGTAGAATTACACCGGTGCTCAGTGAAACCGTTTTTGTATAGCAGCGAGTTACCATATAATGTGTGAAGGTTTATGCCCAAGGGAACACTGAACACTTGGAAACTATGCAGATTGTGTGAAAAGCATTCTACTGTCTGAATATCCAGTGCCCTGATACTATGGACGAGTATTTCCAGGCATAGTCCATACCCATTATCCGTTGTAGGCAAAGTGAATGATATTGCAATGTTGCTCTCCACTTATAGGGTAATGATAGAAATGCTAAAGTAGGAGATGCTGAGCATCACATTTGTTTTCTCAAAATCATTAAAGGGCAAATTAATATTTGAGTGTTATAATGTGTTTACTTGCAAGGGGGCTGCTTCAAAGCACTTGTGAACTTATGTACAAGAAGAGGCAGTATGGGATAAGGTTAAACATCCAAGTAGCCTACTTACTTACAATCAGTATCTCATATTTGAGCTGGTAGTTCGATTATATAGCGTGGGTGATGCTTTTGGTAAGGCACAATGAGTAACAGATATTCTGGCGGGTGAACGTTATTCATATTACAAAAAACATAAAACAAGTGGATGTAGTTACACATCTGCTAGCGTTTCGCAGAGCCAAGAGAGGAAGAGCCAAGGTTGTCCATTAGCATCATAATGTGTTCTGGCGCAGAAGTTAGAGTCATAAGGTGAAAGTGTGGTAGTCAAGTTTAGGAGTCATGGGTACGGAGCAAACGTTATTTGGTTAATGTGTGCAGGCATACTTGGTTAGACTCTTCTGTTCACAGAGGCAGTTTTTCATATTAGTTTTTGACCTATTTTGTGTGTATTTTGCTGTTAGGGATTCTAGATTTTTAGAGTTACCCTTGCAAATCCAAATGAGCAGAATATCAAGACTAGATGCTTATTTTAAGAGAAAGAAAATTTCAGGTAATTGCTGTGGCTTGTGCCTTATTAAACCTTTTTGAATAGGTGAGAATTGTCTGTGTGCGCTGCTAAAAATCATCTGAGCGGCACCAAGAAGGAAGCTGGGAAAGCGCACATGCGCACAGCTTAGAGGGAACATTGGTGGACAGTGCAACCAGTAGTCTTCGAGCGGAGGGCACATGGGTCCTTGCCCACGGGTGATCCCTCTCCAATCCTCCTATTGGTCCCGAGCTGTGTGGGATGGATCGCACCGCAGTCCCAGTGTGTTGACTGCTGTAGGGCCTGTCGGTATTTCATTGGGCCCCTCCCAAGTCAAGGCCACTTTGTGTGGGGTGAAAGCGGAGGGGCACAGACCCTGCAGCCCCCAGCAGCCGCATGAAAGAAATCCCGCCCTTACTGTGGGTTGCCCGCTCTCCCTAGCGGACCGTATATGTATGCCGGGGGAGCAGTTCCGCTCTGGCGGACGTCTGGCTGTGTTTTAGGGGGGCCCACCCTCAACCTGGCCGGCCTGCCGCTCGCTCCCAGTGCACACGTCAGCCGCCAGGGAGGGTAAGCCCACTTCTGCCCCTGTATGTGGCTGTCCCCAGGCACCTTTGCCGCTGCGCACGCCGCCGGGGACCACCTCACCCCACGCTGCGTCCCCCGCACTCACCCGGCCCTGTGTCTTGCGGACTTCGGATGGTGGGCACTGGGCCGATCACTCGTCTTCCAGGGCATGTCGGGGAGGCAGGATAAAGGGGGGACCTCGACCCAGTAGGCCAGCCGTTCGCACACGGTGGCCGCCGGGGAGGGCAGCCCTTCAGAATTTTTCTCCACCTGTGACTCTGGCTGCTATCTGCTGTGCTTCGGTGGGGGACTCGCCAGCTCTGCGCCGCCCAAAGCACAAGAGCGGGCTCCGACAGGTTTAGAGGGCAGCCATCGCCTTTTCATGGAGTCGGTTGGTCCCCTAGGGAAATCGCTTCTCCCTATGCCTCGATTCGGGTGGGATAAAGTTCTGGATGTGCAGGATATTGTCAGGATGTTAAATTAACGGCGCAGCTCCTCTGTCAGGCGGCCATCTTCGTTGGCGTCCGACAGTGCCCCCCGGGATTCGTTCCTCCTTGCTTGGAGAGTCCCCCTCTGCTAAGGTGGTGAGAGCGTTCAGGCCTCCCATGCCCAGAGGTAGGGTCGAGATGTCAATAAATACGGGGGCCCCTCCTTCATCCCTGCCCAGCTGCGGCC
Source organism: Ambystoma mexicanum (assembly GCF_040938575.1). Lineage (NCBI taxonomy): Eukaryota > Metazoa > Chordata > Amphibia > Caudata > Ambystomatidae > Ambystoma > Ambystoma mexicanum. The sequence goes on from NC_090936.1 coordinate 259,364,317, forward strand.
GTGCCTCCGGACCGCTCAGCAGGGGAGAGACGCCTCGAGGCTGGGACCCCTCTCCCGCGTGGCTGGCAGCGGCCCAGGGAGTGAGAGCAGAGAGGGCGGGAGGCCACGCCGGGAGGCGAGACAAGGTCACCAATCTCCGGGTGAGTGTGGACCGTGGCGAGGACCCTCAGGAGAGTGGCCGTGGGGCTTGCCTCCAAGAGGACCAGAGCCAATGCCACTGGGCCACCGCTGGAGCTCCCGAGTCGTCCCGCGAGGTGAGATTTCTTGGCTGTGTGATTTCTCTACCTTGCGCCTTGATGGCAGTGTGTATGGGTTGTGTAGGAAAAAGTCCTGCTGTGATCTTAGAGGACCTGGGAGTTGTTGCTTCAGTCAATGCAGTCGGGCATTGGGGTTGCTTTGTCTCCTCTAACTTTTTTGGCAGTATGTTCGAGGGTGACAGTGGCGACTCTGACGGCACTTCGTGTTCTGTGGGGGTTACTGCCGTCCTATGCAGAAAGTTATCCGCTGGGAATTCTAAAGGGGCAGTTCTCGCTTCCATAATAAGTGACATGACTTCTCCTGCTGGGTCGCCGACAAAGTCCTTGATCGGGTGTTGTGAATTATGTTGTGCTTGCAGTTCGCTGTGCAATTCATTGTTAGGATGGTTTAGAGGGGCCGCTTGAGAGTCCGTTGGCGAGGTTGTTGCTGGGTGCCTGATCTCCTCCATGCTTTCCCCAGCAAAGCCTGGTAGGCGAGCTCTTTTACTTCTGGTACTTCTTCCCTCGCCCTCGCCCTCCAGGGGTCAGCGTCTCGCCGTCGCTGCCATAGACTGCAGAGACTGCACTCGACTCTGCAATGGTTCCGCGACCGCTCTGCGGTCTTGGTGGTTTTTTGAATCCTCCCACAGTAAAAAGTGAAAATAGACTGAGGAACAGGAGATTGCTGAGTTGAGCCTTCACTGCAGAGACTGCACTCGACTCTGCAACGGCACTTGCTTTAGTATATATAACTCAAATTGAATGACATAGTTTTGCAATCATTTTATCTGAACAATTGCTGTATGGATTCCTGGAATGGCCTCTTAACATATAAATGTTTTTATTTTTCCCATACTGTGCCCTTGTGCCGCTATTACACATTGTTTAAAATGCTTGACTCTGAGTTTGCCTGTAGGTGACAGGACTGCACCTTCTTGAATCTATTTCAAGTTTATATTGACCTTCTCAAATCTTTGGTTCAGTTCCTCCAATTTCATGCTGGGTTACTGTGATGAATCAGTCATGATCCCTCCTGTAACACGAGTATTGGGACACTCCATATGTGGCCAGGGAAAGGCAGACACTTCCTAATCCTGACCTTGGGGGTGCTGTACTGCGGGAGGCTCACATGGGGGCGGGGGGCAAACAGGGTGGTTTCGTAGTGTTCCTGGCCTAACTTTCCCTGTAAACCCACACTTTTGATGGCTGTTCACCAAACAGCAGAAGTTAAACAAACTAACTTTTTTGTTGGGGACTGCGAGTCCCATAATCCCATGAGTACTGGGACGAGGAAGAGGAATGAAGAGGCATGCTACAGCAGTAGTCATGAAATTAAGCCTAACAGCCCACATCTGAAGGAACCTTAGAGGCAAAAAAGGCCCCCTCAGGTGCACGTAATGAGAAGGAGCAGGAGAACTGTGGCTGAAGTGCATGCTGTAGTAGTTGTCAGAAACCTGAAGCTGTCTCACTTACTAGTCCCCGGGGATCTGTCATCCAGGTGGCCACGACATGGCCATCGCTATTGGATCCAGTTCCTGGGGGTGGACCAGTCCGGGAGGATCACCTAGATGGTGGGCCCTCGGGGAGTGGAAGTGGGACACCGACTGGTGAGATGCGGTATCCCTCTTCTTCCATCACCTTTTCCCCCATCCTGCCATGTAGGATACTCCAACACTTTACCTCCACACCCCCTTTATACGAAACTGACACTTTTGCACACCACGAAAGACAACGGACTAACACCAGAGCCAGTTAGCTGACATGTCCCAACACAAAGGTCAGGCAAAGTCAGGCAATTGACCAGAATCACACACACCTGACGGCCCTTTCATTCCCCACAGGGATAAAAGGTGGAGCACAAGAGCACACTACGAGCAAGGCAGCCCGCACAATGAGATAGCTATCCCAGTACGGCAATTCAAGAGGAGGAGAAAGGCGCAAGCATGCAAGGGGTGACAAGGTGAGAAGCGGCCTTGCCCTTTCCAACCTAGACCCGCAAAGCCTCTGTGAAAAGAAGCGTAAAACCGCGAACAATAGCAAGTGTGTGTTGCAGCAGATGTCAACGGTACACAAAGCCCTCCTACACTAATGAACAGGACAGGGAGAGAAGCTTGCTACTGTGGTACCATCTTTGACTCCAGAGACAAGAAAAGCCAAGCGGTTCATCACAGCCCGTGAATTCAGGGGAGAACCGAAAAGAAACCAAACTGTGTTTTGACGAAAGGAGCGAATAACAAATTAAGGGAAAATAAAAGAACTGTTAACTCCTAAAGGGAAAATCAGCAGGAGAGGGGTCCGACACCACATATGTGCTCACTTGAGAGACTCTGTCTAAGTCCCCATCGTGGAGACTACCGATACCAAAAGGCCTTGGGAAGGCCGCAGGAAAAAGGTAAAAGTGGGCGTACAGGCATCTAGCAACATCCCCTGTAGAATTGAAAATCTTTGACTGACAAACCATTCGAAAACCAAGGGAATTGAATCTTGCATAGTAAAAAATAGCAGAAACTGAGAGGCTGACAAACGTGAACCCGACGGAGGGATGCCTGCACAACGGGGCAAAGTATGATGCCCCCATGATCATTGTGTTGACAAGAGTGAACCTGACAGAGGGATGTCCACAGTGAACTGTCATTAAAACTTGTGAATGCCACAAGTGAAATTGATCTGGGAAAAGCATTTGTGAACCCAACAGAGGGAGGCAAACATTTGACAAGGGTCTAAGTCCGGAAGAGGTGTTATCCAGGGGTGAGAAGCCATCACTCATCGATACGTGAATGTAACAGCTAAAATCATTGGAATACAAGCCATAGCGAACCTGACGGAGGGAGGCTGATATTCGAGAGGGGTCTGAGCCCGCAAGAGGGGGACCCAGCGGCGAAGAACCATCACCTCAAGTGAAACCAGAAAGGACATTTTGTTTATTATTTTGAACCTATCAGGACCTCGGAAGCAAATATACTTGAACACTGAAGGTCCTGATATTGCTAATAACTTTTGCGGATCTGAGCCCAGAAGCGGGAGTCCCGGGGTGAAAACTCATCATCCAACGTGCATACGGAAAGGAACTTTTTGTTTGTTATTTCAAACACATCAGGTCCTCAGAGGCAAGAAACATTTTGTAGAAAAGAGACTTAACCACCAAAGATCCTGATAGCTGAGTACGGAACTGTCGTCTCGTGCTGGGAAAGTTCGAAAGTGTGCTGTGCTCCGCAGTCTCGCCTTGTCCCATGCTCAAAACATGGGGAAGGGAGACCCCGGCTACCACATCCTGACTTATCATTTGTGAAGACTTCTTTCTTTCTTGTGAACAGTATCCCACATTCTTTTTGTATTTAGTTGTAAGGATTGGCAATAGATTTTTTTTGTATAGGCCCATTTATTATGACAAGACGCCACTAAGACTGCCTTATTATTATTTGATGGTTGTAGCTTGCTCCCATCTTATATTTAGGTTTAGATTAGATGTTTTTCCAACCTACCTATACAGTTTAATAAACGCCCTTGAACTGTGATCACTTGTTAAATGTTAAAGGTATTTGTACCGCGCACCGTCCCCAGGCGCTGGTGGATCTGCAAATGAGAAGGTGGGATGGGTTAGTAAGGTGAAAAAGGAGCATGATAGTGAGAGGAGTGGTGTTCTGTTGTCTGCTTCAACTCGGTATACACCGGGTGCTGAGCTTTGGTGCGTGTATCGGATCGATGTCAGTCCGCGTAAGATATTGGTGCGGCTTATGTGTTGTTGCAGTGTTGTGAAGTGCATGCGGGTTGTTGTGTCTGTCTTTACTGTTAACACCATGAGTTCCTTACATAGCAGAGGCAGAAAGAAGATGACATGGTGCTGGCAATCTATGCAGAAGTGGGACAATCAAAGGGACGCCAGAATGTTGATGCAACAGATTTCACCTGATTGTTCAGTGAGCATCCTGTTCCCCCAAACTCTGCACTGCAGAAGCTGCACAGCAGAAGATGTGCAGGAAAGCTGCCTATCCCCATGTGAGCCTGATTGTGAAGATTGCCATACCAGAGATGTGTCAGAGACCGATGTGAGGTGCTGCAGCAAGCTGTGGGTCTCGGGAGCGTGAGGGGCTCCTTTGTGGAGAAACCTTCAACGAGGAAGGGTGTTGGTCCTGGGAAGCCAGAAGCAGTAGAAGTTGTGCCTGAAGTCATGGAAGGTGTGCAACCCACAGAACAAGGATTACAGAAGCCGGTGAATCAAACAAGATGTTCTGATTCCTTGCCAAGCACTGCTGGCAACAGTATCCATTCATATCTTCATTCGTGCAACGAAAGCCAGCTGAAGTTTTTCATTAAACCTTTAACAATGAGAAAGTAGCACTAGGGTGTGATCAGCAATTCCTCTTTTTCCACTCGCGTGAAGCGCAAACACTACAGAAAGCCATTGTTGAATACTTTAAACTATATGAAGTGGTTGTATGTGCCTTATTTCATTTTCGAAGCAAAGAGTGACCTTTTACATCTTTGTTCACGCGAATATTAAATGCTTAATAAAGAAATAAAGCATTTAAACTTTGTATCTACAATCGAAGAGTGAGCACGCATTAACCAAGCGAAGAGTATTCCCATAGTAAGCCTGAAAGCAGCCTTTCTTTAAGCCAGAAAACCATCAACTAAGACTGTGAGCCCACAGAAAGTTTAACATTGATTAAGATAGACATGTGCAAGCACTACCTGGAGTGAAGAGTGGCACCAAGGCATCTGGGTAATTATTTCGGCTAACAGTTCACAGAGAGATGAAGGGAAAGTTGGAGAAGGGAAATTTGCTGTTCATGACTATTAGCTGAAGTTGAGACAGACAAGAGAAGCAAAGAGGCTGCCCCCTTTGAAGAGATATTCAGAGGAAGATTGCCTTGTCCATTGGAAGGTGTTGAAGTGCCTTAACCTAAATCTTGTCAGAACTAAAAACTGTTTAAAATTACAAAATACTGAAGCTACAGTGTTATTTCAAAGTACTGAGACTGTGGTGGTTTATATAATTGTCAGTAGATACAGCGTTTCAGAAGCCCAAATGAAGTATAGTACTATGCGACAACTGAGAATGCTGTCATGGTAAACTTCAGTAGAAGTGAAGTTGTAGAAGTAGAAGCAGCAGCACTGTGAAGTCATCCTGTTGGAACAGGACTCCCTGGAAGATTTGATGACTTTAGAAGGCGCAGTGCCTTTTGATTTCAAACTAGTGTCAGAGAATGAAGTGGTGGCATTGATTGCACAGTTAAAACCTAATGATTTGTTGTTTCCACTGCCAGCTTGTGCAGCTAAGGGTCTGGCATTTGGGATTGGTCCTTTTATGACAAATGTTATTAATAAATCACAAGAGCAAGGTTTTGTACCTCTAGATCTGAAAAAAAACTGTTATTACACCACTTCTGAAAAAGTAGAATCTAGATATATCAGTTTTGCAGAATTATCGCCCGATTGCTGGCATTCCTTGGCCAGGCAAACTATTGGAGGAGGTTGTGGCTAACCAATTGCAGACCTTCATGGAAAATGAGCTTTTGCTGGACCCTTTCAGTCAGGCTATAGGGACTGAGACAACACTCCTGGCAGTGCAGGATGACCGGTTGGAGGCCGCAGATAATCGAGATTCTTCACTACTTGTAATGTTGGATCTCTACGCTTTGTTCAACACTGTCAACCATTCTGTATTGCTTAGCCGCCTGAAGGAAACTGTCAACGATTTTGAACATGCCTTGAAATGGTTTGCCTTTTTCCTGTCTGATCGTTATCAGCAGGTGAAAATGCAGGGGGGCTTTCTTTCAGACCTCACTTACATTGGATGTGGGGTACCTCAGGGCTCTTCCCTCTCTCCTTTACTTTTTAATCTCTACTTTCGGCCATTGATTAATATTTTGAGGCATCAGATCAATTTTCATTCATACGCTGATGATACCCAGGTCTTCATCAATATGGGGGATGTAAAACAGAAATTGCTTAGGATAAACCATTGTTTAGAGAAGGTTAGTCAATGGATGTCAGCAAACCAGCTGCAATTAAATCCAGTCAAGACGGAGGTTGCCCTTTTAGGACCACATCATCTTCTTAAGGCTGGAAATTGCCCCCAGGATTTTGGTGTTTGGGTGCTGATCTTAAATGTGCCTCCAAAATCAAAAATCTTGGTTGTGTTTGGCACAATAACCTTGGACGTGAAGGCCAGGTTAGTGCCAAGGTTCAGGCAGTTTTTTACTCCTTGCGTATGCTACAAGTCTCACGATGTGTTCCAAGCAGTGACCATGCCCTGGTGGGGGGGTCACTGGAAAACTCACATGTCGACTATTGTAATAGTCTTCTTGCTGGAATTCCTGCCAAACAACTACAGAGATTACAAAGGGCCCAGAATGCAGCAGCTATATTAACTTGTGGCCTGAAAAATATGATCATGTCTCTGGTGCACGCCAGTCTCTTCACTAGTTGGCAGTGAAAGACAGGATTCAATTTAAAATTTCCTCCTCATATATAAGAGCCTTAAGGGCTGCAGAGAGGAGATAAATAACATAAAGAAATAAACCAGAAGAAACAGCAGCAATGGATGCAAAATTAAAAAGATTACATCAGTGACAGATAAGACGAGAAGAAAAATGAAATGGGGGAAAAGATGAAAAGAAAGAAAAACATTTTAAAATATTGTAAATCCAGGAACAGGACCTGGTTTGCTCTAAATGACACATAAATATAGATATATGCTTCTGATTGCACCCTCTGGTGCGACCATTTCAATGGGGGATTGCTACAAAATGTTGGTTAGAGTAGCCCAGTTAGTAAAAGCAACATGAGAATAGAGCAAGAACCCCATCTTGACGTCTCGCCCATCGCATGTCTTAAGAAGAGGTGGATGCTCGGAAACTCAGCATCTTCTCAGCTGAAAACTAGGAAGCGACATAAGATGCCAAAGTTGCTAAATAGCTCGCATGATGACTAAAAAAAGGCTACCAGAAATGAAGCAATTTCAGAGAAAAAGTACAAGCTGAGCCAACAGACATTTGGGGTCGGAAGTGCACACTAAAATGCTGCTTGAGAATGTTAGACCCAAAGCGCACTGCATGTTTCACTAAGTGGATCTGTAAAACCTTCTGGCCCTACTTGTGTTGGCAAGTGCCGGTCACCTCAAGATAACAGGAGATTCTGGGTACTGTGTGCCTCCAAGCGCTACAAACATTTCTTTCTCCCTTCCCTTTCATATAGGGGAAAATGTAACAGAACGAGATTCAATACTGTGTCCCATGTGCATTCTAGAGATCAACCATATCTACAGTGACTATGGGGCTAGCTTGAAGACATGGTGAGCAGGGTTGTGTGGGTGATTCATGTATTCAAAAGTCAATCGAAATATTATATTCGCTATGGAACCAAATGGCTCCTTATTTCAATAAAGATGTCCCAAAATCAATTTAAAAACAAATCAGTTCATGACAAAACCGAATGCATTCTTCAAAGAAATATTAACTACTAGTTTGGCAATAGCTGTACTGAGTCGGAAGCGGCTGTGTGAGAGTTCCTCTCTGTTTCCTCTGACACGGTGCGGCTTGACTCGGAAACTTGAAAACTCGGGCCCTTTCCTCCAATTGCCTAAGAGGAAGTGTGACGGACTCGAACGATCGGCTGTGCCTGAGGCTACCTGGAGCCTGGAGCCTTCTTGGAGACCTTCTTGGAGACCTGTGGCAGCAGTGAGCCGTGAGCCTACCTGGGGGCCTGTGCCTGTGCCTTGGAGCTCCACACCCCGATACCCGTGTGTGCTATCCCAGCTTCCCCATTCCGACACTTACGGAGTACGAGTGCTAGTGCTTTTGCTTGTGCTAGTGCGAGTGGGGGAACGCTGTCCGGAGCGGCGGAGCTGACGGTAAACACAATAAATACACTCCCCTGTTGTTAATTCAGAGCAGGGGTGGTAACTAACTTAACTAACAGTGCCAGTGCCTGTGCAGTGCCTATGTAGTGCCTGTGCAGTGCCTGTGCAGAGGGAGAGTTTTGGGGCGCGAAGTATCACGCGCAATTGTTTAGTTCCCCACACTAGGTTTCTGTTGATCACTGTGTTGTATGAAAAAAAGGCTATTGTGAATGTTTTACCATCTGGGTAGTTGCTGACAGGAGACTGCGGAGGGTGAATCCCCCTCTTTGATCCTGCCTGCACGTGCCTTTTTTGTGGCTGCAGCCGCGAGACTGCGGAGGGCGGACCCCCCTCTTTGATCCTGCCTGCGTGCACTTCTGTGCATCAGATTCCCTATACAACGTGTGGACGAGCGCACTCAGCAAGCACCCTCAAGTACCGTCTGGCCGATTAGTTGTGGAGCCACAATGCTGAGGGCTTGAAAAGGATCATTTAGTTATTTAATTATTCTCATCACCTGAACCTTTTTTTTAAAGTAACATCAACGTTACAAGAGCGTTTCTTTTCATTTAAACTAAACAAATTTACTGAGGTTTATTTAATTGCATGCGCACATACACACTCAAGTCTGACATGCCAGATCTACCTAATCTGCTTACACTGATGCAAAATTCCCCCATGGTAAAAGTGGGTATAGTAACAACCAAGAAGAAACGCATTGCGACTCATAAATCGATAATCCTCACTCCAGTTGCAAGGACACTCTTACCGAACCAGGACATCCGTTCCTTCTGTGCTCCTGCAAAGCAAACCGAGCCACGAGAAATGAGTCCCCCAGGGTTGAACCCAGTTGAACAACGTGTAGAGACGCCTGTTCCCTTGAAGAGACAAAGAAGATCAAGGCTCGATAATCCCACAGGCGTATAGCCTACATGCTGACAAGACGATACAAACATCGAGTGATGTGAAAATCACAGAGGCAGTATTAACATCGAATAATGGCAAAGAGCCCACTCAGACAATTTCAGACAACACCTTATTGCAAACTATGTTATCTCCTGGGCAGAGAACACAACAAAAAGAACAGCTGCCCCAAATTGAAGAAAGTTCTGAAAATGATGAAGTATTTGTAAATAACCTGACACATGTCAGCATTATTAACAATAGTTCTTCAACAACCTCAAATTCTCCGGACTATCGAGCACCATGCTCCATGGACTCGAGCATTTCGCTCGCAGTATCATATGTCCAGCCCACCCCGAGACAACGTCTCTCGTCCACAGACAAAATTGCTAAATCAGCAACAGACAATCTTTTACAGATTACCTTGACAGCAGTCAACTCAACCATCAAAAGCTTACATAAAATGTTCTAAACTCTTGACTCGAAACTCAATCAACAGTCAAGACAAATCGTCAAAATTTTAGCTTGGATGGATACAAATGCTAATGCACTGCACGCGGCTAATGTAGTAATTAACTCTAAACAAAGTGATGAAAATTCTATACAGTTCATGAGCTGTACAGAGGCAACATCTACTGCACTCCCAACATTCAAACACATCATACGACCAAATGAAGGCGATGAACCGGTCTTGGAAGATGTGAATTCTTCATGGATTAGTGTGGATTGTTCTGCCCCTACTACTGATCAACCAGTGCAGATCGAGCCATACAAGGTTTTCGCTAAACAGCCTCGATTAATCAATCGTACGAAATTACTTCGCACGAAACCATAACAAAACAATAATAGAGCAAGAAAGGCGGCTACAAAAGTTAGACAACGAAATGTGGTAGTTGACTTAACACAGGCACCACCACCCGCACATTCACGTCCTATAATGCCGCCAGCCCAGGAGCCAAAAAATCAGCAACCATCGACAGATGATATGGGGCGCTCAGCAATCATTGTGGCAGACATCACAACGAACCAAAAGACATCTAAACAAACTCTGCAAATAATTAATCCCCCAGTACATTCGCCGCTGAATGCCTTGCTAGCATTAGCTGACAAATCTGAGGCAAATCACAAGAATAATTCAAATGGGAGAAATTTCTCAAATACATCTGATTCTTGCCAAACGCGTTGCTTACTACCAGCCACCAAAGAAACAATGGTGCAGCAATATATGATTGAGCAAACGGAACAGATCAAAGCTGCTGTGGATGAATATTTACAACTGAGAATAAAAAACTGCACCACCGCGCTTCTGAAGAAGACCACTTCGGTGCATGCAACTTTCCAAAGAGACGGAAATCATGACTCATCATATGAAAGCCATGATCCACCAGGCCCTGACCAGACCCTTTCAAATAAGACGCACTTCTCTAACCAGAACCATCAGCGAGATGAACAAGCGAGAACGAGACTGAGAGACCAAAACAAACAAATTCAAACAATATCACACATGGATATTTAAATGTAGAAATGCACCGTATGAGAAATATGACTTACGAAGGTCCAGCATCTTAAACATCTTTAACGAACTGCAAGAACTAGAAGACATCTCCTCCGCTGATATTGATCAGGTTGAATTTCTATGCGACACCAATCTCTCCATAGTGTGTTTATGGATTCGCTCTGGGTAAGTTTTAAAGACCCTATGGCGAGCTAAAATGGCCTTATTTGAGATGGGCTTTTTACTTGCTCAAGATCCGGAAAGAGATACTGAGAGATTAACAAATGCTAAAACCCCAACAGAAGATCAATACAGAAAGCAAAAACCTGAACCGGAGTGTGGCTGTGCCTTTTGTACTTTACCGATAAAATCATAACTACCAGAAGCCCCTACAAAACACGACGTTTCCTTGGCCTCATGGAATTCGCGAGGTCATACCCATCTGCAAACGAATCAAAGTAGTAATCTCAATGACTTTGAAATTGTGGCCTTACAGGAGACATGGATGCTGGACAAACCAGTATGGGATGATCATTCCTTTGCCTTTCTGCCTGCTATCAGATCAACCAAAGGCCGACCGATGGCCGGACTGCTGGTAGCTGTTAAATCTAGTAGAGGCCTGACCGTGGATGAAAGGGAGACACCAAACCAATTTATGCAGCTGGTAAAAATCTCTAAAGGCAATGTGAACATAGCCTTAATCAATCTGTACAGAAACCCAGCCGCCATAACGAATAACACCTTTTATAGAGATCTTTCGCTCCTATTAGAAATAGTAGCCAAAACAGCAACAATAACTGCAACCATCATCACAGGAGATTTTAATCTAAATAACATGACCTCCAATTTCAAGCAAACAGGTGAAGATTCTACCACAGCCCTAAACGTTATGAAGGAGTGGAATTTCCACATGGCTAATAGCTCATTACCAGGAGATACACCGCCTCAGATGACTTGGCAGAGAGGTCCTTCATCGAGTATTATTGACTATACATTTGTGACGGAAGAATTGTTCATGAAGGCTACAAGATTCACAATCCAAAAACAATCAACAAGTGATCATAACATCATGATCTTCACTTTGCCTTGGCAGAGTGACATCATTGAACAACCGCGACAATGGATGGCATCTAATTTGATCATCAATAATTCCAGGATCAAATTTAGATGGACGCATAAAAATCTAAAAGCATTAAATCACATTTTTCAGACGCAGGAATCACAACCATCCATTGATTCTTATTCTGATACCTTGTTGTTGTTCAAACAAGTTCAGCTCATACACAACGTCCATCAAAAAAAACATAAACACATGCATGATATGCAACTTCACCAAGAAAAAACAAGATACAGGTGTGCCATAAAAACCATTACCAAATTACCAATCATGGAAAGACAACAAGCTAAGAACAGCATGAAATGTAAATATAAGAACTGGATACAGGCCCATAAGAGTATTATGTTCCAACGTGATGGAGAACAATTTCTAAAACTGGCACATAATAAGAACTCTACACAGATTTGGCCTATGCTAAATGAAACCTCTGGTCATAGCCAATTGGACACTCAATTGAATGCAGTCACAGAAGAACAATGGATTAAACATTACTCCACTCTGTACAAGGATGATCAATTTGAAAAATATGAATATATTATGCAATCATCAGCACCATGGCAGATGGAATGTACTCTGGAAATCATTAAAGAGTTGATTACTAAATCCTCTTCATCGCGTGCAGCAGGCCCTGATGGCCTAACCAACTTTATGATGAAGGAACATCCAACACAATGGGCTTTTAGTCTTCATAACATCTTTTCATCCATCTTACATACACAATCAATATCAAAGTCATGGCGAACTTCGCTAATTGTCCCCATTTTTAAAAAAGGGAATCAAGCAGAACCATGCCACTATTGCCCCATAGCCCTCCTCGATACGCCAGGAAAACTTTTTTCACGTTTAGTATTGAGGGATATTAACCAATAGATGAATTTAACCCATCAACGTGACCCGAACCAAACCGGATTTATCCCAGGAATGGGCACAGCAATAAACCATCTTACCATTAATGCAATAAAACAACAAGCCCATAGTAACAAAACACCCATCTATTTTGCCTTCATTGATCTAAAGGCAGCATTTGATTCTGTATCAAGAGTCAAACTAATTAATAAATTGAAGGAAGCACATTGCCCTGGTCACCTGATTGACATCATTCATGCATTACATTCACAAACATCAGTAAAGATGAGACTCTCCATCATGGGCCTTCTTTCAACCTCTATCATGACTACTAAAGGCCTGAAGCAAGGCTGCATTCTGACGTCAGCACTGTTTAACTTCTTCATTCAAACTATCAAAGTGGTTTTACAAGATCTCGCCTCGGACTCTCCAAAGTTGAACAATGTTGCCATAAGAGTTCTCTGGTATGCCGACGATCTTGTTCTCATCTCTAAATCTCCCAGTGGACTTCAGAAACTACTCACAACTGTAGCACTGTATTTTGACAATAATGATTTGCAGATAAATCTGAACAAATCCCAAATTGTACTGTATATTCCAAAGATCACCAGGTATAGCAAGATGACTTGGCAGATCAAAAATGGAAATCTTGAAATTGTGCCAAACTACACCTATTTAGGTGTGGCTTTTGATGCAGCGTCATCTACAACAACCCAATTGAAAATAGTCCATTGTAAAGTGATCCCGGCTATATCCCAAAGCAGGTTGATCTTGCACAAATTTGGAACATTTTCCATCTCTGCAGCCATCTTATATTGGCGACAGAAAGTTACACCAACCCTACTTTACGGGCTGGAAACTGATACACCTATTAAAAATCATTATTTTGGAAAAATAGAAGCCAAATATTGGCGTCAGATCCTGGGAGTGCCTCAATGCACCCCGGGAGCCTGGTTAAGATATGAGCTGGGTCTCAACTCATTGCATGCTAAATACCAATGGCAAGTATGTGCTTTATATTGTAAATGTCTGATATATGATCAATCTGAGACGTTGTTAGCGATATTAGCAAGTTATATGTTCAGGTCTACGCACTATTTTGTTAAAGAATGGACTAACTATGCAATACAGATTATGGCTAAGCTGAGATCACTGTAGACATTTTGGTGTATAACCCTGATCTTGCCAAAACAAAACACTTTAGACAAGACTGGATTGATACACGCACTACCTGTCTCTCCTATAAGCACTTTAATTCTGATCATTTTGTTGATAAAAAATTGGGGACCCCTGAACTGTATCTTTGCAAAGCTCTAAATCCAAGCATACGCTCTGCAATATTACGATTGCGCTTGAATCTATGGCCAACTCGTGACATTCTGTCACAGAGAAAGCAAATCAATCAAACAAACAATTGTAGATATTGTGGTGAAATAACTGCTAAAGAAACATTGGAACATTTGATCCTACAATGTACTAATCTGTCACAGTTAAGAAATACTCACTTTGTCAATCATATGCATGAAATAGCGAATACTCCTCCTGAATGCAGATGGTTCTTAATTTTGAACACACAGTCTATGGTCATTCATATAGCCATAGTGAGCTCTCTTAATGCTCTAAAACTTGAAACTTGTATCAACAGAATGAAACCCAAGAGTTGACCTAGCAACTGAATGTTAATGCAAGAATAGGAACTGCATTTTATTTTATTTTCATTTGCTTGTGTTTTTTATTCGATGTAACTCAAAAATTGTTTTGTATAAATTGAAAAGTTGAGCAATCAGCTAAATCAATTAAAAAAAACTACTAAAACAAAACAGTATGTTTTTCAATAAAATTGTAAAAAAAAAAACATTTTTGATTTCTATACTTACTTACCCATTCCAAAATGTATCTCTAAATGAACTAATATGACAACAATTGATTGATAAATCTAAACAGAATGGAAAGGCTGTGCGGCCTGATGAGTAGTGTTTACATTCTGAATCTGATTACTAATACATATAAAAAATAAAAAAATAAACTTTGCTCTGTTAGTATGTCTGTGATGTCAACAACCTGATGCCCATGAGGGCAGGCTGGCACTTAGCTCAAGAATGCATTCTTTGGTTATGAGCAACACCAGGATGTGTCGCCCCAATTTGTGACATTATTGCAAATGTTTGTCACTTAAAACAGGCGAGACCTTTCAGTGTATTGTCTTTCGAAGATAATCCCTGAAGAGAGTGGATTCATGGCCATGTGGTTAAAAAAGACAAAAGTCTGGCATTACTTACTCAATGTTGTGTACTGTGAAAAACCAGAGGGTGTTTCACAACCTAGTCCCCGGGATCTCACACTCAGGTGGCCATGGAAAGGCCATCGCTTTTGGATCCCGACCCTGTGGGTGGACAAGCGACGGAGTATCACCTGGATAGGGGGTCCTCGGGAGTGGGGAAGAAGCACCTAATGGTGAGGCTTTGCATGCCCTTTTTCCACAACCCATCTAACCCCTAGCCCTGCTTATTTTATGGGAAACTGCAGCTCACATAATTACTCCCCACTTTACTTTGACAACAGTAATGAGCCGAGGAAGATGAGGAATGAGGTTAGAAAGATTACCTCCACTGGCTTGTATTGGCTCTGTCCCTGTAAGGAGGCCACGCAGAGTCAGGCACGTAGTCCTAACAATACACACCTGCCACTTGTTAACACTCCCTGTGAAGATAAAAAAAGGTGGAGTGCACAGACACACTCTGAGCGAGGCTGGGTACGAGAAGGAACAGTCTTTCAGGACTGATGCAAACCAGGCTGTGGAAGTTGGAAGGCCAACAGGCTAATCAGCAGTTGCACGGATCGAAAGAGAGCCAGGTGAGAAATCCACACTTTAGGGAAGCCGTAAGGGTTCCAAGAATGAAACAGAGTGAGCAGAGGAAAGAAAGCTTCAAGTTGCATGAAAGTGGCCCTCGACCCTTCCAGGTGAATGGCAGAGTTGGTAAGGAGCAGAGGAGGCATTGGTTATGGCCTTGACTGCTGCATGAATAAGCTGAAACAAGACCAATTAACATGACCAGTGAGTTATCGAAGGCAACAAAAGTCTGTTTTGTGTTAAAAGCAAAAGTAACTGCAATCTGAAAGTTGAAGGTTGCTCGTGTTCTGATAAAACACGAATGCAAAGGACAATTGCCGAATTGTAAAAGGAAAGGATACAAAGTAGTAGAGTAGTCCAGCGAAGTTGCACATTTGAAAGGCTCTGTGAAATGTTATGATAGTTGAGAGATGTTATAGCAGGAACCAAAGGAAAGAAAGGAACTGCGATACAGAAAGAAAGTTTAATAAGAGGAAAGCTAAGTATGTGAACTCTGAATATGCCAAGAGGGTAACGCATATGAACTTTGAAAAAGACCAAGAGGGCAAACTAAAGAGAATAAGAACTACAAGTACCAAGAGGCATTGGTGTTGCAAGATGAGGAAGATTGTATATTACAGAATTGTTGAAAGAAAGGTAGAAGTGGTCATGCAGAGGTCTATGTAAAATCCTTGCAGTTTCGAAAGTCTTCAACAGTGAAAAGATACCTAAGATAAAACGTTGGGAAAGGAACCCCCACAAAGAAGACAGGCTCGAGCCTGTGCAGAACTGTGAGAGATTTACAAAGTGAATGTGAGCAGAGTATTAATGACAAGGCGGATGAAGCCTAAGGAAGTGATTGAACTACCAGAGGTTTGAAGCCCAAAACCGAATTGTACCAGTAAGCCAAAGTGTGCAAAGTGTGCAAGAATGATAGAACTGTGCCATCCACTTATCCTTTTTAATAAACTTTAGACATTGTGGGGCTGAATGTGGGGAAGGGTATGTTACTTAAGCCATTCTGACATTTCTTTTGAGACACTATTTTCCTTTTGTATTCCCTTAACACATTTGTCATTTTGAGAAGTAGGCAAGGTTATGTTTTCTTAGTATAGGCCTTTTTATTTTGACTAGACAGACCAGGACTTGTTTGTTATTTTTGTAATGGTCGAGACTTCTCCAACAGTTGAGTTTAAGGATTGTGTTCAGGCTTATGGGATATATCAATGTTAAAAGCTATCAAGTGTCACGATTTCACTCTGCCATTATCTTGACAGATAGCCAGCCTTCTCCTGATAGAAATTAATGGCCTAAGTTACACCAGTTTAAACTGTAAATGTTGTAAAACAAATGTATGGTATTGTACAAATCTGACCTTTTGTAATGGTGAACTTGTTCAATATCTGCAAGTTATATCCACAATAACAACTATTTCAAGGTCCTTTAAGCTTTTACAGAAATCGTTTTCAGGCTATGACCCACCAAAAATATTGGCATTTTCAGGAAATTTAACCCATGCCCCCTGAGTCTGTGATGGGAGTGCTTTCTAAACCGCCACCAACAAATCTAGAAATATTTTTGGTTTTTATCATCTACATTGAGCACCCACTGGCGCTGTAAGTGTTTGCAGCACGATTCACGTACTCATATTGTAAATCGGAACTCTGACTGCTTCATCCCCTATTGCTTAGCTGGTATAGAAAAATGCTCCATTCCCTCTATATCCAAATAGTGGTAGATTTCCCTCCATGACTCATTAAATCTCACACAGACACAGACACACACACTCACACTAACCCCCCTCCCCCTTCTCCACTTGTCTGTCGATCTACTTCTGAGGATTTGGTCAATTGCCAGCTTCAGAATGGGCATTTGTGGCATCATTACATAATTTCACTAAACTCAATTCTAAATTATATTATACTGTATATTTTATTAGGGAGACTGTATCTACCTGATCTAGTCAAATTGCACATCTATTGGTCCTCTGTGACCATGTGCTTGCACAGGCAGCAAGTCTGGTGCCATTATATGGCACAGAATTCA
This sequence comes from Ambystoma mexicanum, assembly GCF_040938575.1. Taxonomy (NCBI): domain Eukaryota; kingdom Metazoa; phylum Chordata; class Amphibia; order Caudata; family Ambystomatidae; genus Ambystoma; species Ambystoma mexicanum. Next base: position 259,381,633 of record NC_090936.1, read on the forward strand.
GATGGGACTGACAATGTCTTATTTAAGAACAGCTGGATATGTTGGCTGTACAATAGACATAGACAGGCACGTTGTCTTTGAATGTTATTGGCAACAGAGTGTGATGGAAAACATTCAGGGGACATTTCCGCTCAGGATATACTCCCCAGGGTGGCACTGTACGAATTTGTAGAGGCCTGCCCTGCTTGCATTACCTTGTCCAAATGATGTTGCGTGAATTTGAATCTGTTTTCTGTGTCTTTCTTCATGATGCCTTCACAAATCACAAAGTCCAACAGAATTGCTTTATTAACTCAAATGTCAGGATGCATGAAGACCTAACTTGCCCTATATTAAGGAGGGATTTCCCTACCTTAAAGAAACATAGGAAAGTCAGAAAGAGGCAGACAGTTCAATTTAAAGTTCTGTTTGTGTCCAAATCTAAACAATGTGTAGGGATGTCAGCAATAACAGAAATAGTGATCAAAATAAAGTTCTGAGCTCTTCCAGCTCCTCGCTTACTTTTCAGCTCCCCTTCCCCAACTTCAAGAAAGTTCCACAAAAGTCTCAGGATTACCTTTCACAAGTTCATAACTGTTCCACAAATCCTCTGTGTGCTCTTCCCCAAGTTCAAGACAGTTCTACAAATCCTCAGGGTTCCCTTCACCAAGTTCAATAAAGCCAATTTGCACTTTTTTTGACCCTTCAAACATCTCCAAATCAACTTTACACTCCTTCTGGATTAGATCAACAGTTCAATCAGATTACTTCTTACTTCACTTCAGCAATGCCATTGAGACAACTGCACCTAGACCAGGGAACCCTCAATTGTGAAAGCCAGACGCACGGTCCACCCGTTACAGGTTGTGCAACCAGGAACCCAAGGCTTTCTAGCACACACAGGTTCTTCTGTATCTGCCCCTGTGTGAATGTTAATTATAATTAATTATAATTGTTCTTTTATAATGTGCTCAATACTAGAGATTGGTTTCTAAGCATGAGATCGATATTCAAACCTGTGTTGCGCTACCTTGTCTTGCTTCCAAGACAAACACGTTGCCACAGAGCTATCCCCCCTCAACGTGTTCACACTCACTTGACTTCTTCTTGTCAGCCTCTTGGCTTCATGTGAAAGTTCACACCCACTTGGCTACTTTTTGTCAGCCTCTTGGCTTTGCCACAGCGTGTCACATATTCTTTGCAATTGCCAGTCTTTGACTATGCCACACTGTATTCATGCATAGAGTTCAGTTCATGTTGGTTCTGTCTCTTCACCACCTTGCTGTCAGGCTCTCTCTCGCAGTATTTCCTACTTGCTTTCTTGTTTCGTACTTTGCTTTCAATTATGTAATATCTGAATTTCATATTCATTTGTCATCAGGTCGTAGCTTTGCAAAAAAGTTATAATTCTGTTCGATATTTAGTATTTGTGATTGTGTACTTTGCTACTTGCATGCATATTATATTGTCCTCAATTTGGTCCCAACCCGTGGCTTCGGGTTTGTTTTATAGTGTGCATGCGGTTTCATTCATTTGGCATTCACCTCACTTCCCCACAGCTCACAGGAGTGCCACAGCTCGAGTGGCTTTCCCTCTATACTCACTGATCTCTGGCATTCCCTCCGGGAAGCTGTACTTTCACTTTTCGGCTCCTCCGACTGGTTTTTTTTCACTCGCGAGCCACGTTTTCACTTTGGTTTCTCTCCTGTTCTCGCCGGTAGCTCCGCTTCTTCTCTGCGGATGCTGTTGGTCACTATGCTTCCTATTCCTTGCCCACAGATCTAGCTGAAGATCTCCGACCATGGAGGCTCCCACACCTGTGGTCTTCTCGCGACCCGCCTGACCCTGGGCTCCAAAGTTCCTTGTGGCCGTCTGCCGGCATCCTGGTGTTAGAGAGAATTCTCATTCTATGGCTAATTTCCCTTACCTATATAGTCCCCCAGCAGCTTTGCTGGATTTGAAGGGTTTGTTTTTTTCTCCTGCTAAGAGTGAAACTCTTTTTCCCACTCTTAGGCATTTTTGCTATGTGTGTTCTAGGCTATTTTTGTGTTTAATGTCTATGGGTTTTTTTTCACCCCCATTAGGAACCATCTTTATTCACATGTGCTACACAGCACCCTCCGTGCAGTGACACAGGACTGTCGTAGTGACCCCCAAACATAGACTCCATACCCTGGGACTGACTACTGTCTCCCAGGGCATTTAACGTCCCAATTGACTTTACTAGTCAATTTTTATGAACTAAACCAGTAAAACCATCCTACAATGGAGGTACTGGAAAGGGTTAATAGTTTTTCCCTTATGTTCATTTTCGAGAGGGTACCTCATTTTCTGACAGCCTCTAACATACTGCCGGTGTATTTTAATATTAACTTTACTCCGGTAGGTTTTATTTGCCAGAACCTTGATATAACTTCTTTCTCGTGTCTTCCTCTAAACTCCTAACCCAGGTCGGGGGTACTTAGTTCGTCCTTTTGGTGGGTTTCTGCCAAGAAGCCCTCCTTTCGGCACCACTGAGTCTGGGGTTGGTCCATTGTGTGGGAGGGGGAGTAGGACCCCTGGACAGGGTTGCCTCAGCAACCCATGTCGCACTCTATCCTGATAGGCTGGAGGGTCTCCCGCCAAGATGACCACTCTGCTGTGTGAGTGACAGCCAGGCTGTATGAATGGGGATCTTTTTGCATAAAAGCAGGGTCCTAAGGACTGGAAGAGCAAGACGTCGCCACTGGAACTAAGAAGCCAAAGAGGAGAGAAGCCAAAGACATCGGCAACGACTGAACCACCGGTGAAGTCCTGCTGCAGCGTCTCACCACTTTTCTCCACACGACGAGAGAAAATCTTCATCTGAAAGAGCTTTCTTCCCTTGAGCTGGTGGAGCCAACCAGTTTGCCAATCGCCCTCCCGGACCTGCCTTGGTCAAATCGCCAGTACCCTGTACTCGGAGGCCGGATAGCCAGGCAGCGTACCTTTTATTCGTTGGGCAGTACCACGGCTGGTTTCATCCCTGGGTAGTGCAGTAACTCGAACCTTCCTCCACAACGAGAGCCTCTCTTCCTCTGCTGGATCCCCCGAACTGCAGGAACTACCAGGAACAACCACCACCGCAGGAGCAACTTCTTCATTTTAAAGGTACATTGTTCCGTCAGGCCGCCCTTTCTGCGTGGTAGAGCTAAAGGTGTTTTAAATCCGTTACCTACCTGTTGGGTTGGCCGCCCCTCTCTCTTAGCATTGTTTCACCTTCTGCATCCACCTTTTTCAAAATCGTTAACCAAAGACTTGACTGCATCTACAAGAACATTTTTCTCCTGGGCCCTTGCCCTGTACCACTGACTCTGGCACAGGCCTACTGACTCTGGCTAAATTTGTTACAACTGCCTTCTCTAGATTGCTTTTCAACTAGAACTCTGTTGGTGCACCTACTTCTTATAACCACCCTTTCCTCCCCACTTTTTAACCTTGTGAAATGCCATTTTGCTCAGTTTTCATTTAAGTATTTTCTATACTGATGCACCGCCTTGCCTAAACTGGTTCACAAACTTATGGAAAGTGTTGCTAGGGTGTGTAAGAAGATATGTCTGTATAACTTGTGCTTTCCCTCCCTTGTGAGAAATTGCTAGAGTGCCATTTGTGTTTGGTTTTCACTGTGCCGTTTTGCTCAGTTTTCACCCTTGCTCAAACTTGTCTACAATTTAACTAGGGAGTTGTGTATACTTTCTTTGACCAAATTTAACTTGCTTTAAGAATTGTGATAGATGTGTTTAACTAGAAGTGTATAAATATATATATATATATATATATTCTTTTTACTACAAAGCTTTGGTCAATGTTTCCTTGTTCCATAGTACTGAAGGCCTATTGTGTAAACCCTGAATACTGCTCATCTTCCTCTTGAGATAAGTCTGACTGCTCAGCCACAGCTACCAACTAAATCTTTCTGGTACGGACTGATACCAAAGGGAATTTATTGCTCTCACCTGCAGTCCTAATCTTATGTAGTGCTCCCTAAGGGAACTGCACAGGATTCTGCCTAACACATAGCTCTCCTGCAGGACCCACCACAGCTGCCTTCTCACAATCAGGATTCCCTGTTGGTCTCTTTGCTGCTGGTTGCCTCCCTTCTTATACACCTGCAACCACTTGACAGGTTGCAGGTGTGAGTTCCAAATTGTACATTGCCTGGTTGCAATTAGAGGGGAACTTGGGACATGCCTGACCTTTACAACACTCTGAGGGCTTCTTCCTCTTCTCAATACTAGAGTGGTGAAATGACTTACTAGTGTTCATTACTCCTAGTCTGCTTCCTCGTCCCAGTACTATAGTTGCTTGAATGAGGGGAAATTAAAGGCTATGTTTTGCAGTAGCTCGTAAAGGCCGGGGGGGGGGGGGGTTATGTTGGCTCTCATAAGGGAAAGGGGGATACCATGTCTTACCTATTGATATCCTCTTCACAGATCTAAGATGGTTCATCCTACAAAAGGTGACCCCGGCTAAGCGGGGAGGCGACTTAAACAGAATTTTGACCCAACTTGAACAGGGATGGGTACACAAATTGGACACTGTGCGAACAGGATTCAACATCTCTGTGGAATGGAAGTCCTTCATGTGATTTATTTGCATAACATTGGGCCTCCCATACCAGCCATACAACAAGACCACGGCTTCATCTATGTACTATAACCTTTCTGAGCCATAATTTACATTCCATGTACCCAGTTTTTGCATACTCGCTCACTTAAGCGTAACTGTAACCTGTGCCTCCCTACACTGTGGGGGAGCGCGCTATCATGATCTTTTTGTAACCCAATATCCTATGTCTGGGACTTTGGCATAATTATGTTATAGCACCAGGAAATGTTAAAAATACGTAAAGATGTTTATTCACGACCATCTGTGTATTGCGGCTCTAGTGAGCCATGGTGAACAAACCAGGTGCACAATGTGTGTAACTTTAATATGCAAGTTATATCCGATTTGGACTGACAAATGTGAGGCGTTCTTGTTCCATATATTTGTTTAACTAATCAAGATCGAAGCTGTGAGATACTACTCAGATGCTTTGTGGCGGAGCCCCAATGTCACATATGGACACCAGCAGCATGCTGCTTTAACAAAACTAAGATCACCCAAAGATCCATTACATCTAATTATTTTGTTTAGTATGTTATTTCGGAAATGCCTGTGGTTATTTATTCACATTTCAGCACGTTTACACATATGCAGACAAGATGACACGAGTTGAGATTCTGTTTTTGGTTACCATGGCAACCACTATCAACATGTTACCCAATTAGACCACTATTACCCATAGATCGATTGCATCCTCCCAGATTGTTTTGGATGCATATTTGGAAAGCCTACGGGCTCCTAGATCATCTGTCCGGCCAGTGCGATTTCGCATGATACTCCAATATGGCCACCAATATATAAAGAACTACTCGCTAGCAACAGCGTTAGTTACGCTTAGCTTCCTGCTTTTCCCTTCTACGGAGTGACTCAGCATTCCACGCAGAGCGCTGCAGAATCTCGCCTACACGAAGCTGCCTAGCGAACGCTGCGAGTACAAGCAAACATAAGGTATGCATTCAAAGCCGTTACCATGCTCACACGATTCACCAGTGTAGTATCAGGTTACTTATACATTAACCTTTTTTAGGACTGTGAATTTCACGAAGATATCACAGTTCCCTGCCCCCTTTGAGAGGTAAGCTCTCAATTACTATTACAAGCACTATGTATCTTTATTCATTCCCGCTCGTGCTGTAATTCTGTTTTTAACCTTGAGGAGACCTTATTTAGTTTGTCGCCTCTCATTTTGCTCTAGTAACGTTGTCGGGATAAATTACCTGAGACGATTACCTACTCAAGTGCCTGGTGGAATTTCCTCCACATAGGTAAGCTGTTCCCCTCCATGGTATTTCACACATGGTACAGCCAAGCAATTCAGTTGGATTTACATTACCCTCACTTGAGCTCTCTCCTAAACAGTTCTCCTTTTCCCCATTTACAGCACTCTACGATTACCCCACATACAGACTTCGTCCGATGAATGCCATGGTAGACACAACGCTCACCTAGCCCACACAGACGGCAGAAACACCCCAGTGTAGATGCACCTTTTTATCCGCAGTGCAGCGTCACTGTTATTGGAAAGAACATGGTTTTTGTTTTGTTGTGTATTGTTTGAAATATGTTCAGTTACACCTACCAGAATGCTGTTTACTAGATCATGGCAATAAGAGATTCACCTCTTGATTTGATGCACTAGCACTTGACTTCAATACTGGTAATGCTTGTGTAATTACGCTCTGTATGTTTGTGTAAGGAACAATTTGGTGAAAAATCCAATTCATGCATTTTATTGTACCTGATATAAAATTCTAAAATAAGGTACCAAAAAACTGAGTGTCTGTAGCCAATTGTTTTGAGCACAGGGTGCGAAGAAGAGTGCAAAGGTGATTCCCCCTTTGACCTATTCAATTGTATCCTTGTATTTCAAAAGCTTCCAGCCATCACATCTTTTGTTTTACATAAGTTACCCTGAGTAGGACGGCTATGCCCAGACGTGGGACCCAAGCTACACCTCACTGATGACACTAAAACATGTCTGAGGTTACTTGTGTTCTCATGCAGAAGGGATGTGACCAAGCAGTTCGAACTGGACTGCCCCTTTTGGGGTGGGGCCAAACCTGATTTGCATACAGTCCTTCTCCTTTCTGCAATGGCTTGGCAGGCTGAAGAACGATGGTCTGGAGAGTTGCCCAGAGCAATGGCATGAGGTTAAAAATAATTCTAAACATTCCAGCCATCATCTTTTGTTTTGCATAACTATACTGATTGTACAGCATCATCAGTAATCCGGCCTTGTCAAGAGAGGATGGGAACCTCTCTCAATGGGTGTGGGAGGGCTTACAGGGAGAGATCTGGTGCCAGTATGTAATGATATGATATGGCATTTATAACGCACCTATACACAAGTGTTTCAAGGCGCGACGAGGCAAGGGAGGGGAACAACAGGGAGGACGGAGAACGATCCTACTAGGCCAGGTGTCATTCAGATTGCGCAAGTGCGTGGGAAGGGAGCAGGGAGAGTGCAGTACATGGGAAAAGATGATAACAATAAATAAGTCAACGGCCAGCATGTGGCAAGTGCATGGGTAAGTGTGGGCATCAGGAGTCAAGGGCTGGTAGGGGGACTGTAGGCATACAGAAACAGTCGCCAAGTGCAGGGGCTGCCTGGTGGGCAGTGCAGGTGTGTGACGCTGGTGGGGGAAGGACCTGGGCCAGAGAAACAGAGGGTGTCCAGGTAGCCAGTGCAGTCCCGGTTACAGACAGGAGGTCAGCATAGGAGGGGAGGGGAAAAAGCAGAAGCCAAGAGAAAAGTTTTGAGGTGCTTCCAGAACCGGAGATGGTTTAAGGGAGGCAGGGAGGCTGTTCCAGAGGGAGGCGCCAGCCGAAGAAAGTGACCTACCACCAACTCATTGCTTGGAGAAGCGACTGACCCTGAGGGAGTTAGAGGCGGATGAGCGAAGAGCTCGAGTAGGAAGATATTTAGGAAGAGAGAGTTGAAGGTATTGAGGCCCCAGAAGGCCTTGTGAACGATGCAGAGGGTTTTGAACTTAATCCTCCAAGCCACTTGGAGCCAGTGCAGAGATTTCAGTCCTGGAGAGATATGATCCCTGGGCTTGAGGCCAAAGACAAGTCTCGCAGTCCTGTTCTGGATAAGTTGCAGAGGGTCGTAGAGTAGAAGCAGGCAGATTTGGCTGGAGGCTGTTACAATAGTCCAGCCTAGAGAGAACCAGGGCTCTTGAGACAGTGAGCTTCTGGGGGAAGGAGAGGAAAGGAAGAATTCCTCTGAGGAGGTGCAGCTGGTAGTGTGACTTCTTAGAGACGTCAGAGATGTGAGGAGAGAAGGAGAGTATGGAGTTGAAGATGAACCAGAGGTTTTTAGCCTTGCAGGTGGGAGCAGGAAGAGGGCCAAGAGAGGCTGGCCAAACAGCTACAGGGAAGGAGGGAGTGGTTTGTGCAGATGAGTAGAATCTCAGTCTTACTGGCATTAAGGCAGAGGTCATTGGTGGCATAACTATCCTGGATAGCAGACAGACAGTCAGAGATGAGGGAAGGAGAGGATGAGGCCGAGGGTAGCCTGAAAATGAGCTGGGTGTCATCCGCATAGCACTGAAAATTGGGGCAGAGAGCGGCGATGCGGTGGGAAAGGAGTGCCAGGAATTGGTTGAACAGCCAGGGGGAGAGGTTAGATCCCTGGGGGACACCACAGGTAGAGAAAAAGATATCAGAGAGGAAAGACCCCAGTTGGAGCTGGGAGGGTCTCGGAGAGGAAAGAAGTCAGCCACGCCAGAGCCTGACCAGTGATACCCAGGTTATCACGGAGACAGTTGAGCAGGATGGCATGGTTGACAGTGTCAAAGGCAGAAGAGAGATCAAGCAAGATGAGGACGCAAGGGGTGTTAGAGTCGAGGTTGGAGAGCAGGTCTTCACAGATGTTCAAGAGAGCAGTTTCCATGCTTCTGGCAGCTCTGAAGCCAGACTGATGGTCATGAAGGCAACCAACAGATTCAGTGTGGAGATTAAGCTGGGAGATGGCCAGTTTCTCCAGGAGCTTCCCCAGGAAGGGAGTGATGGAGATTGGGCGATAGTTAGCTGGACAGGAGGGGTCATCAGGGGGTTTCTTAAGAAGAGGGTGCACATGGGAGTGCTTCAGGGGGGATGGGAAGACTCTAGTGGCAAAGGAGTGATTGCAGAAATCAAAGGAGCCAGGGAGTCGATGAGGTCCTTGATAGTTTTGGAGGAACAGGGGTGAACCTGTTTCGACGAGACCTTCATAGATCGGATTTGTCTAGAAACCTTGTCAGCAGAGAACAGGGGAAAGGCAGAGAAGGAGGGAGGAGAGGTGGCTGCAGAGGGGCCAGGGGAAGAGCAGGGAGTAGAGGGAGGAGGGAGAGAGGAAGAGCGAGAGGACAGGATGTCCTGAGTTTTAGAGATGAAGTGAGAAGCCAGTGCCATGTGGAGGGCCTGGGAAGGGACAGGAGAGGTAGAGACTGAGCAGGATTGGCCAGTTCCTTGCAGATTTTAAAGAGTTCAGCCGAGTTGTTAGACGCCGCAGAGACGCAGGCTTGGATATGAGCTCTCTTCTTAGTTAAGACAGAGAGCCGATATTGCCTTTGGAGCAGGCGACAGGCCAGTTTGTCAGAGGATGTACATGAAGCACGCCATTTCCTCTCGGCCACCCTGCACTTGCATTTTAGGGTGACAAGGTCTGGGTCGTACCAGGAGTTGCATTTGGCTTTGGGCTTCAGGTGTATTCTCATGACCGGGACAAGAATATCAAGAGTATCAGATATAGCAGAATGGAGCGTGGAGAGGGCTGTGTCAGGGTGGGAGTCAGCCAAAGGAGGTGCGGGGGGTGAGAAGGAGGCGGTGAATGCCTCAGCTGACACGCGCTTCATTGATCGGATGACCGAGAAGGTGGGTGGCAGTGATGGAAGTGACTTAGCCTGAGGAGTAGGGAGGGTGAGGTGAGGTGAGAGGAGAGGAGACAGTGATCACTCCAGGAGAGAGGAGTGGAGAGAGGAACAGAGAGGGGAAGGTCTGAGGTGATCAGAACATCCAGAGTGTGCCCTGCAGAGTGAGTCGGGCCGGAGGGGAGAATAGTGAGTGAGAGAGAGTCGCAGAGGTCACAAAAGAGTACAGGGGAAGGACAGGAGGCATCCAGGTGGATGTTGAAGTCTCCAAGAAGGAGGAGTTGAATGGTTGAAGCCAGGAGTGAGAAGGAAAGGTCCGCCCACTCAGAGAGGAAGGAGGAGATATGACCAGGTGGCCGATAGATAGTAGCCAAAGTAAGGGAATGGCTAGGGGAGAGAGAGAGTCTGCAAACAAGGCATTCAAAAGAGCAGTAGGCCTGCGTAGGAGTGACAGAGGCAGGAATCCATTCGGGGAAGATCAGCGCAACACTCCCACCAGTGCGGCTTGACCTATGCGCAGAGAGGATCTTGTAGCCATCAGGTAGGAGCGTATCAAAGCTAATGACAGAGCTGGCAGTGAACCATGTCTCAGTGAGACCAAGGACATTGAGGTCAAGTTCTTCCAGAAGGCGGCAGATATCAGAGGAGTGCTTGACAGCAGAGCGAGAGTTTAGAGTGGCAATATGGAGAAGGTTTCCATCCTTAAAGGACTTCCGGGCAGGGGTACAGATCAGATGTATGCCCTGCAGAGGTGTAGAAGGAGCCCGACAGAGGGCAGAGATGGAAGGGGAAGGCAAGGTAGCCAAGGAGGAGGTAGAAGTGGGAGGCAAGGTGGTCACGGAAAGGGGAGAGGGGATAGCAGGAGAAAAAAGGAAGGTCATGAGGCGCGGGAAGCGTATATCAAAAAGGTGAAGGTTGGCCTGAGGGCCTTGGACCAAGACGGTCCCATTAGAGTAAACATTAATGATGACTTTAGAGGAAAGGAATGAGGCCAGGAGGCCATCCCAAAGGGTGCCACCATTAATGGGAGAAGAGGAGAAAGGAGAGAGCACCAAGACCATATGAAGGGTCCATAGCTCTGGCGAAGGCACGACAAAGAGTATGTCGGTGAGAGTTTCCCGCTGGTGTAGGTGTCAGTGATAGGGAGACCTGGGTCTGGGACCAGGATGTCCTTTTTAAACTTCTTCCTACCAGATTTAGTGAGGAGAGCAGGATAGTCAATAGAGAAGCAGTTAGAAAAGATAAGGGAGACAGAGAGCACCATAGAGTAGGTGGGTGAGGAAGGGGGGGTGGAAGGGCATGGGGGAGACACTAGCGAAGGACTCTAGGGTAGGCAGACAAGGCAGCAAGAGGCAAGCAAATTGAACAATAGGACACAAAGACAACACTCAGGGTTAAGGAGCTCGCAAGATGCACATTATTAAGACAGGTGAGAGGACACACCTAAGTTTGAGAATCCTGAATGGGGGAAAAAAGGCCTAGTTTTCACAATGCAGATTTTAAGTACTGGTACGGTGCGTATTATCACAACACCAACACATGGAAAACAGCCCAAGTATAGGCCTTAGGGGCCCTGCGCCGTGGGGCTGCCGGGCAGGGGCTTACCAGAGGAGGTCAGGCATTAGGAAGGAAAAGCCAATCAGGTGGTGGTAGGCGTGCTGGGAGGCAGACTGGCGGGAAGGAGGGGAAAACAGAGGAGGAAGCACAGGGGGAGCAGGGCACAGGGCACATGGGCCGCACAGCAACACACGCGGCAGCAAGAAAATAAGTAAAATTAAAATGAAACAATCACAAGCCTCGGAAGGCCCTCACCAGGATGGAGACGGCGCTGCAGTCACTCGCTCTGGAAGAGTGGAAATACGAGCGCGGTGCCCTGCAGAGGATCCAGGCAACAGATGTGGAGGGAAGCCAATCAGGGGTCGGGGTGGGCGTGCTGGGAGGCGGGTGGGAAGGAGTCAAAAACAGAGAAGGAGGAAGCGGAGGGGGAGCGGGGAACAGAGAACACAGGCCGCACAGCAACACACGCGCCAGCAAGAAAATAAATAAAATTAAATGAAAATGAAACAATCACAAGCCTCGGAAGGCCCTCACCAGGATGGAGACGGCGCTGCAGTCACCCGCTCTGCCAAAGTGGAAATGACTACCCCGAAGGGAGATATTGGCAGTCGAGAGGGCACAATTCCAGCTCTTCCTATTGCTGGAATGCCTTTTTGCAGTACATCTCTGTCTCAAGTCATGCCTCAACTGCATGATAGCTTCAGGTTTGTGGTTCTGTGTGCAGGTGATCATTGATGCAAAAACAGGAAAAAAAAACGTTGGCGGAGACGCTGGCACAGCTCTGCACTGCTGGCACGGAAAGAGAGAACCTTATTGGGAAGCTGCATCTAACGTGTCCAGCATGACTTCAAACTGTTCACAGACAATTCCTGCAAGCCCGCTCTAGCCCACAGACAATTGGTAAAACAGCAGGGACGACAAGGGGAGTGCTTCCCCAATATACTTACCGTCCAGGCACCCGGGTTAGGTCCCCAAAACACAAACATGAACTGTTGCCTACTCAGACCACCGTTGTCTTTCCACAGTGCACCAGCAGGGTGATAGTGAGTGGGCTTAGACCACTATGTATTGTCACTATTTATGGTTTTTCCAATGTTTGACACTCCCCGGGGTGGGGAAGATAAGGCCTGATTGCAGAGGAACAGTGAGCCAATGCCAGCAAGTGGAGGGGGATAAAGAAATCCTGCAGGAAGTGTGGGTTATTCGGGTGAGGGCAGAGGTGGAGAAAGTGGATGACCAAGGGATCAGCAGGCGAGTGGACAGAGCAGCGAGTTGTGGAGGCAATTTCTGTGCAAGGTGAGGCATTGGCTAAAGAGTGGAAGTGGTGCTGAAGTGTGAGTGAACCTATTAGTGCATTGAGTGACTGTGAATTGTATGGTTTAGAGGGAAAGGTTATTGGTTATGTAGTAGTTCTAGAAGTAGTAGTGTGCAGGAGGGAAACATACTGTGGAGGAAGGAAGAGTAACATTGATGAAGCCGAGGCTTAGGAGTGAGAGACGGTGGGATGGGACAGAAGATGGTGGAGAGGCGAGAGGTTGGTGGAGTTGGAGGACTAGTAAGAGGTACAGAGGGGGGGAAGGGAAGGGAGAGCATGATAGATTCAAGTGTGAATCAAACCGATATCTCCAAGGCACATTCCATATCCCCGTAGAATACTAATCACTGGGTAGAGTCGGGACATTCTTAGGCAGTCCCTAAGGTAGCCTAGTCAGAAAAGGCACCTTGCCTTTAGGTCCTCACAACTGAACTAGTATAATGCAGTGAGTAGACTATAAGGGTTAACATTGGCTATCCAGGGGTCATGGACATCTGGGCTGGGGAGGAGGTGCTTTTCATGATGAGAGAGAGAGGGTTGGTCATTAATTATAAACTTAACACCTGACTAAAGCTTCGGACCACAGCACCTGGAGGCTGTTTATGAAGTGATATGAATATATACATGTTTCCTTGGCACAACAACTTATCAAAATAAAGGCAATGTTGTAGAAGGTCCTATTGGGTAAAAAAGGACGTTTAAGAAAATGTGTGTTTCTAGTTTGTGTCCCAGATCATGAAGTATGTTTAATGAGCTATATCTAATCAAATCATAAACCTGTGGGGTCCACCTATTAATTCCGATGTACGACAAAGAGTTTTTTTATCCAACACCTGGATCAAATGTTAAATAACTCCATCTGGTATTTTGCACTTGCTTTGATACAGGTCAACCTATTTGCAAGATTCCATTACCATCCAGAACGTAATGCATCCTTGAAATGAAGAATACATATTTCATGTTCTATTTTACAGATGGACAACCTGTTTTACTTAAACAACAGATGTCTAATGTATCAAATTGGTGTCTAATTTATTCACTGAAAAATACACAAAGTATATTTTAAATCAGTGTATTCCCATAGAGCTATTCTTCCTATTCAATATTTCATTGAAGCATTCGCTAATCAGAAATAATGAGTTTTTAGTAAAAGATGGACCAAAATCCCACCAAAACATAGACCATGATAACATACTAGTTAGATTTATGGACATATTATTGCAAGTCCAAAAGCTAAATGTGTTACTTGTATAATGGGAAGAAATACATTTATCAAGTGCACTGATATTGTGAGTTCAGAAAGACTGTTACTTAAACTATTGGTGAAAATAATTAATGATCTTCTATAGCAGATGGTAAACATTCTCTCATTTCCAATGACCTAGAGGGTATTATCATACTGTCAAAAACATCTTTGTAAGGTTTGTGTTTTTAAACTGAGAAGATGGCACATTAGACAGCAATAAATGGCATCAAATCATGTCTGTAGCTTCATCACAATGTGTGCTAGGAAATTAAAATGTATGTAGCCATACTGTGTAGGAATTATAGATTGATAGCATTGCAGTTTTATATAAATCAATGCATATTTCAACATATAGGGGGCATATTATCTGGTAAAAACCCAGTTTCCTGTTGTGAGGAACCTGAGGGCACCCTCCCATCTACTCTCCCTGGGTCTTCCTCTCAGGTGGCCAGGGAAAGGCCATCGCTTTTGGATCCTGACCCTAGTGTTAGATAGGTAAGGGAGGATCACCTTGGTGGAGGGGCCTGGGGAAATTGAGGAAAGATGCCTTTAGGTGGGTCGTGTTATCCCCCTTTCCCATGTCAGAACACACCCTACCCTCCCCCTACCTTTGTAGGTTATTACTAGTCTTCCCCACTGCCACATAAAGCAGCTGTCCCACATTCATATTCCTGTAAGAATGGGATGAGTCAACTAGGAGTTATGCGCACTTCCATCTGTGCACACCACTTTGGTACTGGGACGAGGACTTGGGAACACCACTTTAAGGGTCAGGCTTGTCCCATTGACCGAAGTAATTATGGTCAGGCAAAGGATTTGCACCTGCAGCCAATTGAGAGGCTACAGGTGCATATAAAAAGGAGAGACCTGCCTGGGGAGAGAGAATCACCTGGGAAGCCATGAAGATGTGGAGCAGGCTGGAGAGGGCCAGTGAAAAAGATGCAGAGAGCTGCCGAGAGTTGCCAGAGAGCGAGAAAGACGCAGATGCCAAAACGGACTGCAAGAGCTTTGTGAGCGCTGCAGATTCCTGAGCCGCTTATTCCCCACTGGATCTGGGTGCTACAAAAGTCTCCAATAGGACGCAGACAGCAGCAATAAGGTTGAGAAGAAGCAATCACTGCTCGCCGGAGCTCCCTACGAGAGTGAGGGGAGCAAGCGAAAGCCAGAGAGGAACTAAAAAACACCCAAGGAGCAGCCCGAGCGCTTCAGGGATGCCCCAGGGGCTTGGTGTGGCCAAAGGAAGATGCTTATCAAGTGAAAACCTGAAATTGATGTGTCTGAAGACTGTATGGAAAATATTCAATACCGGACAAGCTGCAACATACTTAATGAATTATCGAATACCGAACTAAGGAAAAGATATGGAAAGGATATGAAAATACTGCACAATTGAAAAGAAAGTGATGTACAGTTACGAATGAAGTGAAAAGCTGCAAAAGCCATTTATGGACAATGTGAAAGTACAAACCAAGTGAAAGTTAGTAAGGAGAGCTTGTGAAGCAAGTGAAAGGCAAATGATGAGCACTATTGGATAGTGTCAAAGCAAGGTGGTGACAAGGAATAAAACACCACGAAGTGAGTTGCTTGAAAGTCACGTGTTGGCAGAGTCAAGAGATTATGAAGGAGAAACAGAAGTACATATGGACTAATGACACAGGTGCCGCGAGGAAGCCTGTGTTGGCAAGGAAGTCCAATGAGAATCAATCAACATTACACAGTGCCAAGGGTTATCGGTTGCGTGACCTGTGATGGTTGGACCGCGTGGTCCGACAACTGCGCCTAGATTGAGTAACCCCTCCTTGGATTGAACCAAGGAAAGTCTCAAGCCTGAAGTTGTTTTGCCTAGCAAGTGTTAAAGTGACTAAAGAGAAAAGCAAGCTAAGTAAATTGTTGAAAAGCCTCAAAGGTTACAAAGTGGATTTTGAATCAATATTGAAACCTGAGAAAGTTGAATTAACTGTAAATGCGAAGCTCGAAGCTGCCATCTTGGGGAAGGGAAATAAAGAGGCCATTTTGGAACTGTTTTGAACTTGGGTCGGGGAAGCTGTAAAGCAAGCCAAGAGCTGGAAGAAGATTGAAACTTTATTTTGAACACTGTTTCTTTGGTTGCTGACACCCATACATCTTGTATATCTTTAGTTGTGAGGGCAAGTATAGGTTTTGGACACAGACTTTTTAGTTGAACTTAATGACACAGACTATCCTTAGTTTCTGTCGGTAGGAAAATCCCACCCTATCATAGGGCAAGTTAGACCTTACTCCATCCTGACATTTAAGAAATAAACCATGTATTTTCGAAAAGTGAATCTGTTGTCTATGTCTTACTTCATGATGCCTTTACACTGCTCTTCAAATTCCAGTATTGCTGTGTTGTAAACAGCTTAACTTTACAAGTAAAATAATTGTATTTAGCAGAGCACGAGATATACATGAATGATGATATTAAAGAAAACAAATATCTCTGCACAAGTAGAAGTTTATAATATCAGTTTAGGGTGTACCCCGAGTGAAGGAATGAGAAACTACACACTCCTTCCTACTTGATGACTTTCCAAGTCCTTATACCATTAGGATGTGAATGTGAACTTTGCTGAGATTTATTCGTCACATGGACTCATCCCAATGTTGAAGCAAATGGGTGATGCTACATCATATTGCCTCGCATATGGGCCATAAGAGAGCCAACAGTGGGAGATTGGATAAAGGCCTTTAAGTCCTCCTTGCAGACAATTCAGAAAGTCTGACAGAGAAAATCCATCCCAAATTGCAGACAAGGAACTGAGACCTACCTTCAGGGAAAGCATAATACAATACAAAGGTTCTAGTTACTAGATCTAAGACTGAGAAGATGGATTGGATTACCTGTCCCCAGGTTCCAGCCAAGTGCCTTGTTATGTTGCATCCAGGTTACAGGAGAACCTACTCTAAGGGTTCCCAAACAGTCATCCCTTGATGTTGACCAATTCTCTACTATACTTGTTTAAAAGTATGTAAACCAATACCCCACTAGTGTGAATAACAGCAGCATCCCTTAGGAATCTAATATATTACAGGGGGAATCTGTATTTAACCACCCAGGTTTTGTTGCAGAAGCAAGGGTCTCCTGGAATCTGTGACCTTGGATGCTTTCGAATTCTGAGATGAAACCAGGAATAATAAGACCTGTTGCCCTTTCGGTAAACACGAATCAAATGAATGTTCTGACTTTGCATTACTTTTCCTAGTGTTCAGAGAGCTAGGCAGGGACCAATAAAATGGAAATTACTGGTGTAAATAGGGCATCCCTTTAATTTCCTGTTGTTTAGATACGAACGTCACTTTGAATGCAAAACCTGACAATTTACCCTGTTAAAGTGAATGGAATTGTAAAGCGTGTCTTTAAATTGTTCCCATTCTCAGAAACAGGCTAGAAAGTTCATGGCAAATTGACCATACATTCTCTCGTCCACTAAAAGGTGCTTGGTTTGCATATGATTTTCCTTTGACCTTTTCCCAGCATATACATTGATTTACAAATGTAGACTTGAGTTAGTGCATTGTCTAGGTTTTAAAGTACAACACATCATTTAAAAGTGTTTGTATGGAGGCCACCAGGGGGCGCGGGCAGGATGGACGCCTGAACGTCGAGCTCCGCACCCAGCCCCGGGTGAATCACGATTTATCGGCGAAACGAGGGTCCCATATACTACGCGACCCCCCCCAAAAGACGTTGAAGCCTGTGGCCCCCACCTGGGTCCAACTTTGGTTCCGATCCGACGCTCCTGTGCGGAGTTACACGGACCAAGGCGATATCGGCTGCCCCTCCCCCACGACCTGGCGCGGAGTGACGCAGGAGACAGCACGAGCCGCGCCGCCCACGAATAGGCCCGAGAGGGTGGGCCCGCGGCGCTTCCTCCCCTGGGCATCCTCCGACTTGAAGAAAACCGTCCATCTACACAGGGAGCGCACGCCCGGCGCCTCTGGTGCCCGAGGCCCGGCCTGACCCGGAGAAAGGCGGCGCCCGTCGTAAACTGGCCGACACGAACCCCTCATGAACTGGAGAGAGAACTTGCTGAAATACCAGTTTGTTCCCAAAGAAAGGACCATGGCCGCCGGTAGCCCCACCGTCCCACCCCCGGATCTGGGGGCTATCCAGAACAACATCCAAACGATTCTGGAGGAGATACGAGGTATGAGGACAGACATGGGGGCCAAACTGGCCGACCTCACCACCAAGGTCACCACCTTAGAAGACCGCGTGGAGGGCGTCGAGAATAACCAACTTTCGGCGACACTCCTCGAAACCCAAATGGACATGAGACTCCGAGACATGGAAAGGCGCGAGGAAGAGCTTCGGTTCAAGGTTGACGACATGGAAAATAGGGAGAGGAGGAACAACCTTCGAATCTTTGGCCTGATGGAATCTGAGGGCGAATCCGTACAAGGACTTGAAGGCAAAGTGCACGATATCGTGAGGATCGCCCTGGGAACGGAAGACGTGGGGGCGATCAACTTCGACAGGGTGCACCGAGCGGGGGGGGGAGGTAGAGGCCCACGCTCGGTTCTGGTTCGGCTGCACTACTACAGGGACAAGATCAGAATCCTGGAAAAGGCGAGACATCTTGGCACCATACAGTACGGTGATTCGAAGGTATCCATCTTCCAAGACCTCTCGGCCCTAACCCTGTCAATGAGGAGGAAATGCGGCACACTCACAAGATGGTTGCAGGGAAAAGGAGTCCGATATCGGTGGGGTCACCCCTTCTATTTGGAGTTTGAGTGGCTAGGCGAGAAACACCACCTGGTGTCGGAGGAGGACATACGAAGAGCCACGGACGATCTGGTGAACGGCCAGGCGGGCCATTCGGGCGCCCAGGAGGGAGGACCACGGGACCCCCCTAGGGGTCCCGACGGCCCAGGAAATCACAGTGGGAAATCTAAGGTCAAGGGGGCCCGAAAGTTTCGGAAAACCAGACACCCGTCAATGAACCCGGAAAATCACACTGACTCATGAAAATGACGTTCGATTGGAAGGAGAGATAATCATGAGGTGAGAGACGATTCAGGGTACGGACGCAGGAGGCCCTGGGCCCACGAACTGCCTTGAACGGGCACCGCGGCGGTGCCGCGTTTGGCCCACCGGACTTTGGGTCGGCAGACCATTATGTTAAAAAGTTAACTGTTTATTTGCGTTGCCCCGCGTTTGGGTTTCTGGTTGTGGGTTGAGGGCCCGGGCGGGGTCTCTGGTTTTTGTCTCGGTTAAGTGCACCGAAGGCCTGCAGGGGCCGACCTGAATCGGACTTGCGATCTGGGACTCTCCAGATACACGAAAACCCCGGGGCTGGGGTTGGAGTCCTTGGTGGTTCGTTGACCGGCCCCAACACATGTTGGGGAGAGTGGACGGACGCCTCAAGGTTCAAGGGTGGGGAGGGGGGAGGGAAGACACGGGGAGGGGGGTCAGTTGCAAGGGGGGAGGGGATGGGCCGATAACGGGGTAGTTTGGGGGACTCAGGGGGAAATTCAGTTCAGACCGCAAGAATACGCTTGGCAAGGGGCACTAAAATTCAATCACCACGAGGGGTTCAGAATACGCACACGGTATGATGACAATGATTGAAGGGAGGGTGGGCACGTTAAATGTCAAGGGTCTAAACTCTCAAAATAAAAGATCCCTCACGGGCAACATGTTCCGAAAACAACACCTGACGGTCCTATTTCTACAGGAAACACATTATAAGCGCGGGAGGGAATCCAGAATTAAGGGGAAAGACATCGGCAGCAACTATTGGGCTTCACACCCGACCTCGAAGAAGGAGGGGGTGGGCATTCTCCTGGGAAGGGCTCTCCAACTAACGGGGGTGGAAACCAAGAGGGGGTTTGGGGGTCGATTTCTGGGTGTCAAGGGGCTTTGCGAGGGGCAGCGAGTTACTCTCGCCACCGTATACGCGCCCAACACGGGCCAGGTGGAGTTCCTCACACGGATCTTTGGTGTCATGGATGAATGGGCCGAGGGGGCCATGATTCTCGGGGGTGATTTTAATCTCATAGCCGACCCCCAACTGGACTGGTGGTCCGCCAGAGGTGGGGTACCCAAGGGGATCACGAGGGATAACCTGGCTTTGCAGAACCTCTTGAAGGATCACTACTGGGTAGATGTTTGGCGCAAGGCGTACCCGGCCCAGGGTGGTTACACATTCTTTTCTCCCCCGCACTGCACCTACACCAGAATCGACCTTCTGTTGGCCTCAGAGGAGGGAGATGGGGCGGTGACCCAACCAAAAGTCGAGACCATAACGTGGTCGGACCACGAACTACTTATAGCTAACTGGTCCCTGCCCATCGCCCCGAGATCGGCTCGATGGCGGTGCAACGACACGCTCCTTAGGGATCCAGCATTCCGTGAGTTCATGAAGCAGGAAACGCTGGCCTACTTCGAGACAAATGACACGGGGGAGACGGACATGTCCATGGTATGGGAAGCGGGGAAGGCCACCTTCAGAGGCCTCCTCATAGCGGAGGGCTCGAGGCGTAAAAGAGAGAGGGGCCTGATCGAGAGCAGACTCCGAGGGGAGCTGCAGATCTTGCGGGCCAGACTGGGAGTCCCGGGAGTGGACCGGAGGGCACTATTGGACGAGATGCAGGGCAAAAGACAGGAGCTCCATACGGTTATCATAGGGGAGGTGGTTAAGAGGATGCGATATACCAAACAGAGATACTACGAACAGGGCGACAGGGTAGGCACTCTGCTGGCTCAGAGGTCGAGGGGGTGTAGAGTGGAGAGAGGGATTACCCGGTTGACCGACGAAGAGGGCAGGGTTCATGGGAACCGGCATGAAGTGACGGAATGCTTTGCTGAGTACTACAGCAAACTCTATTCTAGGCAAGCGGGCGAATCTCGGGAGGACATTGCCTCCTACCTGGCAGAATACCCCCTCCCCAAACTGACCGACCAGGACTTGGAGGCCCTCGAGGGGGAAATTTCAGAAGAGGAGGTGGAGGGAGCCATCAAGAGACTGAAGGCCGGAAAGGCTCCGGGCCTTGACGGCTACACAGCGGATTTCTATAAACAGACCCAGTCCACCTTAGTGAAGCCCCTGACCAAATTGTTCAACCAAATTAGAGGCAACGACACGATCCCCCCGACTTTCCTACAGGCCCTCATCACCGTCATACCTAAACCTGGTAAAGACCGGGCAGCTTGTGGGTCTTACAGACCCATTTCACTTCTCAACTTAGATGCCAAGATCTTTGCTAGGATCCTGGCCTCCAGATTGGAAAACTCCCTCCCACGCCTGATACATCCTGACCAGGCGGGATTCGTCCTCAATAGACAGGGTTCCGATAATTTAAGGAAGACCCTCCATGTATTGGCCACAACCGAGGCCAGGAATGAAGGCGCTCTCCTACTGGCTCTTGACGCGGAGAAGGCCTTTGACAGGGTCAGCTGGGCTTTCATGAGGGAGGTTCTCTTGTCGGTGGGGATGGGTCCAAGGTGGCTGGGATGGATATCCGCGCTCTACTCCTCCCCCTCGGCCAGAGTGGTGGCTAACGGGATTGAGTCTAGGGAATTCCCCCTTGAACGTGGCACGAGGCAGGGATGCCCCCTGTCTCCGTTAATCTACGCATTGGTGATGGAACCGTGGGCAATCTCGATCCGCAATGACGCGGACATCAGTGGTGTACAGATGGGGGATATGCACTGCAAGATCTGCCTCTTTGCGGATGACGCCCTGCTCTATGTCACCAGACCGTCCCAAACAATCCCTCGGGTGCTGCAGGGCCTCGCAAGATATGGAGAACTATCGGGGTATAAGGTTAATTTGGACAAATCGGTCGCATTCATGGGTGGGAACCTGCCAGACACGGAGGTGGCCTTTGTGGAGGGTCTCCCCTTCAAGCGGAGCGATGAGGGGTTCCGTTACTTGGGAGTCCAAATCACACGTAACCTTGAGGACCTGTATGGGGCCAACTTCCCCCCCCTCTGGTCAGCAATCAGGAGAGACATAGAAAGGTGGGCGGGAACGGGTCTCTCATGGATGGCACGCCTTAACCTTATAAAAATGGTTATCCTCCCAAAATTTCTGTTTCTCTTTCAAATGCTCCCGGTCCAAGTCCCCAAGGCCTTTTTTGACGAAACAAAACGCATCCTCCTTAGATTCCTCTGGCAGGGCAAAAAACACAGGATTTCATACGAGGTTCTGACTAGGACCAAGGAAGATGGAGGGGTGGGCTACCCTGATCTCGAGACGTACTATAGGGCTTCCCAGTTGAGGATCCTGGTCGATCACTTCTCACCGGGACCGAAAAAACAGTGGGTAGCCATGGACAATAGGCCCCTGGCGCCCGTCACACTAGAGGAATGGCTCTGGGTCCCAAGGAGAACGATCCCCAGATCAGTCTTGAACCACCCGATTCTAAGAGTACTGTGGTCCCTGTGGAGAGAGGGAGGTTACTATAGATGGCTCACGACATGGCCCTCCCCCTTGAGCTGCATCTGGGCCCCTCCTTTCCTGGCCAAAATAGCGGAACCAGCAGCCTACCAGACATGGTTCGAGGCGGGCCTTAGTAGGACCGGCCAGTTGTGGGTGGGGGGCTCCTTCCTCCCCTTGAAGGACCTAGAGGAAGCCCTGGGAATAGGCACGCTTTCCCCGTTCCGATATCTTCAGCTTAAGGGTGCCCTCACGGAACCATCTTGGGGTGATACCCTCAGGAGGGAACTCACAGACTTTGAAAAACTCCTTCTGACCGCAAGGGGCTCCAAGGGGATAATCTCCCGCCTATACAAGCTCTTTCTGTTCTCCATCCCCCGAGACCCGCCACCAGCACGCATACAATGGGGTAGGGACCTGGGCGAGGAAATTGATGACGAGAGATGGACAGAGATGTGTAGACGGGCCAATCGATCCACATCCTCCCTCCAATATCGCCATCAGGCCCTCAAGATATTACATAGATGGCACTACCCCCCGCAAAGAATAGCCAAAATGCGTCCAGGATATGACCCACACTGTTGGAAATGTAGGACAGAGAGAGGTGACTATGTCCACATGTGGTGGGGATGCCCAGTGGTCCAGAAATACTGGGACAAGGTGCGGACCTGGATCAAAGGGGTAGATGGGATAGAACGAGTATCCTGCCCGTGGCTCTTCCTCTTCGGGATTAGTAACGAAGAGGACCGGGGTAACACTCATGATCACATGCTCCAGGTGATGCTGGTAGCAGCTAGATGCTGTCTGGCGCAGAAATGGAAACACCCGAGAATGCCAGGGGAAAAAACCTGGGTGACCAAAGTAAGGGCCATCTACGACATGGAGTTCCTCACACACCTGCTCGATGAGTCTAAGTCCAGTATCGAGGAAATTTGGCTCCCCTTCTTTGATAAGTACGGCCGAGTGGTCTAGGTCCTGAGGACTGAGCTGAGGGATTCCCCTCCTCCCCACGGATGTGGGACCATGGGCCAAGGATCCGGCTGAGAACTGAACTCGTTGGGCCCATATGACTTTGGCGTGCCACACGCATATTGTATTGACGCCTCCATCATTAAGAGAGCCCGTTGTGCAAGTGTTTATCAAGGCTATGTAAGCGCGAACTGAAGGGGGGTGGGGGGAGGGAGAGGGAGGGGGGGGGCATGGGGTGTGTTTCGTCTGGTTTTCTCTTTATGTTAACTCACATTAATAAATGCAATGCAAGAATGTAACCTCGTTATGCACCAAAGAAACTTAATAAAATTGATTTTCAAAAAAAGTGTTTGTATAATTGTTTTCTTTGACATTGAAATAGGAATAAATGATGTACAAACACATTGTTCAGTTCCGACATTCACATATGAGAATTTAGAAGTGGGTGTCTGTTTGGAGTGGAAAATGTCATTTCTGCTCTACATTGTTTGCTGATTGGGATTAGCAAGATTATAGCTGGCCGGCTGCATAGTAATTGCTTGAAATCATTAGTGGAGGTTCCGGTGACTTTCCCTGTATTGCGAAGTAGAAATGCACTTCAGTTAAAGATATTCTCTTTGAAGTAAAACAAAACATCATAGTAGAACTGCTTTACCCTATATTGTGGGGTGGGATTTGTATATCTCTGGAACACTAAACTAGAGTTATTCTTAGCCATAAGCAAATTGTAAAAAGTGTTGTGGATCTTGTTTTGGGGTGAGTTGTTAAATTGGCTTGAATGAGTGTTGATACCTCTTACCAGTTACTTTTATTCATTTAGCTTGTTTTCTCATACTCTCACGCTGACTGCAGTAGTGAACAAAGGCTCGCCGTCAGTGGAGGGTGTTTGCAGTGTAGAATCTTTTCCAGACATACATAAAGGACTTTGTGGAAACTCTTTTTTATTGATCACTCATTTTTCCTTTTCACTCTCATCCATGATTTGACTCAGTGTCCTCTCTCCCAGGCTTTGCAGCATCTATGTTTATCCTGCAACCTGCAGACACTAATGCCATCAGCACACTATATATGAATCGCTTGCAGCTAAAACCGGGCTACTATTGTGTTTGATACGTTAGATACAAACACACTGATTGAATATGCTGTGCCTTTTTCTGCAAGAACAAATATGCCTTTTGGCCGAAAAATCGGGCCTGCACACACCAAGGGCTATAGTTTACCTTGCCAGATTCAATTCAATACAGGCTGCTTTCAGTTTATTAACACTTTGTGGTAAAATTACATGTTCTTCTGGAATAAACAAATCATGCAGAAGTTCCATTTTCATATACTTAGGGTCGGAAATATGATATATGGCTGAGGCCTAGTCAGTACTGTTAATATACAACATTACATTTTTGCATTGGAGCATAATAACAGTTAATAAGGTTTGCCCTTCAGAGATAACGTCTACATTTCAGAAAGCACAGAGGACTCTGAGTATTGTGAAAAGGCCATTACTCTGACCTTCTCAAGAGAGGATAAGAACCCCTTTCCGCTGTGGGTGGGAGGCATACCAGGGTGTAATTCAGAGTCAGTTCTACACCTGAGGTGGAGGGTAGTATTTTAGAGAGCGCCAATTCCTGCTATCCTCAGTGTGTTTGTTTTTGAGCAGTCCCATGCCATACCTCCTCATCAAGATGGTTGCTAGTATCTTTGTGCTTCCTCTAGTGAGCCACCATCAGAACAGGGAAACAGCAAATATGGGGAGCTGTGTCCAGTACCACATGCCAACCATGAAAAAAGCTGTGACCCGGCCACCAGCATGCAGCACCCCATGCTTCAGTCACATGCTGTTAGCAGATTGGTGGAGAGAGTGCATCAACACCATCCACACCTGGCAGTCAGAAGTCGGGCAGGTGAGCATGCACTGCCTCCAATGATACCCCTAGACCACCAGTGACTTAATCAAGCGATACAAAACCTCACAGCACTGGGATTTGCCTCTGGGGTGCTGGAAACTAGCCCCCTAACACGAACAAGGACTTTAAGCCTCACCCACTGCTTCCACACGGGCCCAAAACTTGCTCATATGGAACTGGAAAAACCCAGAACCAGCAAAATCCAAGACATCCCTTGAAACCCAGTTCATGGGTTATTGTAAAGAGAGCAATTAAACCACTCTACCTCTAACTACTAAACTCGATCAGTGGAATATTTGAGAGTTCATGGACATCTCTAATCCCTGTTCTCTGCCCGGTCTTGACCACACAAGACTTCACCAAAGAGCAGGCATATCCACCTCGCATAAGGAAAGGAAATGTGAGAAACCTGAAGGTGTCTACCTGGCTAAACCCCGGAGATCTGTCATACAGGTGGCCAGGACACGGCCAATGCTATTGGATCCAGTTCCTGGGGTGGACCAGTGAGGGAGGAACACCTGGATGGGGTGTCCTCTGGGAGTGGGACACCGACGGGTGAAATGCAGTATTATACTGAGGAGGAGGGTGAGGGGGACGAAGTCCCTGAGGTCTTACTTGGTTTTTCCACATCTACCTCCCTTTCATCCAAAGAAGTTCCCTTAACAAGATCCTACCCCCCCCGCTACCCTCAAAACCCATAACTCCCAGAATCCTTGTTTCACCGGTCTTCATTCAAATGCTCCCCATTCTTCAGCTCCACGCCCCTCTGGTTATTCTTTTCCGAACACCCAATCTATTATGACAGAAAACTACCATTCCCACAATCGCCCATTGTTCATTTCATGATCTCGGTTATTCCTGTTTGTCCCACAAACCCTCATACCCTTCCGAAATCACCTACCCCTCTAGGACGAAGGCTATAATTACACATAACACCTCTTCTCTATCCTGTCAAGCAGAGCACTTAGAAAGTCGACATCTCCTCTTTTCCCGACAAGGAAAACAACAGACTAATATGTAACCTGTTTCCCTGACATTGTTACTCACCGAACCAAGGGCTCCAGAGAAGCAGAATTGACTGACAATTCTGGGTCAGTATGGTCTTGATTGAAGAGCCTGGGTTATACCTTAATCCAGGCCTCCGTCCTTGAGTAAGAACTCTTTTTTATGATACACCCCTCTGCGGTAGAACTAGTAACCTGCCAAAGGAACAAATCAACAAAAGAACGGGAGAACACACCGCCAGGAACCAAGGCTGCAAGGAAAGACACAATGATTAATACTGAATATAATGGTTGTGTAATATTCTCCAGACACTATTCTTACGCGATGAATACCTGGGTGTGTGGTGTGTCAAGACTGCTTCCGCTTCAGGACCTAAAATGACAGTAATGACAATATAACGGCTGACATGGATAAGAATTACATGCGTAAGAATGAAGTGCTCTTTCTTACCAGGTATGGATGGGCTGAAGGAGGAGGTGATGAGTAACTGAGTAATCCTAAACAATGACTGGGATAAAATAACAAACAGGGAAGGTTAGTTTGGGAAACTATGCACGAGCAGCACGAGGGCCACACTAGAGCTGGGTTGGTGCACAGAATGTCCCTGCAGAGCGTCCTGGATGTGTACAGGAATCAGTTGTAACAAATAAGTTTCAAATATAGAGGTGGTGATGTGTCCAGATAAATGTTCAGAGAGAGCATGACAAATGCTGCAGGTCCGTAAAAGGTAGGAACAGTTCCTGAGGCACTTAGTATGAAAGCTCAAGATGTGGAATGACCAAAAGGGGCAGACAATGGAAATTAATGGTGCTGACAGTAGAGAGGCAGCTAGTCGAGGGAGGAGTCAAGGAAGACTCTGCGAGGCTTCATAGAAGAGTCTAAACAAAATTGTCTATCTACTGGGGCCAGAGGCGTAAGCAATCCGTGGCAGGAGCCGAGTTCATAACACAGATAGACAGCTATTTGTAAGAACAGAGGTAGTAGAAGCGTACCTCGAAAAGCAGCCTGAAAAGGCGGGCAAACAGGCGTCAATCACGAAGGACTTTCGGAAGGTAAGCGGAGCGTACCTTAGGTGATGTCGGAGGCAGGGAACTGACCATGGTCGAACACCAAAGGAAGTTGAACAGTCCGTGATGTAAATACCGATAAGGGCCAACGTTAAGGAGATATGCCAAGAAAACATGCAAGTTCGGAAGGTCACTACAATCAGAAGCAGCAAGCTCCTAATTAGTTACGCTTTTAAAGCTTAGGCGGAGGTGGGGCCGATGGCAGCAATCGGCTGACCTTGCAGCCGCAATGGTGGTACTTGCTTTACCATGGCAACAGATGCTCTCTTCCAATGCAACTTCCAGCACCTGAGAAAAAGAGCGGCGGCATGCTGTTTCCAGAGCATGAAATTCCTCATCTTGAGCGGCCTATGACCTGTGCCGACACCAGGTTCAGGCAAAGTCAGGCAACTGACTTAAATCACACACACCTGACAGCCCTTCCTTTTCCCTACAGAGATAAAAGGTGGAGCAAGAAAGCACAGTACGAGCAAGGCAGACCGCATGAAGAGACAGCTATCCAGGCCCGGCAGTTCAAGAGGAGGAGCCTGCGAAAACAAGTCAGCGCAACAGCATCGGCGACAGCTATTACTTAATCCATGTATGTAAGCCCTTTCTATCTACAGAAAGCTGCATTACGTTGGCCAGAGTCTTAATACTCTCAAAAATTGCCTACTGCAATGCACTGTACCTAAGAACCAACAAATACATTCTCAATGAACTCCAAATCCTTCAAAATAATGCTCTTAGAACAGCCCTAAGCATCTCCAGAAGACAACATGTTTAAGAGTATAGACAGAATAACAACTGGCTTTCCATCGAAGATAGGATTCATCTGAAAACAGTCTCCTTAACTCACAAATGTCTGAATAACTCAGCCCCACAATACCTAACAGAAGAATTCATCAAAACCAACTCCACGCTACCGATGAGAACTGCCGACTCCTTCTGCCTAAGAGTCCCTAGGTTTAAACTGAAAAAAGCAGGCGGCAGCAGCTCCCAGACATGGCTGCCCAACCATGGGACTCCTTACCCCACGACTCTAATGGCTGATCAATCCTTTCACAATTTCAGAAAAAAACATTAAGCATTGGCTCACCATCAAAGACTTACTGCAACACTAGCTGCCTGAATCTAGAAACTTTATGCATCACGTCTATCTGTATCTTTGTAAATAACTTGTATATACTGTATGCCTTTTGTGTTGTAACATCACTGGGCATAAGCCTACAATGTAACGGTGTTTCGAAGGGATTAGTTCCTTCGACGTATTCCACATCTATGACAGGTAATCACCACAGCTGTGCTGCTTCAGAAAATGTTCGGCGTCTGCGTCCTGCGTCGATGACATCGATACGCTGTCCTCGAGGGCCTCCGTCGAGCTGACATCACCGTATGTTATAAGTAGGATGCACGACGCCCGTAGCCACAGTTCCGTTTTTTCCGCAAATGTGTTCACTTCGGAAATCTCGGCACGTCTCGGTTCTTCTGAGACTTCTATCGGTTCTTCGAACTTTGTTTGTTTGTGAAGATATCATGTCTTTGTCTTCTTCTACCCTGTGGTCGGGATTCAAGAAGTGTCGGGACTGCGGTTCCAAGATGTCACTTACGGACCCGCACGAGGCCTGCCTCTGGTGCCTTCGTGAGGACCACGCCAGGATGACTGTGTCGATTTCCAGTCGTTAACATTGAAGGCCTTGCGGGAGCGGAAGAAGAAGCGTTCTGTTGGTAGAGTTTTCAAGCCCCGGTTTTCCGGCAGCCACCTCTGGGCCGTTTTTTTTTTTTTTTTAATTGTCTTTTTTTTTTTTTTATTGGCAGGCCGAGCCCCGGGCCCGGCCTAGTGTGTGTTTGCGCTGAGCCGCGTCGCGAGTATTCGCGGCCAAGTCAGATCAGGGTGGGGGGGTGGTGGAGTTTGAGCCGCCTGGGCTGGGCGAGCCAGTCTGTGAGGCTGGGCATGGCAGGGAGCCAGGAGGGGGAGGAGGGGGAGGCGCCGCGCCGGCGGCACTATCTGAGTGAGTGTGCACAATCATCATAGCAAGGTAACACTAGATGTTACCTTGCTTTGATGATTGCATCTGCATCATGCATGCATCATAATTTATGATGCATGCAGATGCAGATGTGCGTGCATAATTCATTCACATCGTCGTGTCAGTGGGCCTGGGCCACCAGGCCGGCAGCCGTGTCTCCACTGCAGGGGGACGGTGCGCCTGCCGTGTGTGTGTGCTCGCTGGCTCACGAGCCTCTGGCGGCCAGAGAGAACGTTACTTGTTTGATCTGTGGGAGGGAGGCAGGCTGAACCAATTGCAAACACACACTAAAGCAATTGTAACACCTGCCTCCCTCCCCTCCAAGTCCTGACCCTGGTGGTGCAGCCTGACTGCAGGGCTGAGGGCTCTGGTGAGCTGGGGCCGGCACTGTAAGAACACAGTGACACGTTTCACACTTGCTTTCAACTTTGCAGGAAGTATGTAACACTTCTTTGCAAAGTTGAAAGCAACTGTCTTCAACTTGTGCCTGGGGGCAGGGCTGGGCCCCGGGGCCGCCGGCGCCGTGGAATAACCAAATGAAAATTCGTCTGGGCAGGCTGCCCCTGCCCACCCAATCTGCTGCCAAATCGCCAATGCATTATGCTGCTGCTATGAGCCCCCAGTGCAAGCACACACCGTCACCAGTGGACCTCGAGACCGACAGTGCCAGTGCCCACACAGGAGGACCACAAGGCAGCACTGAGGCGGGCAGCAGACAGTGGAGTGCCTAGTGCCAGTGCCGGCCACAGCCCACAGACAGCCAACAGCCAGCCAGTCACTGAGGTAAGGAGTGGAGTGGGACTACGACTGCTGTGACCACTGCTGTGACCACGTGTTAGGTCACCCGCAAGCCTGGCTACAGACAACCAAGAATTTCCCATTTAATGTGTTTGTTTTGGGTTGTCTCGCATCTGAACACACGATAATCACATGTCACTAATGGTGATGGTTACTTTGTTCTTTTGTTTCATTGCATTCTGCCAATTAATCTGGCCATTATAATGGTGTATAATGGTATATACCTCCTGCATACCAAGTATCTCTGAATGAAAAATTTGTTTTGCATTTCTGTTGACTCTCAGTAAAAACAGTCCGGTTTCAACAATATGGATGCATGATTTACTAAATGCACCCAGCAGCAAAATAAACTTACAAGCTGTATATACAATACCTATTTCTGTCTGAACAACTGTGTGTACATCTTCACATTTACAGTGTTTTTGTATTTCCCTGGACACAATAGAAATGACTTGGGCCTACCAGAATTAAGAAGTAGTCCCGCTCCTAAACATGTTATACGGCAGAACAAACCCCTCCTTGTTAACCGTGAGCAACAACGTAAACATTAGGGTAGAGGAAAAACATGCATAACACAAGTGT
Source organism: Ambystoma mexicanum (assembly GCF_040938575.1). Lineage (NCBI taxonomy): Eukaryota > Metazoa > Chordata > Amphibia > Caudata > Ambystomatidae > Ambystoma > Ambystoma mexicanum. The sequence goes on from NC_090936.1 coordinate 259,411,948, forward strand.
ATGTGTATCAGCCACACCGTCCCTTTTCAGGTGCTTTCCCTCCTCCCTGCACCTGTTGGTTGGCCACACGCCGGCTGGGGTGAGGGTCCCGTCCATCTGGAAGTTTCACTGACAGATAATCGCGGGGGAGGGGATGGGGGTTAAGTAGGAAAGGGGCTTACCTCAACTAATCCCCATGTTAGCGTCTCAGCTGCACGCTTAATGAAGTGGTTTCACTGAGCCTGCGGCCATCTAATTCGAGGCTGAGGGGAAAATCATTACATGCATGGGCGTGGGCCTCTAATAACATTGGTCTGCGGCCTAAGACAGCAACGTGGTGCATGCATGCATGCTACTACTGAAGCGCAGGGCTCCTAGAAGCCAGACATGCAGGCTGCAGTGGGAGGCTGGGAGGGTACATTATTTGCTGACACATTAAGTATGGTGAATTCCGGCACCAGACTGTCCTAAAGGTCAAAGCAGTAAACGAGAGAAAAGGGACGGGGGGGGGAGTGGGTAAAGTTGCCTGAGACTGTAAATGCAAGGGTAAAACTGGAGACCATGGAAGGTGCATGCATCGAGTGCAGGCTGGGAATTGTTTCCCTGAATCCTTTTAAATTCCATTAAATTGTATAGGTTGACGGCCAGTCGCAGCCAGGCCTAGGAATTAGTCAGATCCGTGCTGTAGTCTGCCCCCCCCAATCTGCCAGCCTCCTTGCCGAAGGACTCCACACAGAAGCAGGGCAGATGAGTGAGGTTACCAGGGAAACAGAAGCTGGCGCAGCACCTGGGCGTGATCGAGGTTTTTCCTCAGCTGCTCACCTCCTGGTCCTCGTTACGTACCCGAGCGCAACACGCTATTCAGCGTCGCCGCTCGGTAAGAAGAACGACCGGCGAGCATGCTAGCCAGCACAGAGGTCACGTGAAGAAGAGTGGTCGGTGCGTTGCAAGGGTCCGTTTCTCGGAGCCCCCGGGGGAATGGGGACTAGACGTTGAAGTGCGGTCGGCATGTTTCGGGACGGTGGTTGGGCTGTTGAGAGGTGTTGCGCGGATGGCTGATGCGTTTGGAAGTGGCGGGTGGATGGCGGAGCTGGGGTCGGGGTGTGAGTTGGTGGGGGGCGTTTGTTTGCGGTAGGGTAGCTGTTGTTGTGGATTGGTTGGGTGAGTTTGTGGTAGGGTGGCTGGTGGTGTTGAATTGGGGGTGGTGGTTGTTTGTGGTTTGGTGGCTGGAGGTTCGTGTGGTAGTGTGGGTGTCGCTCGGGTTGGTCGCTGTGGGTGGGCGGCAGCGCGCGGTGCCTCGCCTGAAGCGCATGTGTAGGTGTACGGGCTGGGGTCTCGCGGGTCTGCGCGCCGGTCTCCGAGCTCGCTGGGTGGTGTGAGTTTGGGGTGTTGTCTGTTGGTGTGGATTGGTGGGGTGTGGTTGTTTGCGGTGGGGTTGCGGGTGGCTGGTGTTGGATTGGTGGGGTGTGGTTGTTTGCGGTGGGGTTGCGGGTGGCTGGTGTTGATTTGGGGGTAGTGGTTGTTTGTGGTTTGGTGGCTGGAGGTTCGTGTGGGAGTGTGGGTGTTGCTCGGGTTGGTCGCGGTGGGTGGGCGGTGCCTCGCCTGAAGCGCATGTGTAGGTGTACGGGCTGGGGTCTTGCGGGTCTGCGCGCCGGTCTCCGGGCTCGCTGGGTGGTGTGAGTTTGGGGTGTTGTGTCTGTTGGTGTGGATTGGTGGGGTGTGGTTGTTTGCGGTGGGGTTGCGGGTGGCTGGTGTTGGATTGGTGGGGTGTGGTTGTTTGCGGTGGGGTTGCGGGTAGCTGGTGTTGAATTGGGGGTAGTGGTTGTTTGTGGTTTGGTGGCTGGAGGTACGTGTGGGAGTGTGGGTGTCGCTCAGGTTGGTCGCGGTGGGTGGGTGGCGGCGCGCGGTGCCTCGCCTGAAGCGCGTGTGCAGGCAAACGGGCTGGGGTCTCGCGGGTCTGCGCGCCTGTCTCCGGGGCTCGCTGGGTGGTGTTTTGGTGGTGGGGGGTGTGGTTGTTTGCGGTGGGGTGGCTGGTGGTGTTGGATTGGGGGTTGTGGTTGTTTGTGGTTTGGTGGTTGGTGGTTCGTGTGGTAGTGTGGGTGTCCCTCGGGTTGGTCTCAGTGGGTGGGCGGCAGTGCGCGGTGCCTCGCCTGAAGCGCATGTGTAGGCGTACGGACTGGGGTCTCGCGGGTCTGCGGGCCGGTCTCCGGGCTCGCTGGGTGGTGTGTGTTTGGGGTGTTGTCTGTTGGTGTGGATTGGTGGGGTGTAGTTTGCGGTAGGGTGGCTGGTGGTGTTGAATTGGGGGGTGTGGTTGTTTGTGGTTGGGTAGATGGTGGTTTGCGTGGAAGTGTGGCCTGTGTGTTGATTGGTGGGGTTGGTGCACATCATCCTTTAGGATGGGGAAGCGCCTGCGTGGGTCCGCTCGCGCGTTCGATAATTAAGTAGTAGTAGCGTCGCCGCTCTATTAGGTTTCTGGGTCGGGAGAATCGCGCACAGGATACCATGGTGTCCAATTTCCATTGGACCACCTGCTTAACAACGCGCTCATGAATTTGATCAATTTGCTCCTGAAGGCTCTGCGAGGGACACATGCGTCACATTTCGAAATAGGTATTTAGGAGTATCTGCATTTTGGCATTGGCCAAAAAATCTGTGCTTATGTGAAACGACAATTTGTTCAAAAGATACGATTTTGGCTCCCTCTGTTATATCCACGCTGCTGAGCAGTTCTCGTCATATAGAACCTCCCCTGCCACCCCCAACCCCGCTTCGCCCGCCTGCAGACTAAGCCGGGGGGGGCGTTCTCGCCCACCCTGGTTCTAAATGAAGTTACCAGATGACGCCATGTCACCGGGGACAGCCTATTCCCGTCCTGCACTTTCCTTTTAGATTCGTTTTTACTTTAGTGCATTGTATTCAGTTGAAATGACCTGTGACTACCACTCCCAGAATGCATTATTGGAGACATTAATTCCCTGGATCGGGCCACAGTGTCCCCAGTGATGGAGTCACCTGGATACTTAACACACGAAGAGTGTTTGTTTCGGCTCTCACCAAAGTATACACATTCGTCTTGTTTATTCTATCGCTCCACCTCTGCCCAACCCCCTGCCCACCTTTAAATGTGTTCATTAATGTCGGTCTGTTAAGAGCTTATACTGCCCCAAGTCTCTGCTAGGTGTACATGGATGGAGCGTTATGGCAACTTAGCCGCAGTTCAGAGCGCAGTGCCCTTTTTCTACAAGGAAATATTCTCCTAAATCTGCCATAACCTGCCAGGCGACGGACAGGTCCGCACAGAGGAATTGCTGCAAGAGGGAATCAGGGTTTTATTTAGCAACACAGTAGCCGATCCGCAAAGCTTTTTCTAGGAGTAAGTTTGACATACTCCAGAAAAGGCGGCAATTTAATTGTGGGGAAATAACCCCTGATTCAGTAAGGGGTGGTTCACAAGATGGTTTAGGACTATTCTATTAGTTTACTCCGAGACCAGGAAAAGAGATGCTCGCGGGCGGGTCGGTGCGTTGTAAACTAATAAATAAATAAAAGTGGTTACTCGAGTTTCTGAATGTGGAAAGGGTGCATGTTGTCTAGAAACTCTTGTAAACATTTAAATGGCCAGTCTGAGGGTTGATGGTTGAACGGTTTTTAATTAATCAAAACCACAGGCGTTGGATTAAGCAAGCAACCTCAGACAGAGGCACGGGTGATTAGACGGGGAGGGTACATTAATGCTACTAATTGGCTTAAGTGGCTATGACCATAAGCGTAGGTCATTCCTGTAAGGCAGAATGGAGTAACAGAGTATTGTGGGCACACCATCATCCATTTATATCATGCCCATTTGGCCCAGCAACGCGAATTAAACATATTTATTTATTTATTTTAATGTGCATGTGTAAGGCGCTTAAAAAGCAAAGCAAGTAAATTGTGTTTCAAAGTGCCCACAGGGCAGCAGGGAGCGAACAAGGGAATGGAAATCGGATCCAACAATGAAAGTTAGTGGCAGACCTAGTAGTCCTTGTGAGCAATCGGAACGTGTAAGTGCAGAGAGAGAAGAGATGAGGAGTTGAGGATAAGTGCAAGGTGTGGGAAGTGCTAGGGAGTGATCAAGTTATCAAGTCATACAATACTGAATTACCATATCAGATTAATAGCCCACCGCGTTTTCGCGGATGCGGCGGGGTTAGTTCTGTGGTCCCTTACATTTCTGGATTGGCGACTGGCGAGACAAGAATGTTATGAGCAGAAATTGCACATAGGCTGATGCCTGGTCACGTCTCGAGTCGTGCTTAACTATTCTGATGTGATCACCTATGACTAGTAGTGAGGCGCCCATATCTCTCTGAAGGGGAGTGCTCTGATGACTGTATCTTATGGCCTGTATAGCACAAAGTAGGCACTAAGCAGGAACTAAAGAGTACGACGTTACGCTAGTTTTTGGAAAAAAAATGGCCATCCTCCCCTTACTTTTTCCCCCAGCAACTAGGCGAAGGACACTTTCATATTGTGCTGCCCAATTATGGGTATTGGAACCTGTGGCTTTCTGGGAATGTTTAAAAGGTTGGCTGAGCTAGTATCTGTATGCAAAGTAATGCTATTTTATGAGTTGTGTTGTAATGTAACAGACACATGAACCCTCAATATGTAGCATTTTCTGTAAAAGTCATGAATTGACGAGTTTCACGGATGATGGTTTGAGGGCCACTTTTTTTGAGGCGAGGGGTGGGCCACTTTTTTGAGGCGAGGGATGGGCCACTTTTTGAGGCGAGGGGTGGGCCACTTTTTATTGTTGTTGTCCGGGCCTATTTCTTGTCCCAGTCCGACCCTGCCAAGCCCTGAAAGTCGAAATCCGCTGGGCCTTCGACCGACGATTTGAGAGGCGACTCTCCGCGTCGTCGGCGTAAGTCCAGGGGGTCTCGGTCCCGAGTGGTTCCCACCATTCCTCTGCCTCTTCGAGGCACTCGCGGAACAGCCGTCACTGGTCGCCTTCCCCGTCCTCGTCTGAGGACTCTGCCCATCGGCGGGTTGCTTGTCCCAACAAGCATTCCTCTCCTGCGGAATGGGATACATTTCGTAAGGCGATGATGGCGATTTTTGAATTACAGGGCTCCGTTCCATCCGCGCCTTCTAAAGAAGCCAGCGGGGAACGTGCTAGGGCCACCGCTCGCACGCCTTTGGGCTCGGGTGGTCGGCGCGATCATTGGGAGCCTTCGAGGCATGCCCGCTCCAGGCCCCGGTCCTCAACGCCCTCGAGACCGTCGGAGCCTGTGAGGTCTTCAAAGGAGACGTTGACGCCATCAGCACCATGTCCGTTGAGGGACTCTTTCGAGGCTCTGCCTCCGAGGAAGCCATCAACGCCATTGGCGCTGAGGCCGTCGAAGAACATGCTTGGGGCACCGCCCTCAAGGCCAGTGTCGAAGCCATCAGCGCCACGCTCAACGTCAATGCGGATTCCCTCGACACCTTTCGAGGAGGCTTTATCGGAGGTGCCCCAGAGACCGTTGGAAACCCCGAGGAAGACTCTGGCCAAGTCAAGAAATGTGGTTGTGCCTTTTTCTGTGCCCTCATCCAGGGATTTATTCCAGCCTCTTGATTATATTTCTGAGGTGAGGGTCTGAGGAAAGTTTGGTTCGTAATGAGGTTCCAGACGACCTCTTATCTGGTCATAGCCAGATGGAAGACCTGCGTCAGTCTTTGCACAACGTCAGTGGCCTGGACACCTCTCTGGAGGTTGAGTTTAGAAGGCCTGAGCGTGGCACGCAGGCTGAGTCTTCATACCGGCGGCTAATGTCGAGGGTGACGGAGTACTTGGGGTGGTCTGCGCCACCAGTGGATTTTCTGCAGGATCACCTGACAGATCTTGTACCAAGGTCCAGCAACTGACCCGGTACTGCCTTTCCATATGGCCTTGCAAAGAAGGGTGGCGGCGGCTTGGACTGCTCCGGAGAGTCTACCGGCAGTGGGTAAGTCATTGCCGAAAAAGTACCGCCCAGCCAGTGGCAACCCTGGATACTTGTCCATGCACCCTACTCCGGAGAGTGTGGTGGTGCAGGCGGCTACGGCCTCAGCAAATCAGGCGTCGTGCCCTACCATCCCTCCTGATAGGGATGACAAACATTTTGACGGTTGGATGAAGAAAGTCTTTTCTTCAGGGTATATGGCTTTGAAAGCAGCCAACTCTGTGTGTGCCTTAGCACGTTTCACTCACACTCTGTGGAATTGTGTTTCATTGGCGGCTGAAAATACTCCCGAAGGGGAGGAACGGGATGGCATTCTTGCCCTTGTACAGGATGGCAAGGATGCCATGTGTGAATCCCTTCAGTCGGGTCTGGACGTGGCAGACTGTGTCAGCCGGTCCATGGCGGCTAGCACCGTTTTGCGCAGATTTGCAAGGTTGCGGAAGTCGGGGTTTGTTCCGGATGTACGAGCCCGGCTTCTCAACATGCCCTTTGATGGTGACCATCTTTTTGGCAGCAAGGCTGATGAGAGCCTTGAGAGGTTGCAGACCTCAAAGGCTGCAGCAAAGTCGTTGAGCGCTGCAGTTCGACAACCTGTGCCTTTTCGTCCTAGGTGACAGCAATGGAGGGGAGGTTCCTTTCGATACTACTCTACCTTTGGTAGATCGAGGGGAGCTGCAAGTAAAAGGGGCCACCGTAGGAGTGGCAGAGGTGGAAAACAAGGTACTCGAGGTGCCAAGGCCACTCAGGCAGTTGCCTCTTTGCACTCAGGCACTGCCGCAGCTGCTTCAGCTCAGTCATGAGGCCATGTCCCATGGTTCGCCGGTTGTGGGAAGGCTGTTACAGCATCTTGTAGAATGGCGTGCCACACATTACTTCAGAGGTGTGGGTTCTGGAGATCATAGCCCACGGCTACAGTCTTTCTTTCCGGCAGAGGCCTCACAACAATCCACCGGGGAATCTCTCTTTGAAGATTCTGGATCTGCTCCTTGCGCAGGAAATCAAATCTCTGCTGGAGAAAGGCGCCATAGAACTGGTGCCTGTAGCGGAGAGGAACAAGGGATGGTATTCCCCATATTTTTTGATCCCGAAAAAAGACGGGGGGTTGAGACCCATCATGGACTTGCGTGGTTTGAACAAGCTCCCCAGGAAGGATAAGTACAAGATGGTTACTCTCTCTCAAGTCCTCCAAGCCCTTCACTTCAGGACTGGTTGGTGTCTCTCGACCTCAAGGACGCTTACTTTCATGTGCTGATTCATCCCAAGCACAAGAAGTACCTGAGGTTCGCGGTTGGCACCTCGCACTTTCAGTTTCGGGTCCTGCCGTTCAGATTGACCTCCGCCCGAGGGTCTTCACCAAGCTCCTGGTGGTGGTAGCAGCGTATATCAGGAAACGGGGGATTCACGTCTACCCCTACCTGGACGATTGGTTGATCAGGGCACGCTCTCCCGAGCAAGTCCTGGATCATCTGTCAGTCTCCTGCCACTCCCTTCACAGGCTGAGCTTCTCCCTCAAATTAAAGAAGTCCCACTTGACACCAACCCAGCGGCTCCAGTACATCGGAGCAGTGCTCGACACATCCCTGGGGCAGTGATTCCCTCCCCAGGTGAGGGCTCATCACATTCTGCAGATGGTGTGCAACATACCCAGGCGTTTGAGTTCTTGAGGTTGCTAGGCCTCATGGCATCCTGCATTCTCCTGGTGCCAGAGGCCAGGCTGTGGATGAGTTCTCTGCAGTGGGCTCTCAAGATGCAGTAGTGTCTCAAGATGCAGTGGTCGCAGTCCTCCGGCAGGATGTCGGATCCCGTTCAGATGCCGCCCTCGGTCGCCCAGGATCTTCTGTGGTGGGCCGTCGAAGGCAATCTGATGAAGGGGGCTCCATTTTGGCTATCCTGGCCGGCGGTGACGATCGTGTCGGATGCATCCCTCACGGGATGGGGAGCTCATGCCAACGTGTTGACAGTCAGCGGTCGTTGGTCTCCGTCGGAGTCCAGACTCCATATCAATCTGTTGGAGCTGAGGGTCATCAGGCTAGCTCTGAAGGCTTTTCTGCCGTCTGTGCGGGGGAAGAATGTCCTGATTCTGACGGACAATACAGTGGCCATGCACTACATCAACAAAAAGGGGGGGCAGGGTCTCTCCCTCTGTGAAGAGAGGTGATGCAGCTCTAGTTCTGGGCCATTCAGCAGGAAATTTCGATCTCGGCAGTTCATCTGGCCAGAGACGAAAACGAGGCGGCGGATGCTCTGAGCAGACAGAGCACGGTCTCTCACGAGTGGGAGCTTGCTCAGGAGATTCTTCTGGAGATCTTCGCCCTTTGGGGGACCCCACAAGTGGATCTCTTTGCCACCAGTGTCAACCGGAAGTGTGAAAGATTTTGCTCGCGGTATTTCCTCCAAGAGGAGCCTTAGGGGACGCGTTCGTAGTGGAGTGGTCCTTCCCACTGCTGTATGCGTTTCCTCCAGTCCCTGTCATTCCGCAAGTGCTGCGGAGGTTATGGAGGTTCGGTTCCCGAATGATCCTCATTGCTCCAGCATGGGCCCGGAGAACGTGGTACCCGGACCTTCTCGACATGTCCATCTGCCCTCCACGCCGTCTTTCCTCCCGAGTCGATCGGCTCTCACGGGAGGGGGGTCAGGTTCTCCATCCAGAGGTCAGGTCCCTCAACCGTCATGCTTGGCTTCTGAAAGGTTGAGGTATAAGGATTGGAACCTCCCTGAAGACGTGATGGAGGTGTTGCTTTCGGCCAGAAGGCCTGCAACAAAATCCCTGTACCATTGCCGTTGGAGAAAGTTCTGCGACTAGTGCAGGGTCCAGAATGTGGATACTTTTTCATGTGCCATTCCTGTGGTTCTGTCTTTTTTGCTTTCGTTAGCCCACAAGGGCCTGCAAGTGGGTACCATTAAAGGTTACCTGGCGCCGCTGTCTATATTTAAGCGCTCTTCTGAGGAGTGTTCTTATTTTAAGATTCCTTTGATTTCTCAGTTTCTGAAAGGGCTCACTAATGTGTTCCCACCGTCACCTTTCCAGGTGCCCGATTGGGATTTGAACCTGGTTCTAAAATTCCTAATGGATGCTCCGTTTGAGCCTTTACATTCTTGTCCTTTGACACTGTTGACCTTTAAAACTGTATTTTTAGTTGCGGTTACTTCTGCTCGCAGAGTGAGTGAATTGCGGGCACTATCAGCTAAGCCACCCATCACAGTGTTTCATAAGGACAGGGTTGTCCTTATGGTTCGTTCATCTTTTCTTCCGAAGGTTGTGTCAGAATTTCACGCATGTCCCGGGTCAGAGTGGACAATCAGCTCTTTGTAGGATACGCTGGAAGGCGTTTGGGACAAGCTGTTGCTAAGCAGACTTTGTCTAGATGGATTATCTTGACAATTTATGAATGTTATTGCTTGGCGGGTAAGGACCCTCCGGTAGGCTTACAGGCCCATTCTACCAGGGGAGTGGCTGCCTCTACTGCTCTGCAGAGGGGTGCTCCCATTTGCAACATTTGTGAAGCAGCCACATGGGCCTCTGTCCATACTTTTGTAACACACTACTCCCTGTATTCTATCCATGGGCAAGAATTGGCCTTTGGCAAGGCGGTCCTTTATTCTGCAATTTAATTGGGCATTCTAAAATTCGAACTTCTAAATTCTTTTCCCACCTCCATACCTTGATACTGCTTTGGGAGTCTGTCATAGATGTGGAAATACGTCGGAGGAACCAATCCCTTCGAAGAACAAGTTACTTTCTTACCTGGTAACGTTCTTTAGATGGGATGTTCCGACGATGTATGCCACATCGTACCTTCCCAGCCTGCCCTGCTACAGAATTTCTTATGCAATTGCAGCTTATGTTTCCGCAAGACTTTCTGTGGTCATACTGGCAGAAGATTGGTGCCACACGTTCTGGGGAAAAACTACAACTGAGGCTACGGGCGTCGTGCGTCCTACTTATAACATCCTGTGACGTCGACTCGATGGAGGCCCTCGAGGACAGAGTGTCTCGACATCATCGACGCAGGACGCAGATGCCAAAAAATTTTCAAAGCAGCACAGCTGTGGTGATTACCTGTCATAGATGTGGAATAAGTCGTCGGAACATCCCATCGAAAGAATGTTACCTGATAACTTGTTTGTCTAAAAATAACCTATATGTATGCATTTAACTAAGAATCTGAGAATTCCTGTAATGCGCCTCGATACCCTTGGGATAGGAGCACTTTATCAATAAATAAACAATGCTTTGGAAGTTTGTTGGAAGCGGCTACGTATTGTTTCTCGGTTTTCCCTGTGAGCAGGTGCAGTGCAGCTTGACAAAGAGTACTCTAGGGCCTTTCCTCTAGCCTTTGCATGCGGTGTGCGGACGCGGATGCCAAGAGCGCTTGAGAGCCCGGAGGAGGCTGGAGCCCGGAGGAATCCTTAGCTTGCCAGCTGCCTGTTGCCCACTCAGCTTGCTTGTCCCCGGAGAGAGAGGCAGGAGAGAGGCGGGAAAGAAGCAGCGGCAAGAAAACCAGAAGCGAGGAACACCTCTCCCCAATCCGGTCTCCCAATCCGGCCCTGCTTTTCAGCTTGTTGCCCCACATTGGTACACTTTATATCCCGCAGGATCTCACTCTGTTTAGCTCACGCTGTTTAGTAGTCCGAGTGCGGATTATATTTAGACTTTGCCCTGGTCATGTGGCGAGGATGTGGAAAATTGGAGAGAGTTCTCTCTGCTTTGCGGGCGTGGGTAAGATTTACCTGAGGAATAGTACTGCCTCGGCACCCATTATCCTCTGAGTACGTGTATATTCACATTGTATACGGCAAAGACGAGCAGCACTTGTAGAAAAAAGCTGCGTTACCTATGTTATTTACGGGTCGCTGCTGAGTGCATATTTATGTTTTTTTCTCTCATTTCCTCCCTGAGAGTTAAAGAAGATGAAGCGCCGTAGCACAATAATTCAGGAGGATATAAGATCACCGGAATGGGATGGCATGCCTTTGGTTGCGACAGCAGTGCTACCATTGCAGGCACTGCAGGTTCTTCAGACGAATGCATCAAGTGACGCCAGCCTCCTTTTCCAAGCTCAGGTGCATCAGCAACCAGTGCAACAATTGTTTCATATGCCCCTGACCGGAGCTTCTGAGCCCCTGAAAGAGGCAGTAGCAGAGCAAGGTCAACAAAAAATTATGCATGCATGGAAGCGAGGACTGGAATATACAGTCACTACAAAGAACATTCAAAGGAAAATTGAAGATCACTTTGGGCGTCAAAGGAGCAAAGGTGCCAATTCTCAAGAAGCATACTCCTCTACCCAAACCTCTATACTATTACAAAGAGGAAGAGAGAGGGAGAATATGGAGTTAAGCGGCATCTCTTGTGTGAGTAGACTAATTGGGGAAGGGAAATCCGTGGAAGCCTCGGTTGCGAGGGAGGAGGCTGCCGTTGACACTCAACATCATTTTGTCGAAGAAGAGAGGAGAAAGAACATTTTAGAAAGCACTTGCCCTCTGCCGCCTAAGCCAGCTATACAGACAACGTACCATTCAAGTGAAGCCACACTCTCGGCACTCAACTTTGTCTTAAATTCCCTAGTATCTGTCTTTGAATCTTTAATGACAGAAGTGCAGGCGCAAACTGGGGTAATGTTGGAATTTACTAAGGAAACAGCAAAATGTGACTCATCATTGGTAAGGCTTAACAGTGTTATTAACTCTGTTGTAGTTCCTGCTTTGAAGGATATCCGGTTGGAAGTTGCTAAACAAGGACTGGATATCTCAGCAATTCAAACTGCCATGGCAGTGAAAAGATCAGAAGAAAAGACAAACAATCTAATCCTTCAGGAACTACTGTCCCAATTAAAATTCCAAAATAAAACAGCACATGCAGCAGGGGTGGGAGAGATAGAGTGGGAGTCAGTCATGCCCTTCGATGATACACCCCTATCTGAGTTGATTCTGGAAGAATTCAGAAATTGGCAAACATGGCAGAGGGAACACTAGAGGGCAATTCAGTCCCTCCCCAGTCCTTCCCAGAGGTCCCCTTGCAGGAGTCGATTATAATCTCACAAGATCGGCAAAGAATGTGAAATTCTCCTTTAAGAGGTGGAAGGAGGGCTAGGAAGAGAGAAGCAAGAAGGAGAAGGAATAAAGCCACTTCGCTGCTTACTAAGGAATAAAAAAAAACAAGAAACAACAAAAAATTCAAACCAAAAAAATGGAAACAAGCCTCCTCTCAAAGGCTCTCTTAAAACCCTCCATTGAGGACCATCTAGGGTAAAAAGATAGCCCTGACGCAAGAATTTCCATCGGGTTGAAGACTAGCGAAGGCTTCTGTAAAGATGGGAGGTCTGAAGATGGAAAACAAACTCAAAAAGATGGGGGCCATCCTCTCGCTAGTGAAACCAGGAATGGATTGAGATCATAAAGGCTAGTGTCGGGCTTCAACTGGACTGCCAAGACTTTGGAGCTATAAATAAGAATCTGCACTCTAATAAATCCTCCCAGAAGGGGTTTACTGTGTCCCAGAGTACTTTGCAAGTGCCCCACTCTACAGCAATCCACTCAGCCCAGTTAAGTTCTAAACTACCATTAGCTCCAATTTTCCTGCTGAACAAACACGTTTCATCTCTCTCAAGTTCAGCTAGTACAGCAGGATCATTCAAGGTGCCGGGGTCGAGTTTAAAAATTACCCCAATCTTTTTGAAACAATTGAACAGGGTGCCTGGAACAACAACTACTGTAGTGGAAGTGAGGACGGGGCAAGGCAAACAGACTGGAATCGACACAAAATGCAATGGAGTGGGCAAGTCGTCAGAAGTCGAACAGATATATAACCAACACATTACAACTAACCATAATTCGTTGATGCAGGATGAACAAGAGAGGAATAAGGAAGAAGCTAACGCTGCCTCTGCGATGCCAAAGGTCTGGCTCATGTCAACAGCAAAAAATACCAACTACAGATCCCTCTGTAGAGGCATTATTCTGTCTCAATTTAAAAAGGTACCAAATTTATATCTCCTCGAATCCCAGGACTTGGAATGTGCGCGCTTCCCCAACATCAAAAATCCTCATTTGGTGGAAGTTGGACTCCTATTGGGAAAAGCTGAAGAAACAATAATGGGGGCCTCAAAAGAGCTGGAGGAGCAGAGCTTATTGGTCTCTAGGGTTGCACCGGCAGAAAACCCTAAAATGAAAAATTCAGCCAGACAAGGGTCTACTACTTATTCTAGAGTCCGGGAGAGGCCTCAAGAATTGAATCATCACCTAGAAGGCAAAAGGGGAATGGACATAATTCTCAGAGAAATGTGCTTAATTTGCTGCTGGAAATTTTGACACAAGTACTGCAGAAACTGGGGGTGCCGCGCAGACTCTTTAGTCAGACAGAATTCAATCTGATCAGCTGGAACACGCGGGGCCCTATACGTTTACCTCAAAGAAAATGAAGGCGCTCCTCTTTTCAGCAACTGATATAATCATTCTTCAGGAAACATGGCTTGTCAACCCTATAGCAATCGAAGGCTACACAAATTTTATGCAATCTGCGTCACACAAAGCTAAAGGCAGGCCATCAGCAGGGTTGCTGATGGCTTTTAAAAACATCACAATTAGCAATACCATGATGCTTTTTAATGATAATAGGGGTATACAAGCATGTAAGGTAACAGTAAAACATCAGAAGCCAGCTTTTGAGTTGATTCTCATGAATGCGTATTGGAACCCCGCCTGCTCCAGTCTTCACGATTTCTTGGACAGTCTAGTCATATTGTTTGAAAAGATCAAACTCTCATCTGGGGGAGCATATATAAATACTCAATGTGTTCTGCCCATGGTGGTTAAGGCAAATCAAAAGCTAAGGAGAGTTTTGGACAAAGAAAAAAGATGGGTGGACTTTTTGGGATCTGGGGGCTCCAAATGATGAATGGGGTAGTGGCGGGGGATACTCTTGTCTACTCAACCTGGCATTGAGGTCTTTCTGCCTCAACTCTGGACTACATCTTTATGTCATCAGATCTGTTTGTCTATGATGTCTCCTTGTGTACTAAGGTGGATGGTGGTAGTGACCACTCTCGATTAGAATTGACATTTTGTGACATAACTACAAAACTCCCAGATAAACAGACTGAGATTCTGTTAAACAGAAAGGGTAGACTACGTTTACCCAAATATAAACGGGAAGGGCGTGCCTTAAATAACATTTTACAAGACATCCCTGTTAAGATCCAGCAACAAAATTGTCTTCCTGATTTGTTTGTGAAAATTGTCTGGTCAATATGTCCACCACGCAAAGGAGGGGGAGGGAAGAAACAGGTGCATTGTCATGTCTTTGACGAGGCTACAAAACAGAAAAAAAGGGTCCTAAATCAGAAGATGAGACAATTGAAGAAATTGCACATTAACCCTGAAGATCTTAAGAGAGAATCTAGAGCTCTCAATCAACAATATAAACATTGGTCATCAGAAAGAAAGTTGTTGCGATTACAACAGGACGGGGAGATGATGCTAAAGTTAATTTGCAATAAAGACTCCAGAAACTTCTGGTTGATCCTAAACCAACTAGAGGTCGATTCTTGCAACAATCAATGCAATCTGGGCTCTGAGTCTAGTTGGATTGAATTCCTGACAGCTAGCTTTAAAGATCATGCAGAGCCCACATTTAGTCCCGTCAGGGGGGGATTACTTGGCAGCTCTCCCTTGAGGAACAATCGTTGGTGGAACTGATTTTGAAGTCCTCCACTTCGAGAGCAGCAGGCCCAAATGGCTTAACATACCAAGTTTTGAAAAATAATCCAGTGCTTTGGGCCAAACTTTCTGGCTATTTAGGGAGATCCTCGTGAAGCAAAGGTTTCCACCTTCGTGAAAAACCGCGATAATCGTACCGCTGTACAAGGGGGGAGACCGGATGTTGCCAGTTAACTATCGTCCGATCGCCCTCCTGGACATTGAAATTAAATTGTTCATGAGGGTTCTCCTCTGTGATCTGTATGGGTGGGTTAAGTCTGTGAAGATCCTCTCGAAATATCAGACTCGGTTTAGAAGGGATCTCTCTACAGCCCTGAATGGGCTGGCCTAAAACATCCTGAGTGAAAAAAACCAGGGGTAAGGGAGAACTACTACTATATGGGGCGGGGTGGACTTCTCAAAGGCCTTCGACCAGGCAACTAGGGACCGGCTATGGTCAAAGCTGCGAGGGTGGGGCATTCCCAGAAAACATTCTGTCCATTCAAATTGAAATCCACAAGGACACTACAATAAGAGTGCGACTGGATGAAGAGGGGCACCTTTCTGATTCCGTCAAGGTGGAAAGGGTAGTGCGCCAAGGATGCCTGGGCGCTCCTCTTTTCTTAAACCTCTATCTGGCAGACATGGGTGAATTCTTGAGCTCGTCGGCTTTGGCCAGTCCAGTGTTTAATGATGGCAAGATTCACTGGCTACCTATGCCGATGATGTTGTCCTGCTGGACAACATTGCAATGGGGTTGCAGCATCTCTTGAATAAATTGAGCGACTATGCAACCGAGAATGGTCTTTCCATAAATCCCACAAAGTCGAAAATGGTTGTCTTCAGACATCCGCATAAAAGGGTAATCTACTCTGAATGCAAATTGGCAGGTCATGTAATAACAAGAGTCAGAATTCTGGGATATAAATTCTATGCCTCGCCCTCAGTATGCAAGGTGGAGCGGGATCTGCAGAGTAAGATCGCGCAGTTGGTCCCTCGGATGAAAAAAGTGTTGCTGAAGTATTGCATTTTCGATCCTCCCGTTGATCAAATTCTATGTCGCTAAAGTAATCCCAGTGATCCTATGTCTTGGAAGCTAAACCCTTCACGTGGAACATAGATTGGCAAAAAGTGGAAGGTAGTGCGTGGAAGAAAGTTCTCAGCCTTCCCATGAGTCTGTCTATGTCCAGTCTTAGATTTGAATTAGGCCTAAGGTCATTGAGGGCGCAAGCAGATTGGAAACTCATTTCCCTTTTTCACCTTATTATTACCGCTCAAGAACATACGTTGTACGCTGATTTCAAGGTCCATTTAGAAGATAAAAAATCTAAAATGCTTTCATCCCTTGAAGAAAGGGTGACGGGGGGCCTCCTTGATGCTGATGCCAACATTGAGACTTTGATCCATAACCCCACTGAAGGTCAAGAAGGCCCTGGAAGAGATGGATTGGATCAAAACAATAGATAGGATGCGCGCCCTATCGCCAGAAAATTTCTTCCAGAGGGTCGATAAAAAAGATTAGAAATAAATTCTTCAGAATACGATTGAACATTGCTCACACGGGGGAGGTCTTGACTAAAAAGGGGCAAGGTGAGTCCTGCATTACCTTGTGCAGTGTCTGTGAAAACCCAGCTGATCAATCTATAAAACATTTACTGATGGAGTGTGAAGGTACTTGGGTAGCAAGATCACAGTTGCTCCCTAGGTTCGGAGTGGGTAATGAAGGTTTACTGTCTCATATGTTTTGGGACTGAATGATATCTGGGCAAGACAGAGCTCTGACAAAAGCGGTTGTACAGGTGTTGGAAATAAATAAATAATATTGTGATCTGAATCCCTGTACTCGATGAAGCATATCTTTATGTAAGTCTTGTGGGGTTTTTTTTTGCTACTCTTCTTCAGTTACCTGCATTAAATTTATAGTCTTCTCCATTTTCACACAATGATGGTAG
Source organism: Ambystoma mexicanum (assembly GCF_040938575.1). NCBI lineage: Eukaryota > Metazoa > Chordata > Amphibia > Caudata > Ambystomatidae > Ambystoma > Ambystoma mexicanum. Next base: position 259,428,539 of record NC_090936.1, read on the forward strand.
GACTGTGGTCGGGCATTGCTCCAGTTTGTTTTGACATTTTTCTTTTTCTATTTTTCTTTTCTCCTTCTCATTCTTTCCTTTTAATTGTTCTAAGTATGTTAACTGTTGGGAAACATTTTTTTTAGGTTGTTTGATTAACTGTTCCTCAACTTTTTGTGGGATGTATTTACCCATGCATCCTAGCCCTACCTCAAAACTGTGCAGTACTGACATGAAAACATCATGATGGCCAGAGCTTCCCAGAAAATGCACAGGGAAATGCATGAAGAATAGGCTGCCATTCATTTTGCCGATGTTATGGGCACAGAAGGAAACTCTGCCTAAAACCACCATTGGACTACCCACACAGTAGTCTGAAACCATTGGGAATGGCAATGCTGATTGCCAAATGCAACCTAGAATTGTTGGGAATTCATTTCTTAAATCCCAAAAATGGGTGCAGTACCAGTACTCACCACTATCCAAAAGCCGGCGTTTTAAAACCACTCTGTTTCCCTGAAGGAAAGTCAAAATGCCTATTTTCAAACATTGCAATATGTGCAAAATATTTACTGAACACCAGCAGACATTTGGCAGAATGGAGTTTTGTGTGCCTACAAAATCTGAGAAATGAAGATCATAAGACAAGGTTTATAACAAGACTGGCTGCGCTGTGGATTTCAGCAGTTTAAGTTGCACTGGATTGAAAGACACTAAAAAAAAAATCTAAATGTTTAAATTGACTGAGTGACCTACTTTTGAGTGTCACATAGGTTGCAATTGTTTAAATGTCATAGCTTTGCACTTAGAATCAGCATTCTAGCTGCATGTGTAAAATTGCAAGTTAATTTAAAAAGCAACAAATAACATGACAGTAGCTGAAAGTCTGGCTTAAGGAACTTGATTCTGCCTGGCAACTACCCCCATCAGCAGTGAAACTTGAGTCACCACTGTGTTCCCAGGCCAACCTTCCTTTTGCTGCCCACACTAAGGATATGCCATCTATCTGATAATTGAATTATCTGTGCTCTTCAGGAGAGTGAACAAAGCTCCCTTCACCCAGGCAGAGGGTTTATTGAGAGGATCATAAATGGCTTCCTCTTGAACAATGGGCCTTCCTGGACCCAAGCAAAGGGTTTATTACAGACGTCGTAAAAAGTGGCTTCCTCCTGAAGAAGCTGGGAGGGGCACTGCCTGTGAGAGCAAGCTGGCTTGGCAGAACTGGAGGAACCAGTATTTCTACCTTATGCTGAGAGAAAACCACACCCCTTTGTAGTCAGAATGTTGTTTAGAAAAAGGTGAATAACTCATAGAGCGGACATGTGAAAATTTTATAAATGACACCATAATTCTTGTGATTTTTCTGCCCACATTTTAAGAGGTTTTTCGACCCGGTGGCGTGTTCAGGGGGGTGTCAGCGGAAAAGTGGATATAACTCTAAATGTATGCATGTTAAAAATCTGAAACTTCATCAGTTAATGTCCCTACTCCCTGCACACATGTATGTAAAGTTGGGTCCATGTCAGAAATTGCAAAATCAGTTAAAAAGTGAAATATGTGCCAGTTCTGAATGCAAGCTCCCAGGAAGAGCAGAGTTTGAACAGGGGATACCTCCTGTAATGCATGATGGGTGCATATGATTTTAAAACAATATGTACCTCTGCAAATATGTATTTGTTTCAAATCTAGATTTGTGTGTAAGTTGACAGGAGGAGTGGACTTTCTGCAGGCTGTAAAATGACATCACTCTGACCCAACCTAGCTCCCCCAATCAAGTGACAAATGGAAGTTTGACCAATTAGAAGCTGAGAGAGAGGTAGGGTCAGTGATGCTAGAACACACCCACATTCTAAACACATAAAAGCAGACAGACAGGACAGATAGGGACTTTCCAAATCCATCTGCAGCGGGACGCTCTGCCGGAAAAATCCATACTTACCTTCATCAACCTACAGAAAGCCAAACTAGAGACTTCAATCTATCCAGACCAGAGAGAAAGCAGTGCTGTACTAAGAGACCAGACCAGAGAGAAAGCAGTGCTGTACTAAGCGACCAGACCAGAGAGACCCAGACCAGCAGAGAGAGTGACCAGAGCCCAGTCTAAAACCCTGACCAGATCCGTGATGAGGCCCATTTAATTCAAGAATATAGTGTGAGTACCCAGCAGAACTGTGTAGAACCAATCTCCTAGTTAAAATAATATAATTCAATCTAGCTTAATCTAAGTAGAACTGTCTCCTAACTGTCACCTGTCATTTGTAAAGCTGTCACTTGTCATTTTTAGTTGCAAGCTGCACTTGTCTTTTTGAACTTTAAAATTTCAAATCTGAAAAACGACCTCTATTCAATCGCTCATATCTCCGCAACCGTTTGTGCTAGAGACTTGCAGTAACTTTTATTTGGAAGCTGAGATCCTAGGCTTTCCTAGGACCCTAAAACGATAGAGATAGTCCTTGTGGTTCCTCTGTAATAGCGCTCGGCGCATCCGCGAATTTTACCGCGATTTGCAAATTTCTTCACATGTAAAAAACTGCTGCTGCTGGCTTTCCATTTGCCAGAAATTCGTTTAACCTGTTAACTATCCCTGCATCATTGCTAGTGTGAGCCTGGACTAATATTAACTAGATACCACTCACCCTGAACCTCTGAAAGGGAATTAAAAAGCATTTCCAGCATATTTCTCATCCATTGCTAGCACATATCAAAGCATTTGGGCCTGTGTTTTCAAAACTCCTATCTGTGTTTTAAACTTCTGTTGTCTAAGCTTGGGGGGGATTGAACTGAATCACATTTGATTGCATTTCTGAGAACTGTGTGCTTCCTTCCATTTCCTTGCCTTGCATCAAGGGGGGGAGGGGATTGCCAGAGAAAAGTGATTACATTGTTTTGTTGAAATCATATTGAGTATTTCTATACTGCATTTCATTCATTCAACCTTGCATCCATTTGAACTCTATAAAGCATTTTGTACCACCTTCTTCTTTTGTTCCTATTTACCAGTGTGCTACCTTATCCATTTCATGTCCACTCATTAGTGATTATAAGAAGTGTGTTAGTGCCAGATTCTCCGTTGTTAATCTTCATCATATCAGATTAAGTGTGCTATTCAATTATTAATTTATTATAAAGCGTGATATAATATATATTGTTTAAATTATCAAATAAACCTTTTAAACTTGCAAAACAGAACTACTTCTTGGCTCAGTGGGGTCAGGGGGATTCCAAGAGAGGGGTGTTATATAGGGGTAGTCATCCAGAACGCATGAACTGGACATAAAGTTATATCAATAAGGGTTTTCATTCAGTATTATAGACTAGGCGTTGACTTAGCTGTAGTGTTGAATTGAATCCTCTTACAAAGTGGGGGCTCGTATCCGGGATTCTGGGTTAGAATACCACTTGTGCAGCTTAATACAGTGTGCTAACTGACGGGATACATACATCCAGTCGGATCACCACGCTGCATTACGCTGTGAAGCATTCCTCAAAAGGGACACTCCAAGAAAAGTTCTGTTCTGCAAAACTAAAATACTAACTTCTGTAAGTCAGGACAGAGACCAATCTCTAGAATGACGACCTTGGTAGATATGAAAATAGCCAGAGAGCACCTCTTGCATAAGCTATTTGTGAGAGGTGAATGGACCGAACAGGGCCAGGATGCGTGGTTGCAGGCCATCACACAACAGGTCACTGAAACAGGGTCAGATATATATAGAGATCAGGGTCCCTTACATGTGGCCCTGAGTGAACTATATATGGCTCCTAAAGCCAAAGAGGAACACAATAAGATTGCCAGGATAGCAGCATACCTGTACCTATATATGGGAGACATGCAGGATAGATGTGCTGAAAGCCAAAATCTGGCAAATAGGCAACAGATGGTGTTAGAGAAGGTCCAATCTGACCTGGTCTCTTCTGAGCAGAGGCTGCAGAGGAGCCAGGAGTCAGAAAATGACAGTAGACTGTACATCACTAAAATAAAGGAGGATATGGATGTGCTGCAAAAGGAAAAGTCAGAACAGGATACCAGATTTCTGGCCTTACAGAAGGAACACCAAGAAGGTTTGGACTCCCTACTGCAAAGCCAGAAAAAGCTGGAGCAACAGCTAGACTTCAATAGGGCATGTGCTGAGCAGGTAGTCACCCTGCAAAGCCACCTAGATAGAGAGAAGGCAGAGAGCAATAAACTGATTTTGAAAGACCTGGACACCCAGACAGAGTTTGACCAGGAGCGCCAGAAAGCTGGTGCCTTCCAAAGGCAGAGGGACGACCTGGCGGCACAAATGCAGGCTCTTAGTCAGGAAAGAGACGCCATAGGCCAGGAAGTCTGCCATTTAAAAAGAAAAATAGAAGAAAATCACCTGGCCCACCAGGGACTGGGTGACCTCCAAAAAGAACACCAGAACTTGTTAGAGCACACCCGGAGGGTGGAGGATGCTCTAGCAAGAAAGGAGCAGGCCAATAGGGACACAGCTCAGGAGGTAACCCTCCTGCAGCAAAGACTGGCCCAGTGCTCCAGGACCAATCAGGAAACACAGAGAGAGAATGAAGCTCTCTGCCAGCACAATGATAGGCTCCAACAGCAGGTAGCGATGCAGGAGAAACTGATAGAGTCGAGTAAGGCCTTAACAGAGGAACTGAAAGTACAAATGCAGGCTCTTGCATTGCAACAGGGAGCAGGGGCGGATAGAGATGAGGTCCGCTGGGAAAGAGAGACTCCTGACCATAACCGCAGGAGCCCTAACACCAGGGGCCTTCATCTCCCCCAGTCCCTGGACTCTACCACCCCCATGTCCCCTGGCGCACATGAGCACAGGGCCGCAGGGATGGCAGATCACTATCCAGCTAAGAGTATGGGGCTCATAGGCCAGTACCACTCAGGAATGGAGGGGTGGGCATCCGGGTATGGGCACCCAAGTACAGTACAGTTCAATGGGGAACCCCAGGAGAGTAGGCCCATTAAGGGCATCCTGAAAACCTCTGCCCAGTTAGGTCAGTGGAGGGGGTACCCATCAAATCCTGGCAGCAAGGAGGAATCTGAAGACTCCTCTGAACTGCGCAGGACACAGGAGACCAGGTCCCCACATTCTGCCAGCCATTCCCAGGCTCGCAGAATCCGGGAAAACCTGGAAGAACAGACGGGAACCTCTGGGAGCAGTGCCTCTGAGTCCGAGGAAGAATGGACAAGGGTTACCCGAACCAAAAAGGCCAATAAGGCAAAAAGGGCCTTGCTTAAGGACCCCTTAAAGCAGATTAAGGCGATCAGGAGCGTCATCACGCCTTACCATAAGAACGCTAAGTATTCTGTTTGGGAGCACTTAGAGTTGTTTGAACAAATGATGGAGACTTTCCATTTGAAGGACAGCCAAAGCTGTATTCAATATGTAAAGTGGACATTCTCCCCGGAATACTCCAGTTTCTTTGCGGGGCTGGAGGACCAAAATCATTTAAGATGGTCCACATATAAGGCGGCCATCCTGAAACATTTTTCTGTTCACAGAAATCCTCAAGAGGCTCGCAAGGCGGCCTACAATTTGCAATGTGGGGAGGATCAGGCCCCACGAGAATTTGTGCAGGAGTTAAAGCGTGCTTTTGCGCAGACCACCAGAAGGGTGCGCACAGACAGTCGAGAATTCGTTAATACATTTTTTCATGCCTTGCCCAAATATATCATGACCCAGCTTGTGAGGGATTTTCATGAGAAAAGATCTTTAGACTGGGTCATTGAACAGGCTACCCGGATCTATGAGGTGCAGAAGCCCATAGAAAATAAAAGCAATGCCCAGAAAAACCCCAAAGCCAACAGCACCCCTGCTGCTGCCAAGGTGGCAGAGGTAAAGGTCACCCCCGTTTTGGATTTGGAGATGGGGGGGCCTAAAAACCTACCTGCACCTAATAATGCTAGGCCCAGAAGGTCACCGGGCCAGTCACAGACAGGGAGCCAGGGAGGCAGCCCCACAAATGGGGTCCCTCGCTCTCCTGATTATGTAAGTCCACGTTACAAGGGAAATCGACCCATCCTGGGTTATGTGTGGACTCCTCCAGCCCAAGGGGGGGGATCCAGCCAAGCACCTAACCCAGGGAACTTCCCTCCAAACTTCCCACAGGAGGGCAGAAATTTACCAAACCCTGGGCAGAACTTTTTCCCCAGATATCCTCCCGACTTTCAGCCCCAAAACCATCCATCCTTCTTTCCCCAATTCCCTGAGCCCAGACCACTAAATCCGGGAGAGGGGAGGCCAAGGGTGGAGGGGTACCCAACTCTTCCCAACCAGGGGTACTACCAAAGAAGGGACAGCTACCCTTCCCGGGATCAGCCCAGGGGAGAAAACAGGGCCCCGTATCAGCCTGATCGGGTTTCCCAGTTAGAGCGCCAGGTTCAAAACATGGCGCGGGATCTGGGTCACATACTGAGGGCTCCGCAGAACCCTCAGATGGGCGTGCCGGCGCAGAACGCACCCAACTCTGGACCTGGTGCTCCAGAACAATGACGGGGGCAGCACCCCGATAACTCACCGGTTCCCAGGGAGGAGGCACAAAGGGAAGGGGGGTGTAAAGCCTTGGAGGAAGCTTCCTTCCTCACTTGTAAACAGCCCCTGGAAACCCAGGAACCGGAAACAAAATCTCTTGCCCCTGAAAGTCTGCCTCCTAAGGAGCAGAGGGGGGGTAGGAGAAACAAAAGACCCAAACAGACTCAGTTTGAGGAGGAGGTACAGATCTTCCAATTTGAGGGAGAGGGATCCTCAGAGGATCCTGGGAAAAGGATCTTCTCCTTCAGAGAGGGGGGAACTCCTCCCAAAGAAAAATGGGTCCCTAGGGATGCAAATCCAGACTGGGGAGATGTGGAGACTGAGCTACCGCCGCCCACCATCTCATCCCAGAACCAACAGCAAGAACATCCCCTGGTTCCAACCCATCCTGGGGACTGCCTCCAAAAAGGGGGGGGCGGCCCAGAACCGGAGCCAGGGGAACCCACAATGGCTCTGATCTCCAGTTGCCAACTTTTTCTTTCAGATTCCCAAGACTCTCCACAGAATTCTGCCCAAATCTCTTCGCTATCGATGTCCAAAACCAGAAAGTTAGCCCACCAGTTGTCCAAAAATGTACATTATCTGTGCCCCCTTGAGGAGAAGGAGGGAAGATATTATGCCCCGGTACAAGTACAGGGGCAGGGTACAATCTCGGCACTGGTGGACACTGGATCTCAAGCTACCCTTCTGTCCAGAAGGGCCTTTGATGAACTGAATGCAGGAAGGGGAGAGGATTACCAAATTCCTCTCACCTCTCTTCCGGGACAACTACAGAACTTTGACGGGAAGGAAATTCCCGTTGAGGGGACTGCAGACTTGGACATTAAAATTGGGCGACATAAGTTGAAACACCCGGTCATAGTTGTGACCCCAGAGGGCACCCCTTGTTTACTAGGGAATGACCTCCTGAGAAGGTTGTCACCCCTAATAGATTGTGTAAACAAGGTCCTCTGGACCCAGACTAGCCGACCAATAAAATTAAAACAGAGTGTTAACCATGTTAGTTTAAACGGCACCTGCCACATGGTTGAACAAAAATCTGACCAAGTAGAATTTCACTTCCAGAACAACCAGATTCCAGACGTGACAGTAATAGCAGTAGGACAACAGACTGGTGATGGGGGGTCCTCTCTATTTCTGAAAATCAACCTTCCTTCCAGTCTAAAGTGGTATTCCACGCTGGAAGGAAACACTCTGAAATTCTATACTAATCCACAATCTGAAACTCCCACTCCTATAGTCCAGAAAGATGTGAAATCAGCTCAAAGTCTGGCTGATATTCAGCAAATAGGAGAGCAGTTGTTCATCCCTGTTCAGTTAAATGATGGGAAGGACTCTGTTCTCGCTCGAGTGTGTGTGAACAACGGTAAGAGCTTCATCAGCGAAGCCATGTTCCGCCAACTCCCAAAAGATCCAGCCATTCCCACCTTCAAACTGATAGACAAATGGGAAATGGACCTGGAAGCACCTAATTCCAAACATCTCCTGCCAAGCAGGTGTATGCTCAAAATCTCCATTGGCAACAAGAGCATAGTCCACAATTGTTGGGTCGTGCGAGACGTCCCTGCCGCCTTTTACTTAGGCAGTGACATTCTCAATCGCTTTGCCATTAGTTTGGACCTAATAAACTTCAAAGCTTGGTCCCGATTAGCGGATAATCCCATGGGCTTTGATGATCCAGAAAAAGCATTTAGGTCAGCTCAATTGCTACCTTATGCAGTTGAAATTCAGATCAAAGAGGAAGTCACCATCCCAGAAAGGACCCGACAATTCTCCCTGGAAGTGAAAGTTAAAAGAGGACAATATTTGCAAAACCCTGATGCTTACATACATCTAAATGCTTCTCTCCAACTGCAAGGGTTAGGGGTAAACCCAACTCCATTAGTCAACATAGAACATGACACCATTCTAATAGAGGTGGATAACAGCGACTTAAAGAGTATTACTCTAGCCGCAGGCACCATTATTGGAATGGCGGTTGATGACCGACATTTTTCCATCGACTTAGTAAATGAACTGTTAGGACCAATCCCCAAGGACTGTTTTGACAGTGACAGTGATGACAATACAACACCAGACAGGATTTTTACCCGGCATGGGGGGAACTTCCTGGTGTACACTTCCTGCCCCTATGGTAAGGAAGATGTGACTTGTGACTTCAGGAGGGATGAGGTGATTTTCCAGGTACATGAGGGCTGCCTTTCCCACCTGAAGCCTCCGGTCCAAATCAGCACTCTGACCAGGGACTTCTCCACCCAGCTGGAGGAGGCCGCGGAGATAGCCAAACCAGAAGTCTTTCCAGGCTTCAGGCAGATGGTGGAAGAGAGAGTCAACCTAGCTGATGCCTGTGTGACTCTGGAACAAAGGCAAAAGTTGAAACAAGTTTTCTTGGATTTCCAAGATCTCTTTGCGGTAGACTCATATGACTGTGGTCGCACCGACATCCACACCACAACAATCCCCACGGACCCTGGCATGACTCCAGTGTTTGTGAAGCAATATCGCTTGCCTCTCGCATCAATGGAGTCCCTTACGGAAATAATTAAGAACCTTGAGTCCCGGGGAATAATCCGTCCAGTCCACAGCACCTTCAATAATCCGGTGCTGGGAATATTGAAGCCGAACGGCCAGTGGAGACTCTGCGCCGACCTTAGGGAGCTCAACAAACGGGTCCATACTTCCCGATGGCCTCTGCCCTACATTGACCAAGGGCTGGCCCAGATCCAGGGGTCACAGGTATTCACTGCAATAGACCTGACCAATGGATACTGGACTGTGCCTGTCAGTAGGGAGGACCAATACAAGCTGGCTTTTACCTTTGGGGGCCAGCAGTACACCTGGACCCGGACTCCCTTCGGATACCTCAACTCCGGCAATGAATTCAACATTTTTCTACACAAGGCCATGCCTGACTTGGGTGCAAGGGGTAACTTGGCTTATGTAGATGATGTCCTCATCAAAAGTTCATCTGTGGAGGAACACATAGCGGAGATCCGTTATGTTCTGACACAGTTGAGGGCCGCCGGGGCAAAACTTTCCTTTCAGAAAGCACAGTGGTGTAGAACCCGTGTTAATTTCTTGGGGCATGAGATTACTCCTCAGGGCCTCTGTCCCCAGGAAAAGAAAGTGGAAGCACTTCAGAAACTGAAAGACCCCACAACTCTGCGGGAACTAAGGAGCCTCCTTGGACTGACTAATTACAGCAGAAAGTTCATTGAGGGCTACGCAGAGATCACCAGACCCCTGATTCATCTCCTAAAGGGGGGGGGTCAAGTGGGAATGGGGTCCAGAACAATCCGAGGCAGTAAGACAACTCAAGAGAAGCCTCTCACAAGCGCCTTGCCTAGCTTACCCTGTCAGAAACAAGGAGTTCTTCCTGGAGACAGGGTTCTCTAATACGTGCTTGACGGCCGTATTATACCAAAAGCATGACAAGGTCAATAAAGTAATCTCCTATGCGAGCAAAACTTTATCCTCTGTGGAGGAAAAATTCAACGATTGTGAGAAGGCACTCCTGGCAACGGTGTGGGCATTGAAGAATTACCGCCCGTTTATCCAGGGAGAACACATCATAGTGGAGACTCCACACCAGCCTCTGCAATATCTCCAAAGTGACAGAATCCGGGCCGGAAATGTGAGTAATTCCCGAATTACTTCCTGGATTCTGTCAATGCAAGGCTTTCCTGTGGAGGTCAGATATGGCCAAAACAAGAAGAGTCCCCTCGCGCAAGGTCTGGCTGACTTGCATGATTGTGCCAGAGAAAACTGTCTCGAGGATGAAAGTCTAAAAATAAAGGACAACATGGAGGCATCCCTTAATTCCCCCCACAAAGTCTTTGAAGAAGACAAGTGTGAGGGAATGCCCACTGTGTATGTGGATGGATGCTCTTACCATGTTGACAACAACGGGGAGAAAGAACTGGTGGCCGGCGTAGGGAATGCATGGGTGAATGAGTCCCCAGAACCCTCCGCTGGATACAAAATTGGTCCCCGAAGTAGTCAGGTGGCAGAATTGATGGCTGTGCATCAGGCCATCCTCACTGCTGTCCAGCATCAACTCCACGAACTGGTCATAATCACAGATTCGGATTATGTACGGAACGGGTTCGTGGAGCACCTGGTTAATTGGAAAACCAGAGGCATGTTATGTGCTAACAACAAACCCTTGAAACATGGGAAGTTGATCCAAAACATTGATGATCTGGTCACCTCGAATGAGATGACCATCTATTGGAAAAAGATCAAGGGTCATTCCAAAGTAGAGGGACCAGACAAAACTGGAAACGACTTAGCTGATCAGCTGGCCAAAACCGGGGCCATCCAAGGGGATCTAATTGAGATTGAGTCCCTGTTGGGGGAAATCCAGGTCACTGCAATCACTAGGTCCCAGACAAATGCTCACAACGACCTTTCAATTGCACAATGGAGTAAGGAGACCCCTGATGCTGATTTGATTACCGCTCAGAAGGGGGATCCAATTATTGGTAAATTTTACCAGCACCTTGAGGACCCTGAGAACTTTCCCCTGACGGATACCGATTACATTGGGAAAGAGGACCTAAGAGTGTTGATGAAATGTCCAAAAATGTTCCGGATCCAAGACGGTTTGTTGGTAAGGAAATCCAAAGCTGGCCACGATCAGTGGGTGGTTCCTACCTCATTCCGAAGCCTGATGTTAAGTCACGCCCATGATGCGGCCACCGCCGGTCATAGGGGGTTTCACACAACATTGGAAATCTTAAGAGAGGTTGCATACTGGCCACACATGGGCCAGGACCTCAACCAATATTTGAAGGGTTGTCTTGTGTGTGCACAATTTCAGCCGACATCCCTCATGCACCGGGCACCTTTACAAAAGAGGGGAATGACACTCCCATGGTCAGATTTACAAATCGACTTTGTAGGCCCTGTGATTCGCTCGGCTAGGGGGAATAAGTACATGTTGACTGTGACATGCTTGTTTACCAAGTGGGTGGAATGTCTCCCAGCCCCAAATTGCAAGGCAGAAACTGCAGCTGCCTTGATGATTAACCACATCTTTTCCCGTTTTGGTCTACCTCAAAGGATTGAGTCAGACAGAGGTAGCCACTTCACCAGTGAAGTAATGACAAAGATGTGGGAGATACTGGGAGTCAAGAGAAAGCTGCATATTGCTTATAGACCAGCTTCTTCTGGGGCAGTAGAGAGATATAACCGGACCATTGTGAGCATATTAAAGAAGTTTGTGGCAGATTCTGGGCCAAGTTGGGATATCCGATTACCTCTGGTCCTAATGGCCATCAGATCTACCCCTTCATCTGCAACCAAAATGTCACCATTTGAGTTGATGACTGGGCGCAAGATGGTGCTTCCTCAGCATTTGCTCTATAGGACCCAAGAGCAGACACTGATAAATGCCTCCACTACTCATGAGTATGTAGAGAATTTAAGGAAACACCTCCAACATGCTTTTGCTTATGCTCAGCGGAATCTAGAAAGATCGGCTGATAGCATGAAGACCCATTATGACCTGAAAACTTCCAGGAAGGAATATCAGGTGGGAGACCGGGTCTATCTATACAACTTCCAAAGGAACCAGGCCAAGCAGCGCAAATTTTTGCCTACATGGAAGGGACCCTTTGAGATCGTCGATAAGATCTCCCCTGTGGCCTACAAGATCCGCATCCCGAAAGGCGGTTCGGCAGAGGGGGAAGACAAGTGGGTCCACATAAACCAGTTGAAGTGTTGCCATCCCAGGCACACTCTGCAACAACTGGAGGAATCCTCTGGAATCCTAGCGGGTACTGTCTTAGACTAATTCAGTTCCAATCATAAAACATACCACATCGAGTCTCTAAAATACTGTGATTTGTATGAAACTGTCTCTTAGTTATATTGTTTTTATTTTTTCAAAATAAGAATGTAATGTTTTGTTATGATGAAATGCATATGCTGCCCCACTATCTCAACAGTGGTGGAAAAACGTCTATGAGTAGGTATTGCCGCTCTTCCTTTGTCATCCTAGGAGAAAGAAAACCTTGAGACGGGCCAAGGAGGACGATCCGGAGACCGGGAGCTGAGACGCAACGGGCTCGGGGTACCGCCCAATATTCCCATCAGGACCGGCGAGGAGAACCGATCGTTCCGACCGGATGGAGGAAAAGATGCTGAACTGTGCCATCTATTGGAAGAAGATGAGGAAACATCCCAGATCTTGCGAGTCCCATCAGTGAAACCGAATGGCCATCGCAAGAGGGGGGCTTGTGGGATGTATTTACCCATGCATCCTAGCCCTACCTCAAAACTGTGCAGTACTGACATGAAAACATCATGATGGCCAGAGCTTCCCAGAAAATGCACAGGGAAATGCATGAAGAATAGGCTGCCATTCATTTTGCCAATGTTATGGGCACAGAAGGAAACTGCCTAAAACCACCATTGGACTACCCACACAGTAGTCTGAAACCATTGGGAATGGCAATGCTGATTGCCAAATGCAACCTAGAATTGTTGGGAATTCATTTCTTAAATCCCAAAAATGGGTGCAGTACCAGTACTCACCACTATCCAAAAGCCGGCGTTTTAAAACCACTCTGTTTCCCTGAAGGCAAGTCAAAATGCCTATTTTCAAACATTGCAATATGTGCAAAATATTTACTGAACACCAGCAGACATTTGGCAGAATGGAGTTTTGTGTGCCTACAAAATCTGGGAAATGAAGATCATAAGACAAGGTTTATAACAAGACTGGCTGCGCTGTGGATTTCAGCAGTTTAAGTTGCACTGGATTGATAGACACTAAAAAAAAAATCTAAATGTTTAAATTGACTGAGTGACCTACTTTTGAGTGTCACATAGGTTGCAATTGTTTAAATGTCATAGCTTTGCACTTAGAATCAGCATTCTAGCTGCATGTGTAAAATTGCAAGTTAATTTAAAAAGCAACAAATAACATGACAGTAGCTGAAAGTCTGGCTTAAGGAACTTGATTCTGCCTGGCAACTACCCCCATCAGCAGTGAAACTTGAGTCACCACTGTGTTCCCAGGCCAACCTTCCTTTTGCTGCCCACACTAAGGATATGCCATCTATCTGATAATTGAATTATCTGTGCTCTTCAGGAGAGTGAACAAAGCTCCCTTCACCCAGGCAGAGGGTTTATTGAGAGGATCATAAATGGCTTCCTCTTGAACAATGGGCCTTCCTGGACCCAAGCAAAGGGTTTATTACAGACGTCGTAAAAAGTGGCTTCCTCCTGAAGAAGCTGGGAGGGGCACTGCCTGTGAGAGCAAGCTGGCTTGGCAGAACTGGAGGAACCAGTATTTCTACCTTATGCTGAGAGAAAACCACACCCCTTTGTAGTCAGAATGTTGTTTAGAAAAAGGTGAATAACTCATAGAGCGGACATGTGAAAATTTTATAAATGACACCATAATTCTTGTGATTTTTCTGCCCACATTTTAAGAGGTTTTTCGACCCGGTGGCCTGTTCAGGGGGGTGTCAGCGGAAAAGTGGATATAACTCTAAATGTATGCATGTTAAAAATCTGAAACTTCATCAGTTAATGTCCCTACTCCCTGCACACATGTATGTAAAGTTGGGTCCATGTCAGAAATTGCAAAATCAGTTAAAAAGTGAAATATGTGCCAGTTCTGAATGCAAGCTCCCAGGAAGAGCAGAGTTTGAACAGGGGATACCTCCTGTAATGCATGATGGGTGCATATGATTTTAAAACAATATGTACCTCTGCAAATATGTATTTGTTTCAAATCTAGATTTGTGTGTAAGTTGACAGGAGGAGTGGACTTTCTGCAGGCTGTAAAATGACATCACTCTGACCCAACCTAGCTCCCCCAATCAAGTGACAAATGGAAGTTTGACCAATTAGAAGCTGAGAGAGAGGTAGGGTCAGTGATGCTAGAACACACCCACATTCTAAACACATAAAAGCAGACAGACAGGACAGATAGGGACTTTCCAAATCCATCTGCAGCGGGACGCTCTGCCGGAAAAATCCATACTTACCTTCATCAACCTACAGAAAGCCAAACTAGAGACTTCAATTTATCCAGACCAGAGAGAAAGCAGTGCTGTACTAAGAGACCAGACCAGAGAGAAAGCAGTGCTGTACTAAGCGACCAGACCAGAGAGACCCAGACCAGCAGAGAGAGTGACCAGAGCCCAGTCTAAAACCCTGACCAGATCCGTGATGAGGCCCATTTAATTCAAGAATATAGTGTGAGTACCCAGCAGAACTGTGTAGAACCAATCTCCTAGTTAAAATAATATAATTCAATCTAGCTTAATCTAAGTAGAACTGTCTCCTAACTGTCACCTGTCATTTGTAAAGCTGTCACTTGTCATTTTTAGTTGCAAGCTGCACTTGTCTTTTTGAACTTTAAAATTTCAAATCTGAAAAACGACCTCTATTCAATCGCTCATATCTCCGCAACCGTTTGTGCTAGAGACTTGCAGTAACTTTTATTTGGAAGCTGAGATCCTAGGCTTTCCTAGGACCCTAAAACGATAGAGATAGTCCTTGTGGTTCCTCTGTAATAGCGCTCGGCGCATCCACGAATTTTACCGCGATTTGCAAATTTCTTCACATGTAAAAAACTGCTGCTGCTGGCTTTCCATTTGCCAGAAATTCGTTTAACCTGTTAACTATCCCTGCATCATTGCTAGTGTGAGCCTGGACTAATATTAACTAGATACCACTCACCCTGAACCTCTGAAAGGGAATTAAAAAGCATTTCCAGCATATTTCTCATCCATTGCTAGCACATATCAAAGAATTTGGGCCTGTGTTTTCAAAACTCCTATCTGTGTTTTAAACTTCTGTTGTCTAAGCTTGGGGGGGATTGAACTGAATCACATTTGATTGCATTTCTGAGAACTGTGTGCTTCCTTCCATTTCCTTGCCTTGCATCAAGGGGGGGAGGGGATTGCCAGAGAAAAGTGATTACATTGTTTTGTTGAAATCATATTGAGTATTTCTATACTGCATTTCATTCATTCAACCTTGCATCCATTTGAACTCTATAAAGCATTTTGTACCACCTTCTTCTTTTGTTCCTATTTACCAGTGTGCTACCTTATCCATTTCATGTCCACTCATTAGTGATTATAAGAAGTGTGTTAGTGCCAGATTCTCCGTTGTTAATCTTCATCATATCAGATTAAGTGTGCTATTCAATTATTAATTTATTATAAAGCGTGATATAATATATATTGTTTAAATTATCAAATAAACCTTTTAAACTTGCAAAACAGAACTACTTCTTGGCTCAGTGGGGCCAGGGGGATTCCAAGAGAGGGGTGTTATATAGGGGTAGTCATCCAGAACGCATGAACTGGACATAAAGTTATATCAATAAGGGTTTTCATTCAGTATTATAGACTAGGCGTTGACTTAGCTGTAGTGTTGAATTGAATCCTCTTACATTTTATTGTTACTTGTGGTTAATTGTCATGATGGATGTTATAGTTCTTCTATCTTGTATGTTTTGTTTTAGTTGATTTTGTAAAAGGTTGTATAACCAAATGCAAATAAAAAATAAATACAAAAAATAAATAAACAAACAACCATCGAGAGGCTGACAAGGAGAGACACAACGTTGCCCTTTTTGACAAAACCACAGGAAACCTCTGCAGAAGGAATCGTAAGACCAAGGGGAATAGCTCAAGTGTGTTGCAGCAGATGTCAACGGTACACGCAGCGTATCGATGCTGATAAGCCAGAGCAAGGAAGACTCCTGCTACCATGGTACCAGCCTTGACTCCAGTTACGAGGAAAGCCAAGCGGTTCATCGCAGCCGGTGAGTCGAAGCGGGAACCGATAACAACTGGGCTGTGATGAATGAAAAACGCAAAGTGGCAGAGCAAAAGAAGTTCAAAGAACTATACATTTGTAAAGTGGAGACCAGCTGCAGACGCGGACCTGCACCACGTGGGTGCTGCTCTGAGAAACTCTGGTCGATCCCTGTCAGAGTGAAACTACAGATACCAGAAGGCCGTAGGAGAGCCGCCAAGATAGGTCAGAGTGGTCATATAGGAGGTCAAGTAAAATCCGTATACAGTTGAAAGCCTTTGACCTAATTATGGTGAAAAAGCAAGGGAGGTGAATCCTGCAAACATTGAAAGTAAAAGAAAATGTGAATATGAAGTTGGCAAGAGTGAATCCAGAAGAGGGATGCTGACAAAGAGAGGGCAAAGTCTAAAGTCCCACGAAACAGTATGTTGTCAAACGTGAACCCGGCCGAGGGATGTCCACTGGAACTGTTTAAAAAGACATTTAGATTTGTGACGAGAAAAGCCATAGTGAACTCAGTGGAGGGAGGCTGAAAATTAAGAGGGGTCTGTGCCCGGAAGATGGGGACCCAGGGGTGAAACCATCACCCAAGAAAGTTTGGTGAATGCTGGAAAAACCATAGTGAACCTGGTGGATGGACGTTGAAAGCAAAGAGCGGTCTACGCCCGGAAGAGGGGGGCCCAGGGGTGAAGCCATCACCCCAGATAAATATGTAGAACAGAACTTAGTCCTTATCGATATCAAGGCCTTCGGTGGTTGAGACTCAAGTTTCCAAGGGCCTGATAGGTTCAGAAAAGGAAGAGTTTTGGGTTCCTAGCCTGGTAGAAGGGGACACAGGGGGGAAGAATATTTCATTTTGTTGAAGGAACATTTATTTTGTTATTTGAATATGTCAGGCCCTCGAAGGCAAGAGACTTTCCAGAGGAACAAGACTTGGTCATCAAGGCTCCAGATAGACTGGAACAGAACTGTCGACTCATGCTGGGAAAGCTCAAGTGTGTGCTGTGCTCCAAGATCCAACCTTATCCCGTGCTCAAAACATGTGGAAGGGAGACCCAAGCAACTGCATCCTGAGATATTATTTGTGAACACTTCTTTCTTTTCTTGAAAACTATCCCACACCCTTTTTGTATTAGTTGTAATGTTTGGCAATAGGTTTCTTAGTATAGGCCCCTTTTATTTTGACTCAACGCCACTAGGACTGCCTTATTTTCATTTCATGGTCGACACTTGCTCCCATCATAGGTTTAGGTTAAGATTATGTGTTTTTCCAACCTGCATACAGTTTAATAAACACCCTTGAACTGTGATCACTTGTGTCTGTCTGTACTGTTACCACCATGAGTTCCATACAATGTGAAGTGAATGTGTAATTGTAAGAGGCTCTCTGAGAAGAGTGGAGTGGTAATTGTAATGTGGAGGGGGAAATATCAGTGCAGTGGAAGTTTGGGGATGAATGTTTTGGAGCGTGCACCGGTATTTTGCAGGGAGGAGCAGTCATTTGGAGGGACGAGTAATGGTAGTACAGAGGAGAAGGTGTAGTGGGGTGGAGGGAGTGGCAGTGTGGAGAAATTAAGAGTAGTAACATCAGAGGGTGGAGGCTAGATCTAGAAGATATCTGAGACATCAGAGGAGGAAGACAGAGACAGGTGGACTGGGAGAAGGTGTGTAGTAGGAAGACAAGGAGATGCAGAGTAGAAAGTGAGTGTGATAGGAAAATAATGAACCAAGCAGGGTGTCTCAAGGCACAAATCCCACACCACTTTCAAATCTAATAACTTGCTACAGTAGGGAAAGTTGGAAAGTCTCTGCTAAATTAACTGAGATGTTGACATAAAGGCCTTTTGGGCTTATCTCACTAAACTCCTGCAATTAGCATATTGAAGGTGAAACAATCACTGTATACTAACCTGGGGCTAAGGATGCCTAGGCTAGTGAGGCGATGGCCTGAGAAGAAAGGGGTGGCCAATAGGGCCCCTTGATATTTCAATTAAAAAAACTTGAACACCCTATGAGATTTGGAGTGATTCGTGTACCATCTCTGACAGTATCAACATTGAATAATACCTTGGAGGGTCATTTTAAATACAGTGGTACTGCAAAGGGAAGGTGTAAAGGCAAGGGGCTAGTGATTTACTTCTTACTTTTGTGAGAAACCTGACGGTGTCTCACCTGCTAGTCCTTGGATATCTGTCATCCAGGTGGCAAGGACACGGCCATCACTATTGAATCCAGTTTCGGAGGGTGGACCAGTGGGGGAGGATCACCTGGATGGGGGGGTCTTTGGGGAGTGTAAGTGATACACCGACGGGCGAGATGCAGTACCACTTCCTTACAACACCTTTTCCCCATCCTACCCCATAGGATATTTAGAAGCTCTACCCCAACACCCCATTTTCCAACATGAACATCTCTTACCCTGTGAAAGACAACAGACTAACACCAGCGCTGCTTACCTGACGTGTCCCAACACAAGGTTCAGGCAGAATCAGGCAATTGACAATAACTACACACACCTGACGTTCCTTTCCCTTCCCCACAAGGATAAAAGTTGGAGCACGAGAGCACACTTAGAGCAAGGACAAACGCTCGAGGAATCCGCTATTCCAGGACGGCAGTTCAAACGGAGAAGAAAGGCGGCGAGACCGGAAAGGACAAAAAGGAGGGAAGCGCCCTTGCCCTTTTTGATCCAAGCCTGCAAAGCCTCTGTGAAAGGGATCATAAGTCTGGCAACTACAGCTTATGTGTGGCGTAACAGATCTCTACAGTCCACACCACCCTACCGCACTGATAACTGAGGTGGGGAGGTGCACTTGCTACCGTGGTAGCATCCTTGCCTTCAGAGACAAGAAACTACAAGGAGGGCAGCACAGCCGGTGAGTCGGAGGGGCAACCGATAGTAAACCAGACGGTGTTAAGCGAAGGTTGCAAACAGCAACTTGTTATGCTATTACAAAGAACTTGTGTACTAGTGAACTTTTAAAGCCTGGGAAGGACCAGCTGCAGACTGGTCCGGCGTCACTTGGGCATCCATTCGATAGACTTTGCTGGTCCCCCTTTCTTGTGAACATTATTGTAACAAGAGGCTGTAGGAAAGTCCGGAATGAGTTAAGATGGTCATGCAAGGGTCGAGCCAAAATCCCTTGTACAATTGAAAGTCCTTAACCCATTAGATTATGAAACCAGCGTTGTGCGCCCGGTTGAGGGAAATGCTGTACGAATGATAAATGGTCGAAAGCCTGACTGGGGGCTTAAGAGAAAGCCTGACTGGGGGCTAGAAAAAGGTGTTACAAATAAGTGAACTGTATGAAACTGACAAATGTTAACCCGACTGAGGGAAGCCAACATTACAAAAAAGGATCAGAACCCGGTTGATGGGGATCCACGGGTGAAAGGAAATCACGCGACAAGAAGGTCAGTGAAAGGAACAATCTGTTTGTTGTGTATAGTGCATCAGGTTCTCTGAGGAAAAGGGACTTGGCCACAGAAGGCCCTGATATTTGGAAACAAACTGTAAGCTTGTTCTGGAGAAGCCCAGGAGTGTGCTGTACTCAAGAGTCCCACCTTGTCCCATGGTAAAAACATGGGGAAGGGAGACCCAGTTATAACATCATGACTTACCATTTTGTGAACAATTCTTTCTTTTCTGGTGAACATTCACCCACACTATTTGGTAACTTAGCAGTAAGGATTGACAATAGTTTTTTTTCAGTATAGGCCCTTTTTATTTGACAAGACGCCACTAGGACTTCCTTATTATTAAGTGATGGTGGTATTTTGCTCCCTTCTTAGATTTAGGTTTAGATTAGGGGTTTATCACACCCATTTATACAATTTAATAAACACCCTTGAACTGTGATCACTTGTCTGTCTTTACTTAAACTGTGAAGCTGGGACTCGTGCCAAATCTGTAATTTCTGCATTTGAACACTTTCTTTCCCACTTTCTTTTTCTTTTTCATGAACTAAAATAGTCTCATTTTATAAACCTGACTTGGAAAGCACACAAATCACATGACCAAACATGACCATTTTTAAAAACAAAATGATCGAGAGAACAAATTCCTCAATTTGAACTTTTTCACAGTGCAACATCAAATGGAAATGACATCACCTCATTGTGGGTAAAACGCTGTGAAAATTTGTTGACAGAGTATGACATCACTCCAGAACAATTACACAGGAACCCAGGTGTGGCAAAGCTCAAGATTTGGCGAGCAGATTGGGACTGGACGTCGACACAAAGAGCTGCCACAAAGGCGATGGTAGATGTACCGGCTGAAGCAAGGGGCTTCAACAACATCCAACGATATATTGGCAGTTTTCCTGACTTGAATGCATGGAAGCTCTTTATGCTGTTTCGCCTGAATGCATTCAGAACTAAAGAACGCCTCTGCACATGGGCAGAGAATATAGACAGATGGATTGTGTAGATTGTACAAAAAGGAAAGGAGACACAAACATTTGGTGTTGTTTTGTGGTTCATTGAGAGATGTGAGGACAATACATTTGGGACCATGGTCGATAAATCATCCCTCTCTGTGTGCCGACGATTGGTGGCAGAAAATGTACATTGGAATGGACATGAAATTGGTAATTCCGTTAACCTTTCTGCTATCTGAAATAGAAAATCGGCTGCAACTGGAACCAGTTTAAGTTAATGACATTTAATAGACATGAGGTCTCAAAGTAAAAGACGGAATATGTAGAGATTGGAGGATTGTTTGGGTAAAGAGATGTGTGTTGTGTTGTCTTGTATTGTCTATTGTTATTTTAAAGGTTTTTCTTTTTTGAAAACTAATAAAATTACATTAAAAAAAAGTTACAGAAGGGTGTTACGCAAAATGGGAATCATTCTAGCTTCATTCTCTCCATCATCAAGGGAAGTATTTAAGTACCAGCATACCAGTCGATGTGATTTACCAGATTTAATCTGGGTTTGTCTTTTGTCTTTTAAAGCTTTAAATACTTCCAAAACACTGGCTTGGGAAATAGTCATACATAAACGTGCAATTTATTTTTTAATTTTTACAAAAAAGCAAACCGTTTTTTGTGTCAAACGAGCAGACCTTAAAATATGCTTGCCGAAGGCCTACAACATCTGGTCGCCTCTCTTCTGTCTACCACCTCTTCCACTGAAATGGCCTTAATAAGAAGAAAGATCAAGTAATGGGCTAATTGACGCCACCAGCATGCAAGTAGGCACATTTCAGAGAAGACAGCACAGTAACGTAAGAGATATTAGATGATCTGACCAGGATCACTGTATTGTCTGCTGGCAAAGCCGGAATACAAGCATGAATGCTTGCTTCCACAGTCTTGAATTTGGATACTTATTCACCTCTTGGACTAACAATTTCTAGACCTTCACCAAACGGTCGAGGTTAGTTTTTATAGGAACCCCTATCTGGTGCAGGTACATTGCTGATAATAGCACTTGTGCTGTAAAACATATGCAGGCAGGTTTATAAACCTCAGATATAGGAAAGGCTCAGTCAGTCTTGCTGAAATGTGATATTCTAATCTTGCATATGAACACATAACTTTGCAATGAGTGCTTAGCATACTGAGCTATCTTCTGAAACATTGTGGCACTCAATTTATCAATGTGAATTCCCACAGGAAGTAAAGAATGCTAGAGGAGTTATGTTGTAAAGAACACACAAACTATGTATACCACAGTGAACACAGAAAGCATTACATGATGCAGTGATCAAAATAGACAGGCAATAGGTTTAGAGCGTCCGCAGCATGCCATAAAATATCCTGACGTGTGGTATTTAAGTCTGGTGAACAATGAAATCTTACTTCTTTAGATCAGGCAGCCTTGTGGGGCCCCCTCCAAGGTGGGGTCTGGGGCAAGTGCCCCTTTTGCCCTCCCATAAAAACGTCTGTCCTCCACCGAGGTGTTCCTCCCTCGCATATCCACCCCAAGGGTCAGGATCCGATAGCAATGGCCTTTCCCTTGCCACCTGGGAGGAGGATATGTTGGGAAAGAAGTGAGGACACCCTCAGATTCCTTACAGCTGGCAAACCAAGCAGAAGTGGGAGAACAAGATGGAAGCCAGAATGCGGAAACAGCCAATTTTACCAACGTGTTCTGAGAGAGTCTGTTCACCCAAACTCTGAAATGCAGAGACTACGCAACAGAAGACGTGCAGGAGAAATTGTTTTCCACATTTGAGCCTAATTGCTGTAGTTGCCGAGCTGTGGACGTTCAGGAGGCTGATGCAAGAAACAATCATCAAGCCGAGAGTCTCGTGAGTAAGACGAACTTCCAAAACGCATTGCCAGACCGATGCACCTGTTCAGGAGAAGGGTGTGGGTCCCCAGCAAGCCAGAAGACATTGGAGTTGTGGTGGAAGTCGGGAAAGCAGTGCGACCAGCAGAGCAAGTGTATAAGAAGACGGTGAGTAAAGCACAGCGTTCTAAATCATTGTGCAAGCCTTGCAGGTAACAGTAACCGGATCCTTAATAACTTGTGTAAGACTTTATGCAAGTAGAAGTTGTTTGTTGCATTCAAAATACTCTGAACAATGGAAAGTAGCACTTGCGTGTAATGTGAAAGATCTATTCGTGTGAGAAGCAAAACTTTTCTACAGTCCATTGTTCCATTATTAAAAGCCTGTTTCTGTTTGAGGGAGTGATTGCGTGTCCCTAATTAGAGAGGAAACATTGCTTAGATCATTATCAAACACCAAACTTTGACAATTCAAGAGTTACAATCTTTAGGAGGGAAACTACATCAAAGAGTGGCTGCATGTGCCTAATTGTGATTCCCAAAGAAGGCCTGACCTCCAACCTTATCTTTACATGGGAATACAATTTATATGTCTATCTTTAAACCTTGAAATCTACTTCAAAGAGTGGTTGCGTGTGTCTAATTGTAGTTTCTACAGAAAGACTGAATCTTAAACTGTATCTAAAGTGGGATAACTTTCATTCAGAAGAAGTTAAAGAATATAAACTGTTGAAGAGAAGAATAAAATTGCCCAAGCCAAGAGGCACTCCATTCTAAGAGTGAAACCAACCTTTCTCAGATTTAAAGAGCAATCCAGCAATACTGTGAAGTTACTAACAGTTAATTGGCCTAACACAACAGTGTGCTAGTATTACCTGAAGATAAGAGAGTGGCACCAAGGCTTCTGAGTAATTGATTGGGCTGGTAACTGGCAGTAGGGTGCAAGGGGAACTTGCTGCTTGTAAATTATTTTGAAGCAGACTCAACCTGTAATGCCCACGACTGTGGAAGCTAGAGAGAAGTGAGTCTTAAACACACACCCAGGCTGTTATTGTGGCAGATAGACAAGAGAGGCAAAGAGGCTTCCCCTTTTGAAGAAAGCTATTCAGAGGAAGAGTGCCTTGCCTACGTGAGGCGGTTCAAGTGCTTTAAAAATCTATCTAGTCGAAGTCTGTCAAAAAGTTATTGAAGCCGTGGCAATAGTACAAAGTATTGGAACTGAGGAGGTATATCTGGTTGGCAGTACATGGTACATTGCAGTTGTCTAAAGCAAGGTGAAATACTGTGGGATAAAGGTGACTGTTCTCATAGTGAAGCAAGTAGAAGTATAGTTGTTGAAGTGGAAGCAGCAGTACTAAGAAGTCACCCTGACAAATATACAATTTTGAATATTAAAAGTGTAATTCAAGAAATCCTAACTGTTAACCAAGAACTGTGTATCATTGACAGTGTGGAGATTACATTTTCCTTTGAACTGTTGCTGATCTTGTGAAAGGTAATAGCCTCAATGGTCATCCTGGCCACAAAGCTTTATTTATTTGTAAGTGGGAGGTGGATCATTTCACTCAAGAGATGAGATGTGTTACCATCGTAACTTTTGTTGATTAAATCTGGGTTTGTCTTTTGTCTTTTAAAGCTTTAAATACTTCCAAAACACTGGCTTGGGAAATAGTCATACATAAACGTGCAATTTATTTTTTAATTTTTACAAAAAAGCAAACCGTTTTTTGTGTCAAACGAGCCGTTATCTGACATGTCCCAATACCAGGGTTAGGCAAAGTCAGGCCATTGATCAGAATCGCACACAGCTGACAACCCTTTCCCTTCCCCACAGGAATAAAAGGTGGAGCCAGAGAGCACAGTACGAGATAGGTGAACACGGCAGACGGCTCGTTCAGACAGTTACCACACGGCAGTTCAAGAGAAGGAGAAAGACGGCAGGAAGAGAGAGGGTGGTGAGGAGAGAAGTGACCTTGACCTTTTTGTACCAGGCCAGATGAACTTTCGCGGAGGAGAATCAAAGACTGCGAACAATAGCACATGTGTCCTGCAGCAGATGTCAACAGTACACAAGGTAGACATATACTGATTAGCAGGAGCGAGGGAAGCTCCTGCGCATGTGGTGCCGGCCTCGACTCCAAAGAAACCAACAGCCGAGTGGTTCATCACAACCAGTGAGTTGAGGGGAGAAACAATAAGAACCGGGCTGTGATGAGTGAGAATCGCAAAGTGGCAAGTTTAGAACCAAAGCTATTGAACTTTGAATGAACTTTTAAAAGTGTGAAAGGGAGACCAGCTGTAAAAGTAAAAGCAGCTTTGCATGGGTGCCAATTCGAGAGACTCTGGTCGAGCCCCATATGAGAGAAACTACAAGTACCAGAAGGCCATAGGAAGTTCCGCAAAATAGGTCAAAGTGGTCATAGAGAGGGTCAAGCAAAATCCCCATACAATCAAAAGACTTTGATCTACAAGCACTGTGAAAGAAAGAGAAGTGAATCCCATAGCAAAAGTGAACATTGAGAAACCAAGGGAATTGACTCCCGTTAAAGTCAAAGAGGGTCAGCCCAGAAGAGGGGGACCCGGGTTGAAGCCATCCCCCTATTTTTACTCTGGATTACAATTAAGAGGGGTCAGCCCAGAAGAGGGGGACCCGGGGTGAAGCCATCACCCTAATGCAATTGTGAAGTACGATACAAAAAAGGGTCAGACCAGAAGAGGGGGACCCAGGGGTGAAAGCCTCACCCATATGGAACTTTGGTAAATAATTTTCATTTGTTAAAGAAACCTTTTTATTTTTGATTACCTGAACACATCGGGCCTGAAGGCAAGAGACTTTCCAAGGAAAGGAGACTTGGCCATCAGCAATCCTGAGAACTGTCATCTCGTGTTAGAGTAGCCCGAGACTGTGCTCTGCTCCACCAACTCCACCTTACCGCATACTCAAAACATGGGGAAGGGAGACCCAGGCTACCGCCTCCTGACTTATCCTTTGTGAACACTTTTTTCTTTTTCTTGAGACTTAACCCCACACCCTTTTGTATTTCGCCTAAGGACTTGTCAATAGGTTTTCTTAGTATAGGCCTTTTTATTTGACACAACACAAATAGGACTGCCTTATTTTTCATTTGATGGTCGACACCCATTTAGGTTTAGATTAGGCATTTTTCCAACCCTCAAAGCACTTTCATTGTTCAATAAACACCCTTGAACTGTGTTCACTTGTGTCTGTCTTGCTTGCTACCATGAATTCCTCACTGTGGCGATTATGCATTTGTCAGGTTAGCTCTTAGCTGTTCAATTATGTTGTGAAGAGCACTGAGCAACGGCATTGTACAAGTCTGGGCACAAATGCATTTCAAAACATTTGTTCCTCTTTGCACTCATGAGTGCATTGGTGGATGGAAGAGAGAATGAATCAACAGGTGGATTGCCACTGTTTACTTGTATTTCTTTCATGACTTTATATTTCTTGAATGGCAATAGCCTTTGCAGTCAGGTGCTTTCGATGGGGTTCTAGCCATCCATTTAACTGTTTTACAGTGGCTGAAATAACATGTCATTCCTTCTTTGTACTGTGCCATATTTTAAATCGCTGTCCACATTGTTGACTTGACCTTTGCTTGAAATTCCTATTGGTGAAATAGGATGTTAGAACTATATCCCACTACACTATTGTTAACCTTAGGGTTTACATATTGCTTGGGGATACTAATTTTAATGCTCATGTTACCATTTAAAAAAGAGTAAATATACATAAATGTTAAACAGAAGTGTGCGATCATTTGTGTGCATCTATACTACGAGTATACAGTGACACTATATTGCAAGTGTAAATGATTCTTTGTTTTAGTGAAAACATTGGGTTCCTAGCTGATTTTGGGGGAGGCCCACAACGATTTTGTTGTGCAATACTAAATCTACCCGTACAAAGTTGGCACATGCCAAAGATGAAAAATTCTCACTTGGCTATCATATCACACTCAAATGATGATCCCATAAACATTTTAAATAGGGCAAGTTCAGTGTAGAGAAACCACACCTGACCCTATTTATTAAAGAGAAAATGCCCACCCTAGCAAAGAGCATTGATGTACCACTTCAATAAAAGAGCCAGTCAAATTGTGCCGGGCGTTCAATATTATGCTCTATCACTTTTCTCTGAGAATATTACTTTGAAAAGAACTGTACTAACAGGTAAACCTAAAATAACAAATCATCCAATTGGAAAGTGTGCCTACTTGATACTACACTAACAATACTGCTGAAACAGTGCGACTTTTAAAGTAACTAACGAAAAATGTGTATTCACTCCAAGAAGAAAACGCATCAATAGAGAACTCCCCAATGCTCCTGGTTGAGGACAGTGATAGTGTATATTTACCATGCACTGTTTTGTTCAGTTATGTTTATTACAACCACCATGCACTACACTCAATGCGTCAGACTATCTGGGACGTCATTTCACCAAAATGCCAGAGGTAGCGGAAGTGACATCATATGACTATGGATGACATCACAGGAAGTGATGTCATTGCATTGCCCTCCTCCCCCTCGCCCCCTATGACATCACAGGGAGTGATGTTAAACGACCTTCAGATTTTTTAGGTGCATCTAGCACCCATGTTTCCAGGTGCTCCCATTTCAGCCAGATATAGGAACCAAGGCACAGAGGGAGGCATGATTTGTCCACGATTACACATTTGGGGAATGCCATTTTCCAGATTTAACGTGGGGTCTATAAGTAAATCATACATAATGCAGTATTTCTAACAGGGTACCCAAAATCTGTAATGCCGGCTACAGCTAGTGTATGAAACATCCATAGATCAATGGACACAGAAGTACGTTATCTGTGGCATAGCTGTGTTAAACAAGCCAAAAAAGCACTGACCCGAGGAGGCGTGCGCTGCTGTTTAACCAGGAGCAAAATGCTGCACGAGCAAGGCCTGAAAATTAAATCAGTGACCAGGATTTAGTATCAACAAAATTCCCTGGTTATAAATGTATTTATGATTCAGCTACCACTACAATAGAAGAAACCTATGAGACTGGTCTGCGTGCACAGAGGGGAGTGCACCTGATAATGTTATCTTTGCTGGAGTATAATACCTGGGAAAGGTTATTTCAATATACCCAAGACGCCCCAGAGTTTTTATGATCTAAGGGTAATAATACTGGGTGCCAGAGGACTTTAATAAAACACCATTTAATGTAATATCATTGCTAGACACATAAATTCATAGCACACAGTTATTTAAAATTGATAACACCCACGAGTTGCTTCTTACCCTGGAACTCAATGGCAGACTTCAATGCATGCACTGCACACTCCCCCTTTGTCAGATCCAGTGCTGCCGAATGGTGTAGCACAACATTTGGTATCTCGCCTGTGAGCCATGCTGTCGGGGCCCTTCCAAGCTCCTTAAAGGATGCCATACCCCGGGCCGTTCCGGACCACACTGTGTGCGGAATGTCCATGATGATTATGCCCTGCAAGTGAAAAAAGTAAATATGCTTTTCAATCGATGCTTAAATCTCTAATGTGACATAGAGAGAAGGGGACGGTGCCCGGTCCACAAATATACCAGCCACCAGTGGTGGCTGTTGAGCAGTTTTTTTGGAGGGTGTAAATATTTGCCACCGGTATGTAATTACGAATGAGCATAGCTAGGGCCCCCGAACTAACGAAAATTAATTGGGTGAGGGGGGATTCTTCTGCCTCCCCAGATTAAATGTTTTTTATAATGGGTTAAAATGGTGCATTACAAACCATACATTCTGGGAAAATGTGGGTAAAAGGCCAACACTCGGTTTTGGAGGGTAAATCATTAAAAAAATACAATAAATGCAAGTCCCAAAAAGTGCACAGGGAGATTCACAAGATGGCCGCTGTGGGTAGAGGATGCGACTGAGAACCTCTCCCCACAGGGCCGTAAATGTAAACTACAAATTAGCAACAGATTCTGCCAGAAACCGGCCCGACAAGCAGAGAATCCCCAGGCAACAACACGGCTCTGGCAGTAACGGCAGTCGCGCTGCAGGAGAAATAGTCAGCGAGCCCCATGGTGAGGGACGAGCCAGATCAACAGGAGGAGGTACCCGAGGAGGGACGGGACCAGCAGTGGGAGAGAGCCACATCAAGGGACCGGGAGTCTGTGGTAAGCGCCAACCCTGACTCAAGGCTCTGGCGGCACTCGCTGCCCGAGCTGGACATATCTCGGCGGCAGCAGCTGCCCGCCACGGAGGAAGAGCACAGGGGGAAGGGCAACCAATGCAATACCCAGTGAGGGACAGCTGATTCACCAAGATGCAGCGATCAGCGAGTTTTAAGGCCGGCACCGTGAGAGGCATCTCACAACTGGGAGCGGGGGCTCGAGGCATGCAGCACCCCTCTCCCCCAAACACACCAGCAGTACTCCTGGCCCGTACCGTGCAACATCTAGCATAGTAGCCAGTCTGCCACAGAGGAACTTTAGCTTGAGGCGCCAAAGGGTGAGCAAGGCACTCCTCTCCCACGGGGAAGGTGAGGACCCCTAACATCAAGTAGCCACACCAATAATTAAACACAAGGGGCACAAAAAATCGGGAGCACTGAGTTGAGCCCACTGGCGGGCTGGCAGGAGAATGGTAAGCAAGGCGTGCAGCAAGGCACAAAGGCACACCAACTGAAATTCAGCAAGAGGGACCTACAAGGAGACTAAACCAGCTTGATCAAGACAGGGAGCCACTCACAAGCAGGAGAGGTACGAGCCCCTGTCCACACACAGGGCACACAGAGAGGGCGACAAGTGGACAACCCAGATCCAGACTAACGAAGGAAGGAGGTACAACGGCATAGGGCCCTCCAGCAGAGGGTGGGGGAGATCAGAGACGCAGGCTCCCGACCAGGAGAGAGGGCACGCCAGGAGTGGAAAGCCACCTGATAGGCTTAAATAACATGGAGATCCAGTAATGGGCACCTGGGACAAGGGGTACTGATGAAAAGCCATAAGATCTAAGAGGAAGAGCCCCCGCCAGGAGGTGGTGGGGCTCCAGAAGAGCCTTGTGGTACCCTCAAGGACATGAACCCCGGGTGTACGGCAGGCCCCATGGAGGCCAACCCACAGGTGAGGACGGGCTACCAGCTAGAGGTCACTAAAGACATTGAAAACGCTACAAACCAAATAGCCTCATGTGAAATACCAGAGGGAAAACGATAGCGGCCCGACACAACATACGCTCCCCCCCCCCCGCAAAACAGACCTTGAGCATAAAAGACTGGTGGGGCACAGACCCAGCAACAAACTCAAGGGGCATAGGAAAAAGCCAGAGCTCGAAACACCAGGATACCACCATAGATGCAAACATGGCAATCCAGAAAGAAGATATGCAAAGCTGGCTCAAGGAGTTCCAGGACCAATTCATGGCCTCCTTCCAAACGCAATTCGAGACATTGAAAACAGAAATAAAACGGTACAGGATCTGAGAGTGGATGTGTCCAAACTGGAGGAAAGGATGGACACCGTTGAGAGGGCCGTTCAAGAGCTGGAAGAGTACTCCAGGAAACAGATGAAACCGTGGAACACCTCACGCGTCTAACGCACAACTTAGAAATACAATCCGAGGACCATGAAAATCGATCACGAAGGTCAAACGTCAGAATCACGAATCGCTCCGAAAAAAAATTGAAGACAAGGATCTGAAAAGCACGGCCCACCAACTCTTCGCAGAAGTCCTAGCAACAGACCTAACGTAAGCGTTCCAGATCGATAGAATTCATAGAGTGGGCCCACGCAGAGTAGGAGAACCTGGGGCACACCCTCGAGATGTCCTGGTGGCGGTAACCTCATATGAACAAAAAGAACAAATTCTGGGCAAAGGCGAGACTGACGGGCCAAGTCCTAATCAATGGGGAAGAAGTCCAGCTCTACCAGGATCCAGCACAGATCACCCTGAAAAGGAGAAGACAGATGGGTCTGGTGATACGCTTTTTAACTTCAAAACAAATACGGTACAACTGGACTTTTCCCTTTGGGCTCCTCTTCACGTGGGAAGGAACTCCACACAGAATCACCATATGTGAGGAGGGAGAGCACACTCTTAATCTGCAAAGAGAAGCCCAGGGGACAAGTGAGGGACCATCGAGAGGAGAAAGACCCCACAGGAAACCGTGGTAATGGAAAAAGGTCATAATTAGCAGCAAGACACCCAACAAGAAATGACAGGACAAGGATGCCGGATTCTTAGAATATAAGAACTAAAGGCGGACAAGTAAGGAGGGGTTTGGTACATAAAGTTTCCCACTGAGGAAACAGACAGTAACCATGACAAGGGAAGATGGCCCAAGAGGGGCGGGTTGGGAGACAGTTGATGGAACACACA
This sequence comes from Ambystoma mexicanum, assembly GCF_040938575.1. NCBI lineage: Eukaryota > Metazoa > Chordata > Amphibia > Caudata > Ambystomatidae > Ambystoma > Ambystoma mexicanum. Next base: position 259,459,438 of record NC_090936.1, read on the forward strand.
GTGGGGTTTAGTAGCCCCCCCCGACAAAATCTCTGGGAGGACAGAGGGCCAGGTGCAAAGGACACTACGTCCAAGCGGTCATAGGAACCTGGGCCCTCCTCAGGGAGTTGGGAAGGGGGGTGGTGAGGTCAAAAAGTTGGGGGGGAAGGAAAGGAAGTGGGGGGCATTTGGGAGCTTATTAAGGGAAGCGAGGGGGGATATGGAATCTGGACACACGGACCATTAGAGGCATTATCTCCAAGTAGAAAGGATGGCACCACAAAAAATCCTGACACATAACGTGAGGGGCTAAATACCCCAATAAAGAGGAAAAAAGTCAAACAGCTGATTAGGAGGATGAAGGCAAACATCACTTATCAGGGTAGTTGACAAAAAACTATTGGAGATAAGCGGGTTTTCTCAGACTTACCAATCGAATGCAAGGGAGAAAAGGGAAGGGGTCCTGATAGCGATACAGGATGGTCTGGAAATACAGGTGCATGGAACCCTAGCCGATAGGGAAGGCCGGTACCTCTTTTTGAATGCCACATATGGCAACCGAAAAATAACCCTGGCCACGATATATGACCCCAACATAGGGCAAGATGGGTTTTTGAGGGGGACACTCAAGACTAGAAGGATTTGCTATGGGCAAGTTAGTATTAACCGGGGACTTCAACCTACCTTCGGACCCACTAAAAGACAGAAGCAATACCACACGCTCTGGGACACCGGGACCATCTAGAGCTTTGAAGCAGAAAATGGAAATGCTAGCACTACATGACATGGAGGGAGGTCAGGGAACAAGCACAAGGTTTCACTCACTACTCCCACGTACACACCTCCCAATCTAGAATAGACTACATATAGCTGTCCCTCTCCCCATCGGACCACACCCAATCATGACAACATTCAACTGGGGACACAGCATGGGTGGGGGGCCTATGGAAGTGGAACTTCCCCTCGGAACTGCTAAAGTGAAAGCGGATGCCATTAGGGGGAAATAGACAATACTTTAGCGAAAATGATACAGGGGAAACACCTCTAGGCATAGTCTGGGATTCATTCAGGGCAGTGATAAGGGGAGACCTAGTAGCGCTAAAAGTGGCTAAGGAGAAACGGAGGCACAGGTGGGACACAGGTAGGAGGAGGAATTAGAAGGGAAACTGAATGAGATCCAAGGAGAACTATCCAGGAAACTGAATAAAAAACTATGGTTGGCATTGAGACAAGTCCAGGGACAGCTGAGCGTCCTCCGCACCAAGAAGGCAGAAAAATCACTTCTTTATCTGAAACATTGGTATTACATAAGGGCAAATGGGGCAGATAAACTCCTCGCTAGAAAGCTCAAATCGAGGGAGAAGAATAGAACCATAAAGAAACACCAGGACAAAAACAGCCAGCTTAAAATGAAGAACGAAGAAATGGGGGAGATCCTAAAGGAGTATTACCAAAAGCTGTACACATCATACAACCCGATAAAGGACAGCCAGGACTAATACCTAGAAAGTCTCTTCCTCCGCCAGATTTCGGGGAGGAAAAAGAATCGCTGGAAGGTAACATAACCGTGGAAGAAGTGACAAAAGCAATCAGAAACCACTGAGAAATAAGGCACCGGGGCCAGCTGGTTTCCAGGACAGCTTTTACAGGAAGTTACAAGACATTCTGGTCCCTAGACTAACAGTGCTTTTTGATAACATTTAACGCACAAGGCAACATTAACTAAACGATGAACGAGGCGAAATGGGTAGTCTTGCCAAAACAGGGTGAAAACTGAGAACTCCCGGGCTCATTCTGTCCGATAGCCCTAATAAATTTGGATGCAAAGCTGTACACAAAAATACTGGCAGAAAGGATCTCACACCTTCTCCCATCACTCATAGCTCTAGACCAATCGGGCTTTGTACTGGCGATGCAGACATTTGACAACACACGTAGAGTCTGTCACCTGATAGAAAGAATTGAAATAACACAAACACCGGCCATCCTAGGTGCACTAGACGCAGAGAAAGTGTTTGACAGGCTAGAGTGGACACTATTGTTCCGTACTATGGAACGAATGGGGTTTGGACAAAATGTCCTCAGAATGGTTAGGGCCCACTACAGATCCCCCCTGCTATGGGGGTCCCTTAATGCAATAGTCTCAGGTCCAGTAATCTTGGAGAGAGTGACTAAGCAGGGATGCCCACTTTTGCCATTACTGTACGCCATCTTTTTGGAACCCTTACTGGCCAAAATAAGAGGGCAGAGGGAATTAAGGGTATAGAGATGGCAGGACAGGAGCATAAACTCATGGCTTTTGCGGACGACATGTTGGTGGCACTGAAAACCCCAGAAAACTCCCTAATAACACTTATGGAAGAACTAGAATGGTTTGGGGACATTTCTGGTCTTAAGATCAATAGACAGAAGTCAGTGGTCCTAAACATATCTGCAAATCACGACACAATAGAGACTTTAACCCAAAAATTACATTTCCTGGTGGCTAAACAGGGGATAACCGGTCTAGGGGTAACATTAACAATATCACTGAATAAGATGTATAATGCTAACTTCCTGAACCTGCTAGGAAAAATCAAAGAGGACATTGGGAAATGGAACCCACTAATGACATCCTGGTGGGGACGTATGGCAGTAATTAAGGTGGTGGTTTTGTCGAAACTGTTGTATCACATACAGGCATTACCTGTTCAAATCCCAGAAACGTTCTTCAAATGATTTAATAAAGTTATCAAAACCTGTATATGAAAACACAAACCTCCAAGAGTAGCAATGCTAACGCTGACAGCGCACAGAAATCAAGGAGGCTTAGCACTTCCCCACTTCCACAGATACTATGAAGCGGCTCAATTAAGGATAGTGAAAGAATTGTTAGCAGACACCCCAACTCGAATATGGGCTAAACAAGATTGGGCGGTGGCGGGAACCCCACGCCAGGGCCTATTATGGTTAACGGGACAACATAGATGCCCGAACATTAAGATCAGTGAGGTAATGGGAGCGAGCGTGGAAGCATGGTATGCAGCGATAAGGAGTGGGGCCCTGTTGACGCAGCCCTCTTCATACCTTCCGATGTTTCAGAACCCAGAATTCCAACTAGGGATGACCACAGCAGCGTTCCAAAACTGGAGAAAAGCAGGATGCAAGACGATAAGAGAGATGTACCAGGGACAAGACTTACTGACTTTCCAAGATTGCAAACAGACCCTGGGGATTACAAACAAAGACATATTCAAGTATGCACAACTCAAGCATTGGCTTTCCGCTCCACACATAAGACAGGGGGCCATGCAGTGTTTGACATCATTTGAGAAGTACCGAATGACAAACACAAGTAAGCTAGTCTCGATCCTCTATAGATTCCTAAACACCCGGGGGGAGGAGACAAAGTGGAACTACATGGCAAGATGGGAAAAGACTTCAGGGCAGGGGATTACCAGGAAGCAATGGGAGTACATATGGGGAATTGTCCCCAAGTTAACGTGATACATACAACTCAGAGAGATGTGGCAAAAAGTACTGCGACAGTGGTATTACACGCCGGAAAGACTCCATGCAATGTTCCTGGTGGCATCCGATAAATGCTGGAGGGGGTGTGCAGTAAAGCAGGACTGGAAACACATATGGTGGAGCTGCCCAGTGATACAGCACTTTTGGGAAGGGGTAAAAGAGCAGGCAGGCAAAATGGTCAGAGGTTCAGAAAAACTAAAGTCAAGGGTCTGGATGGCAGGGATGTGGGAACCAGCCCAGAGAAACCTCACTATGCCACAGCTTGGCTTGTGATAGCTCGGCACTGGAAGAGAAGCACAACACCCTCAATTTATGAATGGCTGCAAAAGGTGTGGAACTTTATTTCCCCGGAATGGGTGACGTATAAGCTAAAAGGGGCCCAAGACCATTCACGAGAGACTGGGTATATCTGCTGGCACACCTCCAAAGTGACTATATGCAACAATGGTGCCCACACAACATCAAAATAATGGACATAATACAGTGAAAAATAGATTACTGGAGTGTCCAGAACTCTACATCAAAGGGTTGGAGGGGGGTGTTTCAGACTGTTTGTATAATTCATGTGTTAAGAAGTTTGTTAAAAATCAATAGAAATATGCCAGTATAAAAACATTTGTATGCTGGCTGTGCCCATACATTTCCATGCTGGCTACTGGCACTAGGCACAAAACTGGCTCTGCCAGTATTTGCCAGTACTCCTATGTAAGTACATACTCCCGTCAGTTTGGCGATTAAAAATTACATGCCCAAACTGGTTCCCATGTAAGCCAGTCTAGTCCCATAAGAACACTTATCTTGCTTGATTTATTATATATGCTCAGTTGATAAAAATAATGCTAAGGTGAAGAATATACAGGTCGCCACGCAAAACTATCATCTAGCGAGGTAACACTACTTATCATGCTTGCTTTTTTAAAACACACATCAGTTCTCATTTACCCACCATTCACGTACATACATCTGACACACACTTCACACATGCAAAACTCATATCGCATTACCAAGAAAATGCCTTCTTACCTTATTGTTGTAGCTTCGGTCTGTCCTTCCAGGCCCCCTCGGCTCCTTTGTGTGCTGCTCACAAACAGGAACCAGGAACCAGCAAGAGCTTCCTGGGTCCTGTATGTGAGCAGCAAGGAAGCCGGTGTTGGAGCTGAACGTGGCATGTGACATGTGCCACAAGTCACGGTCATCTCCAACCCCTACTGAGTGCCTCCCCGGCCCAGCCTTCACCCTGATGGGTGAGGAATGGGCCGGGGACCCACCAGACCTGGTGTGGCGGGTCCCCCGTGCCGTCGGATGGCCAACTACACCAGGAGCACCTGTTTTTGGGGGCAAAAATTAAAAACGACCCCCCCCCCAAAAAATCTTTTTTAAAATGTTGGGGTCGCAAGGGAGTCCCAGGGGTTGCAGGGCCACAGTTTAAACCCCCAAATGACATCCCTGCAGACTATCCACCACACCCTAGCAACTGTAACTTAACCAATGGTGTCATATCAGACTTGCGTTGTTCTTACTGTGGCACTACACTATTACAATGGAACCCACCCGCCCGCCTGCCATTTGCAGTGCTGCACTTGACACACTACTCGTCTATTCTATTATAGCGCTATCTACGTGGTATGACCTGGCAGCCTCGCTCTGCATCACCTGCCTATTCTGTGCAATGTAACCTACCTGGTATGACTTGCCAGCCCTGCACTGCATCACCCACCTATTCTTTGCAATGTAACCTACCGGATATGACTTGGCAGCCTTGCACTGCATCACCTGCCTATTCTATGCAATGTAACCTACCTGATATGACTTGCCAGCCCCGCGCTGCATCACCTGCCTTTTCTATGTAACCTACCGGATATAAAGTACTACGCACTTTCTGTAACTAGCGCCTAGATGCCTGAAGATGCACTGAAATAAATGCAATAAATAAATAAATAAACATTCGTCAGAACAGCATGTTCAAAGACAATGTTCAGATTTTAGTTAACTACAGTGTTTCCTGCTACATCAGTACACAGTAAGAAAACTCGAATATGGTCAAAAAGCACAGATGTTATAGTAATTAATTGAAAGGGCACTCTGCTTTATGTAGAACAAAAGACACTCTTGGTTCCAGGTTGTTTATCAATCACATTCCAACCTCAGCTGCCATAGTAACAACCCACAATGATTTCAAATGGTTCCAATTGTTCCAAACCACGACCCATTGCTTCCATTTGCCATTCAATTAAGTAGCTTGAGGTGTGAAAAGCACCAAAGTCCCATAATCGGTCCTCCGTGTAGAGGTATATTTGTCCAGCCGTTCTCTGCTTTCCATCAACATCAAATTGAAACCATCAGCTGCTCAAGTTATAGGGTTCTCTTGCCATAAAGTACAGCTATCAAGTGCTCTCTGGAGTCTTGAATCGAGTATAGCACTATCCTCTGCTTCAAAGACTGCCACAGCGCCAGGACGGTTCCCTCTCTGCGTCTTGGGAGAACTTTTGGATCTGGGTGTTTTGTTCAAGTGCCCTGGCATGCTGCGTGAGACTGGAATAGTGCGTGCTTCAATTAATGTTATTTAAACATGCTACATGTTGCACTCAGTTTCCTCTATATTGCACTGGAGGAGACGTAGATTTTATTTTACCTAGACACGAAAGCGCTGCTAACACAGCAAAGTGAAGACTACTACACAAATCTACTAGAACATCCAAAGAGCAGCAATGGGCCCACAGAGCGATAGCAGTCATTTGCTTTCCTTTCCATTGGATCACAGAGCTGCGATCGTGGCACAGAGCGAAGCACAGTTTACTAGGATAATGTGTTACTTATATAGCGCTTTCATAAGCATTTTCATAAAAGTGCTTTCATAAAAATGCTTTGTCCCGGGAGGATAGCTCAGCCCAACGTAACGTTCTCGCCTTGGAAGCAAGACGACACAAAGCAACACATGTTCGATCCCCGGGTCCGCGCTAAAAAAAAAAAAACCCTCTGGGTATTTAAGCGTGTAATAAATACGCAACTAAGACAAAAAAAAGCAATTACCAACTAAAGCCTGCGGGCTGTGTGAGCGCTTTAAAAATGTGAAATAAATAAATAATGTAAATGCAATATCCCCCAACTGAAGTTGGTGCACCTTTATCGACCTTAGAAGGTCGAGTTGCCTTGCCAGGATTTGAACCTGCAGCCACAAGGCTTGCTGGCTGTCAGAGAGGGGTGTTGTAGAATGACATTAATTCTGCCCAACAGGATGTGTAGCAGCTACACTACTCAGCCATGAAACCTATGCAAAGCAAGAGTTATCCCAATCATAAAGGTAACATAGGCACAGTTAAGAGTTATGCCTCCTTCACCTTCTGTAGTAAATTGGGCTGAGAGAAGACTATACTTTCAAGAGGGGTGTGATTGTGATCTAGTAGAAACCCACACGCTGCAACTTACAACAGTCCAACATAAAAGAATGTCCAAACAAGGTTTTATACAAATATATACTTTAAACAGACCAATGTACAACTATTAAAAACACTATGCAACAACCCACCCTAGCAAAGAAAGACAAAAATGCAGATTGTGGTAATGTATTGCCTTCTCTTCCCTGCTGAATATCGAGAGTGCTTGCATCCCTTACAATGTTCAAAAAGGATCTGTCTTGTGCGAGAAAAAGGATAAAAGTGACTTAACCAGTGACCCAGGGCCCAAGGTTAGTTGGGAATCAGTTGTACCTTGTCACTGTTCTTGGTGGTCCAATAGCATCGATCCTGGCGTCTTGGCGCTGTGTGAATGGTCCAAGCTAAGCTCAAATGCAGAAGCTGTGTTTTCCAGATGGTGGGTAATGTCGAATCGTGTTTGAACTGAAGTTTGCTGCGTTTCAAAGCAGGGCTGAAAGAATGCAGCTCATGAGGGCCACAAGTATAAGTTATATGTCAATGGATGGTTTGATGGTGATGTTGATGACTGGATGAACGGTTGAACTGGTCTAGTTCGATGTTGTGTTCGAAGGTCGCAGTTAGATGAAGTCACCAGCATCAGTGCAACCATTGATGTAGATTGGCAATGAAGAAACTGGTGGTCCGAGATGGTTGCAGCAATGTGCTTCTTGTTTCAAACCAGTTTGCCACTGAACGGCGTCAGCTGTGCACGTCGTTGCCTCAGCTCAGTGTGAAGCACAGGGGTTTGAAAATTGGGAGGGGGCCAAAAGAACCACCCGAAGGCCCTGGTGGTTGGAATGTGTTGAATGGTGCTGGAAATACAGCTCAAACTGGTTTGATGTTGAAAACACATGATTCCTGGCTGTCCTGGTTCTCAGATTGCTTAGCGTTCCAATCCGTGGGCTCGGGGACAAGGTAGGTTCTTATTCTCGCAAACATGGGGGAGGCTGGCAAACACCTGCATGAGTCTTTTGCCTCCAGTGGATTTTTAGATACTGTTGTAATTGGCAGAGAGGACAGTCGTGCTCCACGGGCAGGTCACCTCTGTCTGTAGGGCATATTGGGGAACAGATCTTGCCTGTGCCTTGCATACTCAATGTTCACCTGACTGGCGGAGGACTTTGGAAAAATCCCCTCTCCCAAAATATGTCCAAATTAATTCTTCCTTACGTCTTGAAGTCTTGAAGTCCAGACGTGCATTAAAGGGAGGAGTGGGAGACCCCCTCTTTTATAGGCAAAAGTCCACATGTGATTGGACAAAAGCAATTCTGCTTTAAGGGATCCAATCCCTTTTCTTGTGACAAGGGGTCTTTGTCATACTCAAAGTGCTTCATGCTAAATGAAGTGGAGTAGACCAGTGGGAAAGAGAGGTACAGAAAATAAGGAAGATGGTGAAATCCTTCTCCACTTGTGCTGCACTCTGTCTGTCTACACTAACCCATTTCCTGTCTCAGGCCTTAGCATCAAACACCCTTTGGTAGCCCTGTAGTGAGGCTATTCCTTTTGTGTAGGGTATGCCCTTTGATTCTGGTTTCCCAGAACAACCCCTGCTGAGCTACTCTATCTCTGGAAAGAGTCTTTAACTGACCTCACAAAGGATCAACAGAGAGGCCCTGTCTTTCAGTTTCTGGGCTGGAAGGGTTGGCTGTCTGACCAGAATACATCAATCCTTCCACCGCTTGCCTGGGCTCACAGTGTTGTGTGATGAATCCTACAGAGTCCTCAACAAAAAGCCTACCTAAAGTTGCCTCCCAGGTAGCATGGGGAAGGCAGCCGCTACCTGATCCAGACCCTGGGGGTGGTGTTAGCCAGGAGGATCACCTGTTACTAGACGGTCCCCATGGGAACGGGAGGATTCTGTTCGGAGGGACGCAGTATTTTTCTTCCTCTGAGGAGGAAGAGTCAGTAATGCCTGTTGCCAAAAGAAGGCTTTCTTTCTTAAAGTTAATTATCCTGATGGTGGTAAAAACAATTATATATAATTCTATATTGGAAGTTGGAATCATTTCCCCAAGGTTAAGTAGTGAAAACTCCCATCTTCAACAGGGGAATATGAAAATGAATATTTGCATATTACCATATTAGATTTTGGAATCATTATTACCTTAGGGAACAAAACCATTCAGTAAAACCTTATAATACTCCTGTGAAAAAAGGGCTTAAGGATTGAAACAAGTTTGTAACAAATTACGCAAGGATGACTCTCTATTGCGAATGAAAATGTGTCAAATACCCTGTTCTATGGCGTTTATTCCACCCAGGAGAGTCTACAACTACGTTTTAACTCCTAGCACCCTTCACATAGGAGAAATATCAATTTTCATATCAGTCTTTGTCCCAATGCTAGGCAATTCTCCTCTGACTGGGGTTGCTGATGGTACTCTTGTTCAGAGGAGATTTGCCAAGCATTTCAATGCTGGACTGCCTGTAACGCTCACCTGATTCCCACGGAGGCGCGGGTCTTGGCAGGAGGGTGTCTGTGACTCGAAAAGTGATGTGCAGGACTCGATTGGCTTCTGAGGTCGAACCTCTTCGCACTGTGTGTCGAACTCGAAGAGTGAGGTTTCTGCAGGTGAAAGAATATGGGGGTTAATGGCCTGGGTTGTTTAATGTCCCTCTCTCTCTCTCTCTCTTCCCAGCTTTTCTGTAGAGCCCCCCCAGGTCAACGTGCTCACCTTAGATAGGTGAATGCTGGGCTCTCCATCTGCGTCTGGTGCAGGGTGCCGTTGCCAGTTCCTTCACTGGTGAAACATTGGCCTCTTGAATTCAGAGGATGGTTACCGTCGTTATCTGCACGAGCGGTGAGTTTCTGGACACCTTTTGTCTTTATAGTCTTTAAATGCGTGGCACGTTAATATTGAAGACTCTGTATAATGCTTTTCCCTTATGTATTGCAGGACTCTTGGGATGGAAGATGGAGTGAAGCGCCTGGAAATTCGTAAGTATGGCAAGCGCTCTAACTGTCTCTTTCCTTGCAGCTTAGTTGGTGTTAAAGAGACGCCGGAGTATTTGCAGGCGTTTTATTGCGACGAGCGTGATGGGCGTGAGTAAATACCTGCTTAATGTCTTTTTCTTTTGTCTTTCAGATGTTGGTTTGCAGCGCCGGAGTCAGCGGAATGCTAGTAAGTTTTAATTAAACTTTGTCTTCACAGGCGGCGATGCAGAATGAAGAAATCCGGAATTCACGGCGTGCCGGTAAGTATAACAATGCTTTTGTCTTTGCAGGCGAAGATGCAGCGTGAAGACACGGCCGCTGCTGATGGATCAGGTGAGAAAGCAATGTGTGTAAAGTTTGTCTTGCTAACCTGTTGTTTCTTGTCTTTTGCAGGTGCTGATGTTGACTGGATACAGGAATGGTAAGTATAATTCTTGCAGGTTCAGGATCGAAAGAGGAAAGGCTGGAACAGACTCGGTGAGCGTTCTGCTGCAGATGCAGAATAACGCGAAGCACGTTTCATCTATCGGGTGTGGTTTAAATAGCCTTGGAGTGATGAGGCGTCTTCTGCCACGGCCCCGCCTAGGTAAGAAAAGAGTTCCAGTTTCCAGAAGAGTTAAAGTGCTGTATCCAGGGAGTGGAGCTGCCCCACCCAGGTAAGAAAGTAGTTCCTGTTCACAGAGGGCTTCTAAGTGGCTGGTAAGTAAGCAGCATGGTCTGCCGCAGGTAAGTCCACCCAAGCACTTTCACACCAAATATGAGCCCGGCGCTTCCAGTGCCGGGACCGATGGTTTTGATAAGCCTGGTGCCACCGGCGCCAGGATAGGGTCCAAAAGGTCCCAGTAGGGACCGGCTGGTGCCTAGGATTAGGGTTAGGGGCCTGCTTCCAAGGACGTTGGGCTGGTCCTGGCTCCTTGGAAACAGTGATCATGACAGCACCCCCCCTCAAGGCCCCTCCTAAGCGTGTCTTCTCCGGGGGTTTTGGCTTGTTGGGGTGATTCAGATGGAATTTCTTGACCAGACGAGGTGCGTGGACATATTCTGAGGGTTCCCAAGACCTCTCCTGGGGGCCGTATCCTTTCCAATCAACCAGATAATATAACTTAGATTTGGAGATTTTGGAGTCTAGGATGTTGTTCACTTCGAATTCAAGTTCTCCATCTACTAAAACCGGTTCTGGAAGTTCAGTCAATCGGGTTTCTGGTTGTACTGGTTTTAATAAGGAGACATGGAATACTGGATGTATTTTCATATGCGTAGGTAATTCCAATTTGACAGCCACGGATTAATTATGGCAGATATGAGATAGGGTCCAAGGTATCTCGGGATGAAGGTGCGGGGTCCTTTTAGAGGCAGGTGCTTAGTGGATAACCAGACCTGATCTCCTACAGCGTAGTGAGGGGCCTCTTTACGGTGTCGATCTGCTCCTTTTTTGAATTGAGCTTTAGCTCTTTGCAGATGGGCAGTGGCTTCCTTAAAGGCACGGGTGATCTCCGAGTGCAAGTGATCCACAGCAGGTGCTTCAAATTCTTGGGGAGGATCCAGGTTGGAGGTTCTAGGATGGTGTCCGTATAATAGGAAAAAAGGAGTCTTCCCGGTTCCAGAATGAGTCGAATTGTTGTAAGCGTATTCAGCGATCCAAAGAATATCCTTCCAGGGGTTTTCAGTTTGTTGGAGCATGCAACGTAGATATTGTTCTAGTGTCTGATTTGTCCTTTCGGTTTGTCCGTCAGTTTGGGGATGGTGACTGGTCGAAAGTCTTACATCAATTTGGGCTAGACGACAGCAACTGCGCCAGAAGTGGGAGATGAATTGACTTCCCCTATCGGAGACTAAAACCGAGGGAAAACCGTGTAAGCGAACAATGTTTTCCAAGAATTCTCGGGCCAATACTGAGGCTGAAGGTAGACCCTTCAGGGGAATGAAGTGAGCCATCTTGGAGAATAGATCCACGACTACTAAAATGGTAGTATACCCCGAGCATGGAGGTAAGTCCGTGATAAAATCCATGGACAAGGTATGCCATGGACAGGGAGGGATGTCTAGTGGCTGTAATAGGCCGGCTGGTTTCTGCTTCTGACTTTTATTCTGGGCACACACACCGCAGGAGATTACAAAGGCCCTCATTACGACCCTGGCGGAAATCGCGGTGCTAAAAGCACCGCGGAGCACGGCGGAAAGCTGCCGATAGCGCCATGGAGGTTGGCGGATTTTCCGCCCCATGCCGACCTTGGCGGGGCGGTAAATCCCCATTCCCCATTTTACCCTTCCCCATTCCCATTTTTGCCCCATAGGGTATAATGGGAGTGGGGAAGGCGTTAATTGCGCCACCGCAAAATACGGTGGCGTAATTAACATCAAGGTCCCGTAGCGCCATGGATTTCTCCGCCCGGAAAAACCAGGCGGAAAACGTTCCATGGCGCTACGGGAACTCGTAGTAGGGCGGACGGGTCCGCCGCGAATAACGCTGGCGTAAACCCACTCCGCCAGGGTCGTAATGAGGGCCAAAGTCTCTAATATCCTTTTTCCATGATGGCCACCAGAAATGTCTTTTAATCTTTTCCATGGTTTTGGTAATGCCAGGGTGACCCTCCATTAGAGAATCGTGATAACAGGAGATTACTTTTTTTTTGTATTTTCTCACAGGGCAAGTGCAATCGTCCTCGGAAATATGGTAGGTCTTGATCCACTGAGAATTCTTTTCCCTTTAATTGCCAGTCCTGCAAATCGGCCGGAGTTAGGAGTGATTTAACCGTGGTCTTGATATCTTCAAAAGATTGAGTGCTGACCAAACCCAAAATCCTTTGTTCTGGGATTATGGGTATTGGTTCTGGAGTGGTCAAATGTTCTTCTACTCCCATCCGGGAGAGGGCATCTGCTTTTCCGTTCTTACTGCCTGGTCGATAAGTAATTATAAAGTCAAATTCAGCCAGAAACAGAGCCCAGCGAAGCTGTCTGGAAGACTGAGCTTTGGCCGTCTTTAGATATTGTAAATTGCGGTGATCAGTCATTACGGTGATTGTGTGTCTGGCTCCTAAAAGATAATGCCGCCATGCTTTAAAGGCCGATCTGATAGCTAAAAGTTCCTTGTCTGTAATTGAATAGTTGATCTCGGGAGCCGAAAACTTGCGGGACCAAAAGGCTACAGGGTGTAACTGGTGTGTGACCGGATCCCTTTGTGATAAAACTGCCCCCATAGCAAGACTGGAAGCATCCGTTTCCATGATGTAGGGGAGTTCTGGGCGAGGATTTTTTAGAACAGGTGCAGAAATGAATTTAGCTTTTAAGTCCTGAAAAGCTTGTTCTGCTTCAGAAGACCACTCAAAACGTTTGTTCTTTTTTAACAGAGCGGTGATGGGCTGGACTATCCGAGAAAATTCAGGAATAAATCTGCGATAAAAGTTAGCGAAGCCTAACATGCTTTGAACTCCTTTTACAGAGGTTGGTGATGGCCACTTGATGATTGCATCGACTTTCTTTGAATCCATATGGACTCCGTTAGGTGACAATATGAATCCCAGGAACTCGACTTCAGTTACGTTGAAAACGCATTTTTCAAGCTTAACAAAAAGATTATGTTGACGCAATCTCTCGAGAACCTTTTTAACGTGTCTCTGGTGTTCCTCTTCAGATAATGAATAGACAAGGATGTCATCAATGTAGACAACAACACACACGTCTATGAGTTCTCTAAGGACATCGTTCATAAAATATTGGAAAGCGGCAGGAGCGTTACAAAGTCCAAAGGGCATCACTTGATATTCGAATAGCCCGTACTTGGTGCGGAAGGCCGTTTTCCATTCATCGCCCTCTTTTATCCGTACCAAGTGGTAGGCTCCTCTGAGATCCAATTTTGTATATATACATGCGTTTTTGACTTGGTCCAGGAGTTCAGGGATCAAAGGTAACGGGTATCTGTTTTTAACGGTGATTTGATTCAGGGCGCGATAATCTATGCAAGTCCTAAGGTCTCCTTCCTTTTTCGGAACGAAGAACAAAGCCGATGAAGCTGGAGATTTTGAAGGATGGATAAACCCGTTAGCTAGGTATTGGTCCAAATATTGTCTGAGGTGAAGATTCTCGGCTCGCTGAGGGCATAAATCCTGCTGCAAGGAGGAGTTGTTCCGGGTATCAAATCTATTTGACAGTCGTAAGACCTATGAGGAGGCAGGGTGTTAGCTTGATCCTTCCGGAAGACGTCTTGGAATTCCTGGTATTCGGGAGGTAATTTGGGAACCTCCTCCGAAGAGATTGCCGCCAGTGAAACATCAGGCCTAGTATAACAAGTGGTAAAACATTCTGGAAACTGAACCGTCTTTGCTCGCCAATCGATCTGAGGATTGTGCTTCTCTAACCAAGGGATTCCCAGAATGATCTGGAACTGAGGAGCCTTGATCACATCAAACACGATTCTCTCCCGGTGTCCATCTTGACTCACTAGCGTCACTTCTTGGGTGGCATGCGTTACTGGTCCGGAGGCTATCTCCGTGCCATCCACAGTAGTAATGGCGTCTTTTACAGCCTTAGGGACAAGGGGTAGATTCATCCTTGATACCATTTCACGGTCCACATAATTACCGATTGCTCCACTGTCGATGTAAGCTTCAATTGCATGCAAACGATCCGGACGTTCAGGACTAATGAGGACCATGGGTACCACGAAATGCGAGGTCACGGGACAAATCTTAACGCTCGGCAAGAGAACCTCTACTCTTGTCGGGCTAGGTTGTTTCCCTGCTCAGAATTTGTGGTACAGGTATCCGCGGCTCCTACAGCCTTCTTAGCTGGTTTCACTGGACAGTCCCGCAGAAAGTGTCCTGAGTTTCCGCAATAGAGGCATAATTGCAGCTGCCTTCTTCTTTCCCGCTCTTTCTGGGTTAAAGGTCCTTTCATGCCCCCTATTTGCATGGGTTCCACCGTGTCAGCTCCCCTAGTAGAGGTTTGTGGTTTAGAAAACACTCGGGTATCAAATTTGGAACGATCTGCCTTCCTGTTCTGTAGTCTGTGGTCCAATTGGACAACTAAGTCAATATAGTCTGAGCAGTCTTGTGGAGGATTCACAACTTGAGCTAACGCATCCTTGAGCTCTCCACGCAGGCCTCTGTAGAAAAGCGTTATTCTCTTATCCTCGGGCCATTGAGTTTCCACTATAAGTCTGTTGAATGAGGCTATATAAGTCAAGAGGTCTTGATTACCCTGTCGTAATGAAAGAAGTTCATTGTCCAAGGCCTGCCCTTGTGCATGTCTTGCGAACAGTTTCTCCATGCTGGACTGGAAGGCCTGGAAATCATGTAAAACCGGATCATCCTGGGTGACTAAAGGGATCGACCAATCTGCGGCGCTGCCACTGAGATAAGAAAGCACGAAAGCCACCTTGGTCTGGTCTGTTGGGAAAGCAGCTGGTCGACATAAGAAGTGTAAGCGGCACTGGTTGATGAACACCGCGAATTTCTTAGGATCACCAGAAAAGTGTTCGGGCGGAGCCAAGGGCACATTACCGGGCAGATTGATTTGCACTGGATTTAAAGATGATGCAGAAGGATAACTTCCTCCTGGAGCGGGCAAAGGTGTCTGTCCTCCTTGGAAATTATCAGTTCTCTTCTTAGAGAGTTTGTTTCCTGATGAGCTGCATGTACTTCTGCTCTTAATTCTCCGAGCAACTGGGCTAGTTGATCAGTGTCTGAGGTTTCCATTGCGCCTGGGTAGGAGTTTTGTGGTGGGCTTCGCGTTCTGTAACGCTCACCTGATTCCCACGGAGGCGCGGGTCTTGGCAGGAGGGTGTCAGTGACTCGAAAAGTGATGTGCAGGACTCGATTGGCTTCTGGGGTCGAACCTCTTTGCACTGTGTGTCGAACTCGAAGAGTGAGGTTTCTGCAGGTGGAAGAATATGGGGGTTAATGGCCTGGGTTGTTGAATGTCCCTCTCTCTCTCTCTCTCTCTCTTCCCAGCTTTTCTGTAGAGCCCCCCCAGGTCAACGTGCTCACCTTAGATAGGTGAATGCTGGGCTCTCCATCTGCGTCTGGTGCAGGGTGCCGTTGCCAGTTCCTTCACTGGTGAAACATTGGCCTCTTGAATTCAGAGGATGGTTACCGTCGTTTTCTGCACGAGCGGTGAGTTTCTGGACACCTTTTGACTTTATAGTCTTTAAATGCGTGGCACGTTAATATTGAAGACTCTGTATAATGCTTTTCCCTTATGTATTGCAGGACTCTTGGGATGGAAGATGGAGTGAAGCGCCTGGAAATTCGTAAGTATGGCAAGCGCTCTAACTGTCTCTTTCCTTGCAGCTTAGTTTGTGTTAAAGAGACGCCGGAGTATTCGCAGGCGTTTTATTGCGACGAGCGTGATGGGCGTGAGTAAATACCTGCTTAATGTCTTTTTCTTTTGTCTTTCAGATGTTGGTTTGCAGCGCCGGAGTCAGCGGAATGCTAGTAAGTTTTAATTAAACTTTGTCTTCACAGGCGGCGATGCAGAATGAAGAAATCCGTAATTCACGGCGTGCCGGTAAGTATAACAATGCTTTTGTCTTTGCAGGCGAAGGTGCAGCGTGAAGACACGGCCGCTGCTGATGGATCAGGTGAGAAAGCAATGTGTGTAAAGTTTGTCTTGCTAACCTGTTGTTTCTTGTCTTTTGCAGGTGCTGATGTTGACTGGATACAGGAATGGTAAGTATAATTCTTGCAGGTTCAGGATCGAAAGAGGAAAGGCTGGAACAGACTCGGTGAGCGTTCTGCTGCAGATGCAGAATAACGCGAAGCACGTTTCATCTATCGGGTGTGGTTTAAATAGCCTTGGAGTGATGAGGCGTCTTCTTCCACGGCCCCGCCTAGGTAAGAAAAGAGTTCCAGTTTCCAGAAGAGTTCCAGTGCTGTATCCAGGGAGTGGAGCTGTCCCACCCAGGTAAGAAAGTAGTTCCTGTTCACAGAGGGCTTCTAAGTGGCTGGTAAGTAAGCAGCATGGTCTGCCGCTGGTAAGTCCACCCAAGCACTTTCACACCAATTATGAGCCCGGCGCTTCCAGTGCCGGGACCAATGGTTTTGATGAGCCTGGTGCCACCGGCGCCAGGACAGGGTCCAAAAGGTCCCAGTAGGGACCGGCTGGTGCCTAGGATTAGGGTTAGGGGCCTGCTTCCAAGGACGTTGGGCTGGTCCTGGCTCCTTGGAAACAGTGATCATGACACTGCCCTTGTGGGTGGGACAAAGACTGATATGTAAATGGGTATTTCTCCTCTGTGAAGAGTGCTGTGAGCTAAAACGTGGTTGTAGTCCCTCCTGAGTGGAAGATATTCCATAAAACAGGGTATTTGACCCATGTTCGTTCTCAGTAGAGGGGCTCCCACACTCCTTTGAAGGTTTCTAACAATTGTTCCCTTAAAAGGAGTGAATTGAACATTAAGATTAATGACCCACACCTCAGGGAGACTGAAAGTCATAAAAAGGCCCCCTCGGGTGCAGGCCATACAGAGTAGCACCAGTAGTAGAAGATGGAGTGCTTGCCGTGACTCCACATCAAGAATGCAGCTGAAGGAAAGCAGAGCTGCCAGAGCCACTGATGTTTGCTGTGCGGATGACGGTTCTGCAAAGGTCCCTTCCTTCAGGGAACTGTGAAGGCATAATGAAGTAAGACTTAGACAACAGATTTCATTTTCTAAATAAAATTGTTTATTCTTCTTAAATATCAGGATAGAGTAAGGCCTAACTTTCCCTATGCTGAGGTGGGATTTTCCTAGCTAAAGAAACTAAGGATAGTGTGTGTCAATAGTTTCAATTTAAAAGCCTGTCTGAGTCCCAACCCTATACTTCCCCTCACAACTAAAGATATACAAAGTGTAGGGATTGAATTGTGATTGATATTTTATTTCTATCGCGCTCATACTGTTTCAGAGCATGACGATGTCAACAGCGATGTCAACAACGAAAGCAATTGTTCCAAATAAAGTTCATAGCTTCTTCCAGCTCCTGGCTTACTTTCCAGCTTTCCCTTCCCCAAGTTCAAAACCGTTCCAAAATTTCTTGGTGTTCTCTTCCCAAGAAGCCATCACAGTTGACAAAGGCTCAGGGTTCCCTTGCCCAAGAGTTCAGCTCTTCAAGTTTCAAAACCATGACCAGTTCTACAGTACAACTTCTTTATCTTGGCTTTCCTTGGCTCTTTCCAAAAAGGGGTCACTCGCTCTAGGCGCATTCGTTGGAACACATGGTCCACCCATTACAGGACACGCAACTGATAACCCTTGCTACTTTATTATGCTTATGTATTCTTCAGGCTTTCTTGCCAACACAGGTTTTCTCCCTCTGAATATGTGTCCTTGGTCAACACTCAGTTTGGCAGTCTCTTGGCTTTGTCACAACATATATTTCACACAATTGACTGTGTGGTGTTCATCCTTTTCCACCACCTTACTTTCACATTCTTTTTAAGTACTCATCACTTGCTTCATAAGTGCTCATTAATTACGTTTCACTCTTTTCATATGCTTATATCTTTCTTTCAGTTCGTTATTCATTAATTCTTGTCAAATTCTTTAAAGTACTGATTACACTTTAAAGATTTTTTGGCATTCAAAAACTCTCAATTTTATCTCCAAAACCAACTTTCATAGGTTTCAGTTTGTTTGGCTTTTAGAGATGCCTGCTTCCAACCCCTGGAGTGCCTAGGTATGAGCGTTCCCTTCCTTCACTCACCGGGATACAGCCACTCCTCCGGACGTCTTGTTTCTCATCCTCACTTTCCCTTTGCTACACTTGTGCCTCTCGGGTGCCCCAGCGAGCAGCGCTCACTGTCCTTGAACCTTGCTGCGGTGGCCTGCGGCAATCTGGAGATCTGTGTGCCACAGCTCTGGCTGTGGACACACGGCAAGGGGAACTGCAGGTGTCTCGATCATCGCACAGCCCACTCGGGCTCCCGTGTCTCTTGCACCTTTCTACTGCACATAGTGTCCTTCCTGCTGGCCCCTCTCCAGCCTGCTCCAAGTCTCCCAGCCACATCCGTCTCACCTGGGGGGTTTCTCTCCCTATTTGCCTGGTGGTCTCCTGTTTTATTTTATGCACCTGTAGTCTGTTAAATGGTTGCAGGTGCAAGTACTTTACGTTAGTTGCCTGACCATAGTTTAGTTGCCTGCCGGTCCATTAGCTGGACATGCCTTGCTTTTGCAAAAGTACTCTTCCACATTCCTCTTCCTCGTCTCATTACCAAAGTGGTGTGAATGAATGGAAGTGTGCATAACTCCCAGTTGTCTCTTGCTCGTCCCAGTCTTAACGTGAAATGGCTGTGGGACATTTGATGTGTAAGAAAGAGGTAAAGACTAACAACCTACTAAGTCAGGGGGACGGTGGGGTTCATTCTGATAAGAGAAAGGGGGATACCATGTCTCACCCAAAGACATCCTCTCCCCACTCCCCTAGGTCCGTCCACCCAGGTGATCCTGCCTCGGATATCCACCCCCCAGGGTCGGGATCCAAGAGCAATGGCCTTTCCCTGGCCACCTCAGAGGAGGATCCAGGGGGGAGCAGAAGTGAGGATGCCCTCACAGTCCCTGTTTGCAGAGGTCGCACAGCAGGAAGTTGGAACGCTTTCCCCAAGGCAAGACAGGCTTGGGTGGCAGGAGAGCACCTGAGATCCTGTGGAGCAAGAAACGCTCCAATTTTGATGAGGGCAGACCGAAGAAAACCGGACAAAGCAGTTTTCCAGCCTGCCCGAAGCAGAAGAAGCAGAGAACCTGATGGCAGCTGAGAGAGCAGACAGGTGCACAAGCCAAACCCAGTGAGTTCACTAGAGTACTGTGTCCTCGGAACACTCCCTAACTGCCAACTGTCCGAACTTGTGCAATTTGAATACTGAACAAATGAGAAAGAAGAAAAGTGGAAGAAACAAATCCTATGTATATCGAATTGGTGAAATGCTGAAAGATATTTAGTCTTAATGTCAAGCTGATACGAAAGGGAAGAAGTGGCAGAGTCATTGTGTAATCAAAGGTCAGAATAATTGCCAACATCACTCAGTGGCACGATTTCTAAAAATGAATTCAAACAATTATTGCCAAAGCCAAAACACTGAGATAAAAATCTAGTTGAAGAGAACCAACATTGCCAAAGTCAACAGGAGGCAAGTAAGCAGCAAGTTGTGCATTTACCTTATTATCAAAGGGAAACAGAGGCAATAGGGAGAACTGACCTAAATAAGCATTGCCTAAGCCAAACAAGCAGAAGTGAGAGAACTCCATAATCAGCACTTGGCTAAAACAAGAGCGGGAGAACAAGAGTGGCAGGAATGCTGCCCTTCTGACAGAAGGTGTTTAGGAGCAGAGAAGCATAACCTGCATCGCATGTGGCAATCAAATGCATTCATCAAGCATCAGAAATGTCGAATGTTTTCCCAGAAGAAGTAGTAAAAACTGAAGTTGTGGAAAGTTAGACTTTATAAGTTGTATGAAGCAGAACAGTGCCACAGAAGTACTTGCAGTGTTGTTTCATGTTGTGCTGGTAGGAGAGTACACCAGGCCAAGGAACCTTGTAGTATAGGCCTAGCAGCTGAGTAGAGCAGGCAGAAACCATTGAAGTGCTGCGGTATTGTTAAAAGTGTTGAAGAAGTGGCAAGACCTCAAAAGCTCATGATTAAATGTTGTTGAATTATCTTGATAAATCAACATTGCTGATGAGAGTGCATTTGTTGACATTGATGTACTGTGGAAGTCCACCCTTTTGTTGCTAAGAAGTAGTTGTGTGGAACTATCTACCACAAGTGGAGAGGCAAAGAACTTGCTGAACATTTTGAACTGTTGGTTAAACCCAAGTGGGAGACTTTCTGGTAGAAGAGGAACTTTATTTGAACATTGTTATACTACCAGATTTCCTTATTCTTTTGAACTGTTGACTGAAATCCTGATTGAATCTGATGATGGGGAATACATCCAGATTACAAAGACAAACAGCTGCCAGGTCTAGCAGACAACTGTTCATTTTTTCATGTTTTAATTGCTATGTATTACCTTGTTGAGTTTGTTGTATGTGCAAGTGTGAGGGACAGAATCCTTTTGTTAGTGTTTTCATTTGCTTATTTTATAGGTAGGTAAGTCCTCGTTATGTTAGGGATAGTGAGGCATTTATCAAACCATTTTTGAGTTTGTGTAGGTTTACAAAAGATGGCATTGTATTGAAGTTGTCCGCCTCACATTTCTGACCCCTCACAGTTGGCACATTTAAAATACAAATCTGAAAGGATGCTCCGGAAACGTCTGATAGTATCAATCAGGAACTTTATTACAAGAAGATGTACCGACAGAAGACCCCCAACCTACTCTGAAGGCTGCCTTCTCCAACTGCCTCACACACAAGCTATGCAGTCCCTTGCAGAACCTTAGACAGAGTTCTAATCTAAGAGTTCCATTGCTATTATCTCCCATAACCCCAAGCACCACACAACACACCCCCCTCCCTTACCAAACAAGGCAAACCCTAACATTTGAATATAAACAAGGTAAAACAGAGTAATGCATTTGGAAATATACAAAAGAAAACATAAGACAAATGAAATGTAGTATTACATAAATGAGAGAATAGAAAAAAAAGGCTGTCACAGATCAGCTTAGTGAACCTTACCAATCCTGGATAAATTCCACACTTGTCTACTTCTCAACCTGACTGCTCCTTTTAGCACCTGAGCCACTTGCACAGGTTCTGAATATAAAGAATCACCCTTCTTTCTCATCACACCCTTCTTCACTCTTACCATATCACCCACCTCAACTGACTCAGCACACTTGGGGCGACTCTGATTTACTTTCTTCACACATCTCTCCTTCCTCACATTCAGTCTCTCCCTTACCTCATCCACAACACTGCTTGTCTCCCTGGCCCTACCCAACCACGCTGGAGACACCAGGGTATTTGGCTTCCTACACCTCATAAGTTCAAAGGGACTGATCCCAGTTTCCACATGAGGAGCTAATCGCAATGCATACAATCTCTCCTTTATGGCGATTTTCTTATCTCTTCCAGACACACCACACTTTCCTACAGCCTCCATAATACACCGATTCACACTCTCTACCATCCCGTTATTTTGGGGTTGGTACAAAGCTGTTTGTCTATGTTTGATTCCACATCTCCTCAAATACTCTTGAAACAAAGCTCCCACAAATTGCGTACCATTGTCTGTCAATATAGTCCTCGGTAACGCCTCCCTCTCAAATACATCTTGCAAAAATTACACCATACATTGAGATGAAACCTCCCTTACAACTTTGAACTCAGTCCACCTGGAAAACCTATCCACTACTACCACAACAAATCTACATCAACCACACCCTAAATACATAGGCCCAATGATATCCATTGCCAAATCATGCCACACCCCCTCAGGAGCATCAACTTTATTCATAGGTTGAATCTTGGCATGAATATTTTTAGCCGACTTTTCACACTCGACATAGGACTCAATCACCTTTTCAACTTCTCCATCTAAGCAAGGCCACCAATAATATTATTTGATAACCTCTTTGGTCTTGAAAACTCCAATATGGCCTTGATGACCAATCTCAATGAGCCTCCTCCGCAATATAGTAGGAACCACCAACTGATCCCAGCGATATAGCAAGCCCCTTTGTACGCTCAGTTCCTCCCTCAGTTCCCATAAGGCCATTTCCTCTCATCCATCAGTCTCTTTTCAGGCCACCCGTTCTGAACAAAATCAACAACACGTTTCCATTTGTCATCCGACATCAGCACATTTTACCACTCTTCTCTGGTAATCAACCTTTCACGCGTGAAATAGACCAGATCCGTAATGACATCTTCCGCCCCTTTTGAACCCATCTCACTATATTCATCTCGCAACCTAGAAACGTGGTCTGCATGAAAGTTCTCTTTTCCTGGAATCACCACAATATTAAAATTGTGACACTGTAATCTTGCTACCCGACAAGCAATACTCCTCGAAACCTTCTCCAGACCCTTACTTTCAAAAATAGCTTTAAGTGGTTTGTGGTCTGTGCATATTGTTATCTCAGACCCTCCCAAAATATTCTTAAACTTGTCAATTCCCCAGTGACACGCTAGCGCTTCCTTCTCCAAGACAGAATAATTTAATTCAGCACTTTTTAGCATCCTTGATGCATGTGTCACCACTTCTTCATTGCCCCGCCTATCAATCTGGGACAACACAACACCAATTCCTGATTCACTAGCATCCACTGAAACAATACTATCCTTCCTGGAACCGAACATCGCCAATGCTTTGGCCATATCTATTTTCTTCTTTACCTCACAGAACTCACCTTCACACGCATCATCCCAGATAAAATCCACACCTTTATTTTGACAAGCTCCTCATCTTCTTGACACAGTCAGCAAAATTCTTTGCAAACCGCTGGTAGAACTCAATTGTGCCTAAAAATGACCGGAGCTCAGTTTTATCCCTCTGGGATCTTATTTTCTTAATCCCCTGAACCAGATCTTTTTTAGGCCTAAAACCATCCTCAGATATCTCATGTCCAAGACATTCAACACTTCTACTACCAAAAACACATTTTTCTGCCTTAAGGGTTATTCCCCGATCCTTGAATACATCCAACACTTTTACTACATTCCTCTCAAGATCCTCCTCATTTTCTCTGCAAAACAACACATCGTCCTGAAAACACCACACGTTTATACCACCTAAAATTTTGTCCATAACCTTCTGGAAAATGGATAATGCCGAATTTAACCCAAACCACATGCAACAAAACTGCAACTCACCATCATGTGTTATGAAAGCAGTATGTTCCCTTGACTCCTGATCCAAATCAATCTGATGATGAGCATTAGCCATGTC
This sequence comes from Ambystoma mexicanum, assembly GCF_040938575.1. Taxonomy (NCBI): domain Eukaryota; kingdom Metazoa; phylum Chordata; class Amphibia; order Caudata; family Ambystomatidae; genus Ambystoma; species Ambystoma mexicanum. The sequence continues at coordinate 259,483,084 of NC_090936.1, forward strand.
CAATTTCGTGAAAAACTTTGCTCTACCAATTATACTCAGCATCTCACCTATATTAGGCAAAGGATGTCACTCAGCAATGATACACTAATTAACCTCCCTCAAGTCTACACAAACTCGCAACTCTCCACTTGCTTTCTTCACCATGACAAGAGGCGAAATCCACTCCACACCCCTCACCGGTTCAATTATACCACCCCTTTTCAACTTCTCACGTTCATCATGCACCGCACGTCGGAGAGATAATGGCACTGAGCTCAATTTGGCATGCACAGGTTCACATCCGGTCTTCATCACAATTTTGTATGCCATACCTTTATCACATCCCACGCTTTTGGTGAATCCTTCCGGGAACCTCTCAATTATACCTAACCTCTCTCCAACATGAAGAACTTGTTCTTCTGTGTTTGGGTCTAATCGTATACGCAAACCTCTCTGCTCTCTCCAACACAAGAGAGTCTCTCCACTCTTTGTCACATACATTTTCCCTTAAATTTCCCTACCCTTGAACACAAATTTCGCGATACATGATCCAATCACATCAATCTTGCCACAGTTATATCTACCCGGTCTTTTATCAGATGGTAACAAGTCATCAACTATACCTCCAACAACATTCTCATATACCTCCTGTGACATGAGTGTTATTTTGGATCCTAAATCAGCCATCATTCTTACCATCCTCCCATTCACTGCAAGAACAGCATAAGGATGTTCACAGTCATCCTCAGCCTCACACTTCACCATGTTGACAGTGACTACCGCCACCTTCTCATCTTCATCCTCCTCTGATGACTGCCGTGTTTCCAATGCGATATACAACACTTTCCTCCCTTCGCCTATGTTATAATTCTTACAACAGTTCTCAAAATTTCCCCACCTCTTACATTTTCCACATACAACCTTCCTACCTGGACAAATAGGTGAATTAGCAAAATGCCTGGAACTGGCACAATAAAAGCACAGCCTATCTTCTCTTTTTCCCCCTTTCAACCCAACTGTTCCCTCCATGACTGGGTCCGCCCCCTTGGGATTCTTGACCTTTGGTTTCTTTTTCGAACCCTTGCAAAATTCCCTTTTCTGATCACCTACCCTTAACACCTCACCCACGGGAATCTTATAATCTTTTTGCAACAATTTCGACACACATTTCAAGGTATGCTCAACCCTCTTTGCTATTCCAATGACCGCCCCGAGATTCGGTTAATCCTTTAGCCAAACCTCCTTCCGAATCTTGTCATTCGAGCAATGTAACATAAATTGGTCCCTAAGGTGCTCATCGAGCTGTGACCCAAACGTACAAGTTAATGACAGTTGCCTTAAAGCCGTTATATACACCTCAACACTTTCCCCCTCATGTTGCACCCTCATCCCAAAGTGATATCTCTCAAGCACTGTGCTGACACAAGCCTCAAAATGTCTATCAAGTTGTTGCAAAGCCAAATCAAACTCGTTTACATTCCCATCCACATCCAGTTCATCAATATCAGGTAACTTGTCAAAAATTATTTGACTTTCATAACCTATAAAATGTATTAACATTGACACTTTCCTTTCTGTAGACAAACTATTACCACACGCAGCCTTCATTTAGTGCAAAAACCCTTTCTTCCATGGTATCCACTTGATCTTTGGCGTACCAGGGCAGGGCATAAACATAGGTGGGCCTGGTACCCCTGATTTAGCCATGTTAGTGTTCCCCTTCACTGAAAATATCCAACTAAAGTGAGAGGTGTGAAGCACTCTAGTACAAGACAACTCAATATGCTGTGTAAATACACCAGGCTACTTGACATACACCGACAATGGTCCGCAGTATAGAAAAAAAACAGGAAGATCAAACGATGCGGTTTCAATATCCACTAGGACCAACAGAAACAAAATCACAGTGTTAACTGAACACAAATGGCATCAACTTTTCAGAACAGTACTCTCTTGGTCATCAAGACGCTATGACCATCACATCAGTACTTCCCTGATCCAGGCGCTATGACCAAATGCCACTTCCCTTCCCTTCCGCGTCCAAAATTCTTTGTAATTGCAACAAGACTCCAAGCAAGCACTTCCGTAAACGCCTCCCCTGAACGGGCCCTGGGCGTACAGCTTTCCGACTGCAGGACGCTAAGTGCACGCCGATCCTCACACACACATCTGAAGTTTCCAGGGAGATGCGCCGCATCTAAGCCAATCCTCGTTGAAACCCGTGACTGAAAGCTTACGCTGCTCCATTCCCTTGCGTACAGCGCGGAATGGCACTGGTCAGTACAAGGCGTCGCAATCGTTGCCAGGATACACCACAACCTTGCGTGTCCGTAATACTGCTTGCTGATTGTGACGACACCTCCCGTGCTATGCGCTTTCAGGAAATGCCTGCAGCAATGTTTTGAAATGATGCGCTGCCTTTTTTAATGATGCCAACCGGAACTGTACCAGTAATCCACTTCTGACAACAAATGTAAAAAGATTCATAGTATCTTCTTCCGAACACAGTGTGCTCTGTGCAGTCCTGTAGTCAATGAGTATTGGCGCTGCACGCGGTCCCACAACGACAGGCAAACTCCCCAGTAAACTCAGTGGGAGACTGCTTCCACGGACAGGGTGCACACCATTTAAAAGTGATGAGCTCAAATGAACTTGCATGAGACAGAGTAGTTCATCTCCCTTTCTCCAACAACTGAACTCTGCACAGGGGTGTATGAATCCATGCTAGGGCAGCCCATACTTCCACCTTTAAGAGAGCGAGGGACATGGTTGGGGGTCTTGAAATTTAAATCCTGTTTTCGTCGCCAATGAAAGGATGTTCCAGAAACGTCTGATGGTATGAATCAGGAACTTTATTCCAAGAAGATGTATAGTCAGAAGACCCCCAACCTACTCTCAAGGCTGGCTTCTCCAACTGCCTCACACACAAGCTATTCATTCCCTTGACGAACCTTAGACAGAGTTATAATCTAAGAGTTCCATTGCTATTCTCTCCCATAAACCCAAGCACCAGACAACAAAATCAGGTGTGGCTTCTTATAGTTATGTGAATTACTATCTGCGATACCCTAAAGTGAGGTATGTGTTTCTGTTTAAACTGCCACCAGAATAGTAATTGCTCATGACTATGTGGTTTTGTAACAGAGGTGCAGGCCCCTGAACCTGCTCTGTGCTACTGGAGAGCAGGAGCTGCAGATCAGGAGACTAATGCATGGGGCTTTCTGAATGGGGTTTGGTGCGCAGACCACCCTTTCTGAGATGGAATTAGCCACATCTATTTATTAATTAAGAACAAACAAAATAGCCAGAGCTTCTACACCCTGGCCAGATTGAGGAGAAGGTGGCAGGGCTTGGTATGCTTCCCTTTTCCTCCTCTTGTTCCTGTGCACTGACACTCTTCCCTAGTTGGCCTCGCAGGCAGTGGGCTGGGTCTTCAATGGTTCAGAAGCACTTCATAAACAGCTGAAGAACGACAGCTCTACTTTTACACTTTTAAAAAAAATATTCTCTTCAGTGTGCCAGTAGCGCTGAGCGGCAGAGGGAAGGGTCTGCTGTAAAGCTTATGGCATGGAGAGGGCTCCATGACCGCTGTTGTGATAGTCCTGTGCAGCAGTCCCTGCAGGGAAATGTAATTTCAGCTTATTTCCTTTGTCTGTCTCCGACGACGCCATATGTTCCTGTCACCATGGGGGTAACAAACGTCTGATAAGGCAAACGTCAACTGTCCCTTACGAGGTGACCCCCAAAGCCCACCATTTCATGGAAAATGGTCACAGAGAAGTCTCCAAATTATAAAATGGTGTTCCTTTTTCAGCAGGGCATCTATTAAGTTAAATTCGCAAAGTAGAATTGCTTGTTTTTTCATAAAAACAATGAAGCATATTGAAAGACGTACCTATTTCCTGTACACAAAGGTATTTCTCAGACATTGCTAACAAAAATAATGTGATACCGGAATTACCTTATTGCTGTTATAAGGAGGTGGGTTACATAGCACGATGTCATAATTGCCAGTTTTAAGAAAAGTGAGATGTTGTCTTCTCCCAGAGATTGTGAGGAGAAAATGTACTGAGAGAAATGCGATGACTGTCTTCACGCACCGGGAGCAATAGCAATGTGTTGGTCGCCCTGCTGGAGGTGTCTGTACAAAGAGTACATGTATGGCCTTGAACAATATTCCCTCACACATTTTGAAGAAAGCTCTTCTCTGCGATACCATTCATGATGGGATATTGTGACTGCGCTAGACACCTCTAATAAGATATCCCCCCTGACTAGTCCCATAAAGTTCTTAGGTGTTGACACCAGAAGGTGCATGAACAATTTGAATAATGTACAGTTAATTCAAAGGTTCAAATCTTCCATTTATTATAAAGACATTGAATACATCCCACATTTGTACAACTTTGAGTATACCTGCTGGATAACATAACATAACAGGCGTATTTGTAAAGCACACGTTCATCCCCGAAGGGGCATCTTGGTGCTACTAACAGATGTCTATTATCACCCAACTCAATGGTACTAATTTTATCTACCTGGGAGGGATGAAGGGCTGAGTGGACCTGCCGGGATTCGAACTAGTGACATGTGATCAAACACAGGCCCCTGTAGTGAATGCATTAGTCCACTGAGCCACAGACCCTACAATTGTTTTATTAATTAGGAAACAATATTGCCTACCTTTTGAAGTGTCATGAAAAAATAATATCTGAAAGAACGGGCTGTTTAGGATGTTAATTTCCCCCAAAATATTAACAAAAATATCACAAAATCAAAATGATCTGAAAGTAGCATGCTAGCTGGATTCCGGAATTTGAAAAGTGAGACATTCCAGTGTGCCTGATTTCCTCATTACATTTCCAAATTAACAAGAAACATGAATAAACAGTCATGCTGCCACTTTAACACACTGTGCAAAACTAGGAACCTTGCTTCTAAACTAAATGCTTTTAGAGTTAGGTTAAATGGCTTCACATGAAGCCCGTTTCATTCGTCACTTATTATTCTCCAGTGTCCTTACTATTGCATGATAATTCTGTGTGGACAAATGGCTCTGGGCGTCCTGGCGAAGCGTTCCAAACGTAGGCACTATTTTATGTTCAACATGAGGGAAATATATGAAAGGGGTGATTCCTATGGGACCAGACCTCACCCAGAAACCATTGATAATGGGTTCATTCCAATAAACAAAACGGTGCCCTCGCCCCTATTATGCCCATGGTAATATCTAGCAATGGGAAAGCACAGTAAGGAAAGTGGGTGAGATCTTCAATCAAGCTGTCACGTCGGGCACAATCATGCTGAGCCATTATTTGGTCTTGGGCAACCAGTCCCTGTTGCAGTAGTCAGTATTTTGATGTTGCCTGTTGTTAGCACACAATCAGTGATGCAGAGAGTAGTTATTTGGGACATGGTATCACACTGCACGCAAGGTGGACCACAATCACAAGTTAACTGAAATGTGGCTCCTTCTGGGTGGGAGGCATTCCACGAATGTGTCTAGATGAAAAGGTTTAGACTAGGGGTCTGCAACCTTGGCCTAGCCAGATGTTTTGGACTCCGGCTCCCATGATCCGTCAGCATTCACTATGCTCCTTGAGGCTGGTGGGAGTTGTAGTCAAAAACATCTGGACAGCCAAAGGTTGCAGACCTGAGGTCTAGACCGTGGGGGAGGAGGGGCTTGTCAGTGTTGCAGGTAGAAGTCAAGTATTTAGAATGTCTCAGTGGTGTGTGTCCCAAGGCCATGTCCGTGGCTGTGTCACACAGACTAAGCAAATGTCCAAATGCCCTTTGCCGTTTACCTGGATGTGGACAACCTATCCTCCTTTTAATTGGGCTTGGTAATCCGGTTAATGTGTTCTAATCGGGTTGTGACATAGTCATGGGCGGCTGAAGAAGTTTGGGGGCTTTGGGGGGCAAGCTACATTTTATTAGAGTCGTGTTTGGTTGTGTGCATTAAATTCACTGCCCAAAACTCACAGGACTCTATTGCTGAAGAATGAACACGTTGCGTTTTTGGAGGCTGACCTGGATGGAGATATAGAGTACACTTCACCAATCAGGTCCTGGCAAGTTCTCTCGGAAACTGGAGCACCCTGGGTAAGGTTGGCAGGATCCGGGATCTAGCTGAAGTTATGTCACCTTTGGTCTTTATTGGTTGATTAAAAGGGAATCCAGGAGACCATGCACCATTTTGCTTTTGGGTGTGAAGGAAAATAGCTGCTGGATAAAGAATCTGCACTGGTTGGGCATGCCTGGTTTATTTGGCTCAGTGGTGCTGAATAGCACATGGGAATTATGCACCATGTTGTGGTCTGCTGCACCGGGTGACATGCTCCATTTCTCATATCGATTTTTCATTCGATTGGTGCATTATTCTTCATTTGCAATTGATGTGAAAGTGCATTGATTGCACATCATTAAAAGAAATGCATGTTAATTGGGGATCATGACACAGAGCACAACCCCAATGTTCCCTTGTGTGATTAAGCATGACTGGAGATGAAAAGAGAATCAATCTAGCACCATCTTATTTTGCAATACATAGTGCATTTTATTTTGCGCCGGTTTGGTGCCAGAATGTGAAGCAGGGTGTGCATTGCTCTGGTGCAAACCTTTATTGTGCAGTGCATTCTGCACATGGACTTTCTTTAGCCCCGGGCAAGTGTAGGTTAAAAAAATGGAACCGTATAAGAGAGTTATACAGCCTGATCCATGCGCGCATATCCATGTTAGGCCACACGCTTGTTTATAAAGTCTAAAGTTCTCAATTCGGATTGTCTAGTTATGAATGAACAGCTCTAGAAATGCTTGTCCTCTAAAGAAATTCACACAAATCTATACCTTAGGTTAAAGAGTTTTATTATGATCAGCTATGTGCACCACTTGCAAACTAATATAATCTCCTTTTTCATCTTTTTCCCTTGTGCTGTAAATGTCTATACTATTTCTATAGTAATGTTCAATAGCCATAAACCGACACCTGTTTCGACCTTGTACTGGTCCTTTTCAAGGCTGGGTTTACCAAACTTGATGATTCCTATTATATAAGGAAGTATCAGTCAATGTGCATTGCATAAGTACTGCTCTGGTGTGCATCTAATTTCACAGGATCGTATACGGTTCTGGTCCATTTATCATGACTGCAATCTAAAAGGGCTCGTGCATTGGGGCAGTGGTCGAAGTGTATGAAAAGAAGTAGTGGAACTATGTTCCCTGCTGGCCTGACCCTGCTCCCCACAAACCCCATTGCCACAACCCCTCCCACACACAACATGCCCCAACCCCAAACAATTGCACCTGCTGTTTAAGGGAACGTTCATTGCAGTGCACTGAAAGGGAAGGTTTCAACTTCTTCCTACACTTTTATTTTAAAACAAAACCATTCCGGAAGGGTTTCTTTTCAAAATAAAAGTATAGGAGCTGTACAAGGTAATTTACAAAAGTATAGGAGCACCGCTACCGACCGCTCCCGCTCACCTCGACCACTGATTAGGGGAGACCCAACCGATTCGGTGTCCTTCAAAATTTTTGAACAGCAATACAAATGTTTTTCATTTTGAGTGACCTGGTATTTAAAGGATAGTTCCGGGACTTTTTTTTTATTGTCCCTACGGTTCGGCCATGTGTTTTTAAGCATAAATCGGTAGATCGTAGAAAACTTTCCTATGGACCTTACCCGACTTTTCGTCCATTAACGCACTCGAAATCAGCCGCCATTTTCTGATAATCCTATCATTTCCCCCCATCGCCCTGGCTCACCTGCTTTTGCGGCACTAAATCAAATCCCCCGCCCCTGAGCCTGACATACCTGACGTACCGCCCATTTCCCAACGCCAAAGCACGTTTCGTGTCAACAATCGCTGCGCCTCAGCTAATGACGTGTCGCCATGGAAATGGCAGGACGCCTCTTTCCTCAATAAGTATAAACACACCGTTTCACAACACACAGCAGCAGATTTTCGATTCCATTTTTCTCTCTCTGTTACTTTGAGTATTCTGTGACTCGTTTCTGTGCTCTGGTCAGCTACCTTCGCCGCTTCTAGGCCTTGTGAACACCTGTACCATCTCTGTAAATTATTTTACTTTCTTTACCACACAATGGCTACAATAATGCCGTATATGTACGAGCCCGAGTACACCGAGGAAGAACTACTGGAAAGGCAAGCACGCGGAAACGATGGGGATTCGGACGGCAGTTGGGAGGACCAGTCAACGGATGAAGAGCCTGGACCATGTCGCATGGACGGCGTCTCCACCTGGTGCACGTGCAATCGCTGTGAGCTAATGCCAACTGAGGAGGAGAACTGCTGCTGCTGTGAAAATTCCAGGTGCCTGGCCTACATTTCGGAAGGCGAGCCAAGTCCGCAATGCATCACCGAGCTGCCAGAGTTCAGGGAAGCCTGCCTCTCACGGACCGTGTTGAGGATGATGATGGTGCTAATGCACGAACTTCGCGGCACTGTTCGTCCGCGTAATCTGAGTAACGAGTAAGTATACTCTGGTTGTGATGTCATTGATGCCACTGCTATTTCATGGTCGTCTCCCACATATAAAATTACATCTACATATCATTCGAATGCATGTAAATTGGTTCCATATTGTGCATTTTCTAGATAGAATTTTTTTCAAAGCAGAATGACATTTTTTACCTGAATCGACAGTGATAAGAAAGTTTTGTCATTTTAATACAGTTTGCATCTTTCATTTTCACAGGTGGTACAGGCTGGTGGCCTATCGTTGCTTCACTTGGTGGCTTCACGCGAGGCTCGGACACCGCGTTCGGAGAGTAATACCTGCCTGTGCGGTACTTGCCATTAGACCACATTTCCCCAGCGACAGTGGACAATACCGCGGATTTTCCCTGGATGTGCTGCAACCGGAACTTTACAATGTGTAATGTTTATTATTTATGTTCAATTGAAATTAAGATCTAAAATAAAACCCAACATATATTTTAACAATGGTTGTTTTGATTTTTTAAATGAATCTAGTGTGTCTCCATTGAATAGTCTTCCTGTGCCTTGTCTTGTCACACCACATGTCTCCGGCCAGCATCCTCCCTCACGCTGGCCGCCCACCTTCAATCCACATAACCGTTGAACCCATATGCAGCAGACATACATATGTTATTTTGCGGGTTGGCATCAAGCCTCCCGGCCTTGCCTCCTCCCCCAAAAATACTTACCACACCACTTTGTTCAAGCGTTGGCAATAAAAGGCCGTTGGATTTTATTGATACAAAACATGGTTATAGGTAAATAATCAATATGGTTGATCATAATAAATCATCCTTTTGGGCACCGGGTACAGAGATGACCCCCTCTGGCCCGTCCCGCCTTGCCACCACAGGCCAGCCTGCTGCTGACTAACTGCCTAGGCATCCAGGGTCTCCAGGGTGAACTGCACCCATATATTCTCCTGGGAGGCTGAGGTATTTATAAACTCACCCCCCTGCCTTCCATGTACTAGATCCTGCAGCCTGCCTCTTACATGCAGTTAGATGGCCTCTCCTTGGTGAGGCCCTGTGGCAAACAAGTCTTGTCTGCACGACCACCGCCCCAATCCACCCCCCCCCGCCCTATCAAAGGCAGTTCGCACCGGGGTACTTGTGCTGGCAAGTGGAGCTGTCAGGGAGCGATAAAGGCCAAGAGGTGCCAAATAGCATGTACACTTCAAAGTGGTCTATAGAGCATGGGTTGTTGTTCCCATGTCTACCTCCAGACCCCGTGTCTCCTGCCAAGCATCCCCCCTCACGCTGAACGCCCCCGTGCAATCCACATAAGTGTGTCTCCATTCACGAGTCTTCCTGTGTCTTGTCTGCACGACCACCGCCCCAATCCACCCCCCGCCCTATCAAAGGCAGTTCGCACCGGGGTACTTGTGCTGGCAAGTGGAGCTGTCAGGGAGCGATAAAGGCCAAGAGGTGCCAAATAGCATGTACACTTCAAAGTGGTCTATAGAGCATGGGTTGTTGTTCCCATGTCTACCTCCAGACCCCGTGTCTCCTGCCAAGCATCCCCCCTCACGCTGGACGCCCCCCTGCAAACCGCATAATGCCACGACATATACACGTCATTCACAAACACACCCCTGTTTCGAATTCTTTATAACCCACTTCATATTTCTAATGAGAACTTCTTTGCGCTTTGCTAGTCAACCCGTGAAGGTGCTGGTTATCTGCTCTTCGTCTCTGTGAACTTCCGTGACCACTTCGAGGAAACTCGTCAGTTTGCAACCTGTGAACTGCTCCCTGTTCTACGACAAGAAACTACTCTGATCCCTACATCTAACTGTTTGTTCGTCAAGGTAAGGCCATGTACCATAATCATTTTGCGTCCAATTTCTTTTCGTTCAAGACAGTACATGCAAGGAACTAGTCACATGTTCTGAGTTTAGTGAAATTATTTTTCTATTTTTTTAAAGTTATTCAAATACTTATCCGCATGTGAATAACGTGTATAGTTCCAAGAACCAAAACGAACCTTGCATTGAACCTTTTATGTGTCATTTTATTTTTTAACACATTGGTATTCATAGAGAATTGTTGATCTTTACTTTTCAGACCTTTCCACAATACCTGCCTGTTCCATTGGCGGTTGCCCTTCGAAGACTCATAGTAAATCTGAAGGTACTATAATGCATGTTTTCCCTAAGACAATAGATCAGATAAGAGAATGGGTCCGATATTGCGGATATCCACTGTCTGAGCTTGAAAGTAGAGTCCTAGAAGTCTTTGCGGACAAGAGGGGTGATCGATACCGCATCTGCAGCAGGCACTTTACCTCTGACATGTACTCCACATCATTGCTAATAAAGAAGAACACACCGCGAGCGAAGCGAAAATTGCTCTCAACCGCTATTCCCACTCTATTCGTCCACATCCCTCCACTGGTGAGTCAAGTTTACGTATTTATCTCTCGGCCTTGCGGTAGTGTGTAGCATTAGCTAACAATAATTTCCCCATTTATGTATCCACTCAATATGAAGGCGGAAGATTCTCCATCCGTGTCGTTATTGCAGTCATCAGCCACTTCAAGCGCCTATCGGGTAATCTTACTTAGCTATTCTGCCACTGACTTGTTTTAGGCATGTAAATCAATAGTTTTAATTTATCGTGTGATTATTTTACCTAATGGTACACCCTTGTACTCGTCCTCTAGTCTTTGTTTTCAGTTATAATTATTGTTATCCAAAATAATGCAAGTACTGTCTTTCAGGGAGATGCTGAGGAGGCCAACGCATTGACGACAACCGTTGATGTCACTCAGATGCTCGAGGTACGTTTCCGGACAGTTCCATCGATGGAGATCATCAGATCTTGCATTCTTGTAGCGTGATTGTTACACACAATGTTTCTTTCATTTTTAGCCATTGATATGTCATTCTGTCGTCGCCCTCCTATGTGTCTTCTTTTTTCAATATTGTGTTCATTACTAATGAAAGTCCTATGTTTCAGGGAGTCGATGGAGCATTAATCCAAGAAGAAGGGGGAGCATGCAGTTACGGGTCGGCGCAACAGCTTGCAGAAGTGTGCACTGCAGTTACATCGTCCCTTGATGTTCTTATGCATTTCGAGGTATGGATACTGACAGTTCGATCAAGCAAAATCATATGACGTGATTACATCTGCTATACTTCCTTCTTTATTAACGCAAGTACTATGTTTCAGGGAGATGACGGAGCTTCTTCTACAAGAACATCACCCCTAGTAGTTGATGCAGATCTCTGGGTGGTGACACTTCCAACGATCGAGCAAATTGAATCATATTTAGATATCCATTATTTATTTTAGACAACTGATCATTTGTGCAGGTCTATTTAGATGAGCCGTTGACGCCTGCACAAAGTGTATGTTCTTTTTAACAAAATAGAAAACCATACTAATGCAATTACTGTGTTTCAGGGAGTTACTGAAGCATCATCTTCAATAATATCATCAATGGAAGTCTATGAGGAGCCCGAGGTATGGATCTTGACAGTTCCATCTAACTAGATCAACAATGCGTGAATAATTGTCGTTTGAATGTTCTACACAAAGCGTTCATTCGTGTTTTGCTATTGAGATGTACGTGGGTATTGGTCCCCAAGTACATTTTGTGTTTTCAATATTATTATACATACTAATGAAAGTTCTATGTTTCAGGGAGTCGATGGAGCGTCAGTGCGTGATGGATGTGCTTATCATGAAAATATAGTCGTTGCAGCGCAAGAGGAAGTGGAGACATGCACACACGAGTCGGAGCAACAGCGTCCCGATGTTGAAGTTCGAGGCAAGAAAGTTTCAAAGAAAAGCAAGCAAAAGAAGGTTAGTGTCCTGGTCACTATATTATGTTGTTTTTCACTGTTAATAGTTCAATACTGTAAGCTGTGTTTAAACTGAACATCCCTTTTCCAATCTGTCCTCTAGTTGCGAGTGGGTGTACGAACTAGATCTACACAGACAGTGAAGCGAACGAGAGATGTTGCTTGTCAAACCTTTTGGCAGGGACTTGAGACTGGAGATGCATCGTGCCAATGGGAAGAATATGAAGTGATTGACAACAGAGCTATACCACATCCAGCCATTGATAGTGAATGTCCTCCTGGTAGTTCGGATGCAGTCGGAGATCAATTCACAGAATCCACACCCGCAAAAACTAAGACCGCGAGAAAGTTGAAGAAATTGTTTTATTCACCCATCGCCGGAGAAGGAACCGATGTTGCAATGGAAGAGAATGAAGTGGACGACAATGAAACACCATCAATATCACTGAACATAGCGGAAGACGATATCAGAGATTCTACCTTTCATGTGAGTGACATGTCCTCAACGTTACAGGCCGAACCAGCTGGGATGCAGAGTGACAGTATAAGGAAAGAGGCCAAATTCATTGTATTCGATAGTTGTTTGATTGATATTATTATTCGGCTGAAATGTGGGCATTCGGTTGGTGGGGAAGTATGTAGGGAGCCATTGATTAATGTGACTCGTGCAATTCGAGGCACTAACCTTAAAATACATGCCACCTGTACAAAATATCATCCTTTCTCATGGTCTGCACAACCCATGCTGGGGCAACTGCCAGCAGGCAATCTACTTTGTGCAGCGGCTGCACTTTTTAGTGGTTCAAGTTTTAAAAAGTTAGAGTCTTTCTTTCAGTTTGTGGGAATCCATTTCATTGCGAAAACTCAGTTCTACAAATACCAAACCGATTATCTATTTCCAGCCATTAGCGAAGCTTGGAGAATGGAAAAAATATCTATTGATAGTACATTCGCAGGCAAACGGTTCAGGCTAGCCGGTGATGGACAGTGCGACAGCCCAGGATTTTCAGCCAAGTACTGCACCTACCACTTTCAGGACATGGAAAGTAAGAAAATTGTGAGTTCGGTGGTCGTGCAGGTGTCACAAAGTACATCCTCAGTGGCCATGGAGAAAGTTGGCTTTGTAGCATCATTGCAAGAAATACAATCACGGGGAATGGTGATCGACCTGATAGCCACGGACAGACACGTTTCAATTCCCAAGACAATGAGAGAAGAGTACAAAAATATAAATCACCAATTTGACGTTTGGCATCTTGCAAAAACAATCAATAAAAAAATGTCGGCTGCAGGTAAAAAAAAAGATATGCAAGGTATTTCACAGTGGTCCAAGTCAATCAGCAACCATCTTTGGTGGAGCTCAAAAACATGTGGAGGGTCGTTGGAAATTCTACTGGAAAAATGGCGGTCAGTAATGCTACACTGTAGCAACGTTCACCGCTGGACCACAAACCAACATTTCCACAATTGTGAACATGGCCATTTGTCCACAGAGGAGGCACGGAAGAAGAAGTGGTTGATTCCTTCATCACCCACTCACAAAGCCATTGAAAAGATTGTATTTGATAAAACTATAACAAGAGATTTGAGGGGAATCACGGAATTCTGCCACACAGGAGATTTGGAGGTGTTCCACAATATGTGCCTAAAGTACAGGCCAAAACGATTGCATTTTGGCATGGAGGGCATGATAAATCGGACTCTTCTAGCGGTCTTGGCACATAACCATAATGTTGGCCGTCAACAAAGTAGGACGACCGGAACTTTAGGGACGCTTCGCTACAATAAGGCCTTCACTAAAAGAAGTAAACAATGGGTGATCAAACCAGTGTTTCAGGATATGCAATATGAGTTTATTGAGAGACGTATTGTTGATGTCCTAGATAGGCACATACATGGAGTTGTGAACGAACCTGTGCAGGGGACAACTGCATTGCCACCCAACATTGCCTCTGTTCCATGTCCACCTAAAGAAGAGCTCATTGAGAAATACACATCACGGTTTAAATGATTGTAATTTGATTGTCTTTTCTCTCGAGTCTCCTCATGTCGCAGATCCATTGAATATGTGTATCTATGTAATGTGTAAATAAAAGTGATTGCTCAGTGTACATGCAATGTGTCTCTCCACCGTTGCCCCTCCCGTCACCGTGCAGCTGTGCGAACCACCCGGGTGTTACCTGTGACTTTGCTCTGGAGTCTCCTCATGTCGCCGGCCCATTGAATATGTGTAGCTATGTATTGTGTAAATAAAAGTGATTGCTCAGTGTACATGCAATGTGTCTATCCAACCTTGTTCATTTGCGCATTAAATTAAACCAAACAGTAATATAAATCATTTTTCAAAAAATATAGAATGTCTCCGTATTTATGGTTCTCTGGGGCTGCAAATGCACGCAGACAAAATGCAAAGATGGAGTGTAAATTTCAAGTCCTGTGAGATGGCCTTACACTGAATGTAGCTAACTAGGAATGTGTGCTCGTTCAAAGTGATGGTCAGCTGCTTTGATTTTTTGCTCGGGTGCCGGAATGGCCCACGACTCAGTATACGGTTCTATTGTTATTTGACCTTGACAGGCCGGGACCATCCCGAAAGACTTCTTTTTGGGGGTGTGGGGCAATAACGTAAGAAACGATAATGAATATAATTTCAGAAACGAAAGCCATTTAATGTTCGTTCATTAGAAGAAATAACGTCGGCATAGAAGGAGTGGTATTTCGGGGCTGCCCTACGCACAGACACAATGGAAAATGCAAATATAATGTAAGTAACTCTTTAGATGAGTTTATACCGCAATTTAATTACTATACAGTAGCTTTAAAGACGGGTTAAGTTGTACTTGTTCGTTCTATGTGGCATATTGTTTTGTACCGCGCACTATCTTGAGGAGAACCATCTCCTTTTACGGAAGCACCTCAAAACCTTCCTCTTTGCTTCTGCTTTCTCTCTCCCTCTCCCCTGCTACAACTGGTCCACTGTCTGCGACCTCGGTCCTGGGCCCTTCCACTCTCCACCTGCACTGCCTCCCTGTCAACCCCTGCACTGGGGGACTGTCTCAGTATCCTACAGCCCCCCCCTTGACGTATAATACCCAGTTGCACTGTCCTAGCTATGAAATAATTTCCCGACCTAATATATAAAATGAATAATTTTAATAAAGATCTGATGGTGAGACTAATTTCATTTTTTATGTTTTTAAAACAGGTACATCCTTCATTATTGTATGTGTCACGTGTACCAAACACCGGCAGATGGCTTTTATAACCGCCATTTGCTTCTCCGCGTGAACAACGTTACCACCCTGACCATTTTATGGGACGATCGCCAAGTACAAGTATGCCCTTACGCGGTACTAACGGCTAGATGCAACATACAGACCGTTGTGGTGGCCTAGTGCCTCGTTGTTGGAACAGCCATGCGATTATCAGTGCGACCGAAGAGCTTATTTTATCGTAAACCAACACCCTGTGTACTGCACACGAACATCGCTTGCCTCAAGACGAACTATTTTGGATCGAGAGCAAAGAAAAATGCAAATCGCAGAATATTCTCTAAACATTTGATGTCCAATAAATGTACTTTGCCAAATGGACAATCTTACCGTTTGCTTTTAAACCACAGTTTTATATTCCGAATTGTGGCGCTGTATTGTGAGATGATCTAAGACCCTGTGTACTGCAAAGGAACATCGCGTGCCTCAAAACGAACTTTTTGGAACGTGAGCAAATAAAAATGCAAATCGCTGAATATTCTCTAAACATTTGATGTCAAATAAATGTACTTTACCAAATTTACAATCTTGCGGTTTGATTTAAAAGTACAGTTTCATATTCCGAATTGTGGCGCGCTGTGTTGTGAGCTAATCTGTGTTGGTTTCCGGGTTCCTTGTGTAGTCGCGTAGAAGACGCCTGGGCGCGTTTGCCGACGCTGCACAGTCACGTCACGGATAGAGGCGGGGAATATGAATGTTTTGATAAAGTCTGTTTCAGGGGCGGGGGATTTGATTTAGTGCCGCAAAAGCAGGTGAGCCAGGGCGATGGGGGGAAATGATAGGATTATCAGAAAATGGCGGCTGATTTCGAGTGCGTTAATGGACGAAAAGTCGGGTAAGGTCCATAGGAAAGTTTTCTACGATCTACCGATTTATGCTTAAAAACACATGGCCGAACCGTAGGGACAATAAAAAAAAAGTCCCGGAACTATCCTTTAAGGCTTACATGACAGGCCACAAAAAGGAATAGTGTGTGTTTTTTGGGATTGTCTGGTCGAAGTTTATGTTCATGTATATTAGGTTTATATAGCGCTTTCATCCAAAGCGCATTACAGTACAACAACAAGGTACAATAATGAAAGAAGCATATTTGCAGTCCTGAAACAAACCAGTGAGACAGTATGTAGAACAATTTACTTAGGTGCAGGGGGAGAGGGAAGGGAGAGGAGTTTTTTTTTTTTATTGATATTTTATTTCTATCGCGCTCGTACACAAGTGTTTCAGAGCGCGACAAGGCAAGGGAGGGGAATAGGGGAGAACAAAAGAGCGATCTTACTAGGCCCAGTGACATTGAGAACGCGCAAGTGCATGGGAGAGGAGGGAGGGGAAAAGTGCATGGAAGGGGGAGAGGTGGAAAGTGCAAACCAGAGGAGAAACGGATAAATAGCAATAAATAAATAATAAAGGCAACAAACAGTGGTAATGCAGCCAGCAATTTGCAAGTGCTAGGTTTAAGGCAGCAGACAGGGTAGGTATGATAAGTGCAGGAAGAAAATGGGGGTGCTGTATGGGTACAGATACAGCCACCAGTGCAAGCGGTGGGCCGGAGGCAGTGCGGGAGGGTGGAAGGATGAGCAGGTACCTGGGCCCAAAGGACAGAGGGTGGCCAGGTGCATGGTGCCAAGAGAGAACAGATCAGCAGGGGAAAGGGGGAGCGAAGGCAGAAGAAAAGAGGATGGTCTTGAGGTGCTTCCAGAACCGGAGATGGTTCTCCTCAAGTTTTAGAGTGGCAGGGAGGCTGTTCCAGAGGGAGGTCCCAGCCGAAGACAGAGATCTACCCCAGCTCGTTTCTTAGAAAAACGACTGACCCTGAGTGAGTTGGAGGTAGAGGAGCGAAGAGCTCGAGAGGGGAGGTATTTTTGCAAAGGGATAGCTGAAGGTATTTTGGACCAAGGCCCCAGAAAGCCTTGTGGATGATGCAGAGGGTTTTTAATTTAATCCTTGCATCCACTGGGAGTCAGTGGAGAGATTTCAGAGCTGGAGAGATACGATCCCAGGGCTTGAGGCCAAGGACAAGTCTTGCAGTCCTGTTCTGGATTAGTTGCAGAGGGCGGAGAGTGGAGGCAGGTAGATTTAGAAAGAGGCTGTTACAATAGTCCAAGCTAGAGAGAACCAGAGCTTGAGATACCATGAGCTTCTGGGGGAAGGAGAGGAAAGGCAGAGTACCTCTGAGGAGGTGCAGTCGGAAATTTGACTTTTTAGAGACCTCAGAGATGTGGGCGGAGAAGGAAAGGGTGGAGTCAAAGATGACCCCAAGGTTCTTAGCCTCGCAGGTAGGGGTAGGAGGAGGGCCAAGGGAGGCCGGCCAGAGACTGAGGGGAAAGGATGGTGAAGGTGTGCCGATGAGGATCTCCGGCTTGCTGGCATTCAGACAAAGATCATTGACGGCACACCAATCTTGAATGGCAGTTAGGCAATCAGAGATGAGAGAGGGAGAGGAGGTGGCAGAGGGCAGCCTGAAAATGAGTTGAGTGTCATCAGTGTAGCACTGGAAATTTGAGCAGAAAATGGCAATGCAGTGGGTGAGAGTTGCCAGGTATTGGTTGAAAAGCCAGGGCGAGAGGTTAGACCCCTGGGGAACACCACAGGTAGAGAGGAAGATAGATGAAAGGAAGGACCCAAGTTGTAGGTAGGTAAGGATAGTTACAATAACTGATTTGAGATCAAGTGGGTGCAAGAAGAAGGGGACGGGAGGGAAATTGGCTCTAAGTGAAGCAAACATGCCTTCTCCGTGCCGCATAGTGCAGTTGTAATGAACACATGATTTTGGGGCAGATTCAGTGTTCTTTTTTTCTCTACCTTTTCTAAAGAGTTGTATAACCTTTAAGCAGTCGATTTGACTCATAAGATGCATGTTTTCTATTGCATAAAGTTGTGAAGCCTAATTTGTTGACAATGTTGTGTGCCTGATAGCTTAAGTCTTTCCATGATGGAATGAAGATGAAATAAACTGAGAAATAATTAGCACATTGGAGCTCATGAACGTACACAGAGTTGTTTGCTGTAAATAAACGCAAGCCGTGTTCAAACATTGACTGCATGCGCTTGAAGTGAAGCCTACAGATTGAAACGGAGAGATGTCCTACCACAGACCCACATCTCAAAATAATAATTCAGACGTTCAGGGTTTGAAAATGATACACAAACTCCCTGGGCTAAGGTAGGACTGGAGTCCTGAGTCCAGATTAACTAGGCTTTCTGGACGTTCTGTAAATTCCAGGGCATCTCTGTTGTGATCTACATAACGGTTAGCCCTCCTGCGTTCAAAGTATAGCAAACAGCATTGGACGGCACAACACTGATGCTTAGGAGTTCACAGATAGATGTCTATTTCTTTCTTGTATGCCCAGGATGGGTTGCCATGCTCCTGTCATTACAGCCAAGGCTGGTCTATATGTGAGCCCACTACAGAGTTGGCTCTCTCAGGAACCCACCAGAGGCTCAGGTATCTCAGGAACCCACCAGAGCATCGGGCACCTTAACAGCCCACAGAGACTCGGGTCTCTCAGAGGACACCAGAAGGTTGGGTCCCTCAGGATCCCATCAGAGGATCAGTTCTCTTAGGAGCCCACCACAAGCTTTGATCTTTGCATTAGGGTTTTAGGCTCAAACTAGGGGTTTGGAGTATAGTCCCTCTGCATCATCTGCTCTTTTTATCTCTTCTTAGCTAAATGATACCAGAATGTGGGCCAAGATACTCCAGAAATTCAAGAACCTTGAACTTGCCCTGGTGAATCCCAGACTGAAAGGTGTTCCCTGTACTCTGCCTGTTCCCTCTGTTCTCTCTCCTGCCCATTGCCAACTATCTATGGTTGCTTGTCTGCACTACTTCTTTCTTTCTGGAACATGTCTTCCCTCCCCCAACCTCCCGTTCTTCAATTTCTCTTCCTCTCCTAGTAGCTCTTGAAGGTCGGTAATTCCTCCTCTTTTTAATTTGTTACAACCTCCTTTTGCCCCGCAATGGTTTTCTCTCTCCTCCTTCCATTAATATCATACGGCTTCAACTCATTGATATTCCTCAACATTTGTCTTACTCCTCCACCTCCAATCTTATCTTTGCTAGGGTCAGTTCCTGCTCTTTCAGATCTGTTCCTTTCCACTTTCAACCTCTCCCATGCACCTCCCTTCACCTCTTCCTCCGGTCCTGTACCTTTTTCTCACTCTGTACTACTCTGGTCATCATGCCACCTTTGCAACTTCCTCAGTACTGTCTATTCCGATCCCATTTCTGTATTGTGTGCTTTGTGCTAAAGGGTTCTAGAATGGGAGAAATTAGACCATGTGTGGCTTGGAAGATTGGGGCCCCCTGACTGGTCCACTGCCCTTTATTCCCCTCTGTCATGTGTACCTTTAAGATGGTTTGCTGATTCTGTTTGTGTCACAACTCTGTGCTTGGTTCTTAGAGATGCTTGGCAGTATGTAGAGGAACAAGGGGGTTTCGCTGAGCAGGTTGGGGTTGAAAACCAGCCTGTCACGCACACAGTGTAAGCACCGCTCAGACCCATTCTCCACACTGCTCCGCGTGGCTTACTCCGTGGCTTACTACAGCAATGGTTATATCTTGCTTTCCATTTTCAAGCAAGAGCACTGGAAATAGAAACAAGTTTAACACGCCCTACTGACCCGTGATTGGCTGCCGCGCCCCAAGTAGTGCAGTGGGCTTGATATAGGGCCCCTGACTGTGTGGCAGCAGCCTGCAGTGCCAGACTGGGCCTCAATTTACAACCGCAGTTCACCTCAACCCTTTTCAATGAATCTCCAGAAAGGTGCGAACAATTCTCTTGACCTCTAACCACCCGGAATTCAGTCTCTCACAATGTAAGGGTCCTTTTTTGAAGTTACACATAAATATCCAGGAGGGAATCCCGGGGTCTCTTGAATGCTGACCACTAGGAGTTCTCCAATCTTAGCCCAGACTCAAAAGGACTGCCTTTACACACTAAAAAGGCTGGTGTATATGTATTGGCTCTTTCCTGGAGAGGAGATTTAATTAAAAAAAAATGTTAAAATATTTTATTCCAAATTGTTAAGAAATGCAGATATATGCGTGTAAAACCCATCTACAGAAATATCTCCATCTTATATGGGCTCGAAGTGTGTGACCCCACCGCCATAGTGAAGATCTTAAAATGCTGCCAGGCACTGTCTTGCATTTGGGGGAAAGGATTTAAAAAATAAAAAAAAAAACACTTTTACATTCGAGGCCATGAGCCATTCATAGCCCACTATCTGAACATGCCATGTTTCGTGTATTGGGCTGTCTCCAATGCCCCACACTCTTCAGGAGCTTACAAAATCACACAGCATGAATCCCTCTTCTTATACACAACAACAGATATGTCTGCTTGCTCCCAGGCCTTGATGATACCCTTTCTGCGGTAAAGCTCTCCCCTGCTTGGAGTCTTCTGAGGCTTCACTCGTGTTCTGCTTCCTCTCTTATTTCACATGGTACCCAAATGGCTTCCGTGTCCCACACTGCACGTTTTCAACAAAAATGTACGTAGTTGTGCAGCCACATAGTTGTGTCAGTCCTGGTTGTTCTATCTGAAGATGCCTGAATTATAGCAGTACCATTCTCTGTGTCTTGTTTTGGGGGGACCTGCCCAGTTGTGATGGCTGCCTCTCGTGCTGGGGCTCAAAATCCGCACCAGTTGGTCTGGCTGTTGGTGCTGCTTATTGTGCGCACCGAGACAAACACTGTGTCCTTTTTTAAGCTGCCTTTTCCTTGCATTGCTGGTTTACAGTCACTCTTGCTCATATAATAATGTGAAGTCTGCTTATCTTTTTCAGTTTGGGCTCTGAGGTGTCACTGCGACACCTACAAGCAGAAACAATTGCACTGGAGTACAGCTAGGGGGAATGACATATGAGGAGGGGCACAGAGTATGTAGGTGTTGTTTGCTTATGTGCCCACCCATGGCCATGCCCACCCAAAACACCTCCTCGTGAGAACTCTTTGAGCTCTCTTTAATCAAGCCTTACCATCAGTCTTTGCATTCAAAGTACCTGCCAGTGTTTGTTCAGAGAAGACTTCTGAGAGTTATTGACTTTATTGGAGTTGTAAACACGCTACTGGTGTAATAAGAATGTCTTACCCGGCCTGCCTTCAGACACCCCATTTAAAAGCACTCTGCATGTCCTTCACGAAAGTTCTATTAAAACAAGCAGTCGCAAAGTCACCAAAGTCCTGTTTAAAACAAGCATTGGCAAAGCCCACCTGTTTCGCTTGTGCATATGTTCTAAGCTTTTGCCCCGCACTGCTATTAGATGCCCAGGTACTTGCATCATTTTTCTCACCTGCTACCAGCAATGGGTAGTTAACACCAATACAGCGGTGCCTGCCGAGTGCCTTTCGCATTCCTACAAAAAAGCCCACACTATTGGCATTGCCAATACTTGTTTTATCTGCTAGGGCAAATGTCAGCCAACTCACTGATTTAATCAGGGACATAGTCATAGGCACTATAGTATGTCGAAATGGTGCAGCACCGGAAGAGACGTTTTCGGGAGCCGCCATTACACAATACACGTTTACTCTCCACAAAATGCCGTGGAAAGTCCTTGCTATTGTTTGCTCGGGTTGCTTTTTACTAACTCATCCCCCGAGTTGTAACATCTAATACTCAGCGGCCGCACTGTTGCTTTTATTTCTTAATTTCGTGAGCTTGATTTCGAAGCCCTTGGTACCTGCAGAGACAGCAAGAGGGCCTGAAAATTGTATCATTTAATGTGTATCGATCCCGTTTCTTTCTTTCTTAACAAGAAGCAGCAGGAAGCTGTAGGCGCTGGGCACTCCACACAAGCACAGGGAAAGAGCATTGAGGAGAAATACAAATCGGCTGGTTATTGGTCCACCCCCAGGCTCTAGTAATGCCCTGATTGGCAGTTAACAGAATTAATTTTGTCAAGCTGCGCACTAATTGGACTGTCGACTTGTGGATCCAGTCATCTTATTCCACTTGTCGAAAGTGAAACATTTGGCAGAGAGATATACAAAATTATATTTCTGTAAATTATAACTGTCAATACAAATAATATTTTACTCAGCCCTTACTGGGAGTATGCCAATCTGATGCAAATACTCTTTTTACAAAATGCTGTTTATTGCAAATATTCTCTGAGCAGTAAATCCAATAAATGAGGATGCATTCTATTACATGTATGTGGTTCTTACATTCAGAGGTTGTTGCTCTTGATAATGCCTTAGTCCGACAATTATTTGCGTTTGTATTGAACTTCTTCACAATTGGCGCTTTGCACATTTGTTATATCACATGGAGGAATCCTATGTTTATAGGCGTCCTAGAGTAATGAGAGATATATAGTGCACTTGTTGTAGCTTAATATCAATTAGATATTTATTATCACCATGAGTGACGACACGTGTTTCGACCATTACAAGGTCTTTGTCAAGGCTGCACTCATTATCATGCATACATTGTTCATTCGAATATTGATCATCATATCCAAACATGAGTGTGACAAGTGCCGGGTGATGAGTGATTAAGTGCATGGTGTGTGTGGTGACGTGTATAAGTTCATAAAGAATGTATTGTGTATTATGACATTACTACATCATGAGTCATATTCATTGACCCATTATTAGTTAAGATCAATTCATTACAGATCATCGGGTGAGTGGTGTATGCGTTGCATAACAAAATCACATCATAGTGCACGAGAGACATTTCCAGCACAAAGGAAAGAGATGGAAAAGGAGATTATATTAGTTTGCAAGTGGTACACATATTTTGCTTATAAATACATTTAAATTAGGGAAGTACGTATTGGTAATGTTGGGGGCTCAACAAAAAATTGTGTGTTTTCTTCTATATTTGTTCAGTGGCTAATAGCCCGAGGTAATTGTTTACACTGGTTAGTGCATCTAGGAAAAGAAATTGTACATGGTTGGCATCTGCAAAGATGGGTTGAAGAGTTTGTCATATCATGAGTATCAGTATCTAATAAATCATTTAACAAGACTGGTTTGTCAGTTTGATTAGTAGTCAGCTGGATGCTCTAACCACCTTACTGGTGGCTATCCCAAGAATTAGTGTCCCAGGGAAATACATGTCCCCTGGTTGTTAGGTAACACGAATAGTCTGGCTATTTGCAGTTTGTTTAAAAAGGATGGTTAAAGGTAGTTTAAATATCAAATAATATCAATGGTGACAAACTGGGATTGTATCTATTACTTTTTAATGTGCTTGTTCCTGTGGTCCCTAGAAAGTTTAAACATGGCAGACCGCTGCATAGGAACTCACTTGCGTCTTGCTCAGGCACACGTGGGTCGGCGTAGTGCTCCAAAAACCATTCAAACAAACATGCCTTTCCCTCACAATCAAGCCAACCTGAAACGCTACGCTACAAATGTATCAAGCTCGAGAGACCATGCACAAGAGAGATCAATAAGTTCTGGGAGAGATTCCCACTCCAAACATACCTCTAACAAAATAAAATACCTAGAGACTGAGAATAATCTTCCTCGATATTAACAATCCAGAAGACAGAGCTTGCAGGGAAATGGGAAGACAACCTGATAAACGGTTCTAAAGTGATGCTAGAACTCTTGATAGAACACGCAGACAGAGAGCATAGAAGATTGACCACTGTTAAGATGGATTTCTGAACTCTGTCCTGGAGGGGCAGAGGTTCAGAAGGCCAGCCTAGTTTCTTGGAACAGGGTAACCTCTGGACAAGCCAGACCAATCAGGGTAGCGATGGCGGCGGTCAAGACTAGGTCTCAAAAGGGGTGAGGGTGACTGAAAGCCCGCAATGAGCACACAAAGCAAGGACGCTTACAAATTACTTCAGGCAGGCGTTATATTAAAAATATAGACACATTTATTACAAGGCCTTTGTAACATCGACCATAGTAAAGAATCACAATAAAACTCAAGTAAACCAACACATCACAATCAATACAATATATATACAAGACCAAGGGGTCTAAAGAGTTAGAAGCACGAAATATGTAGACCACCTAGATGGGGAGGAAAACAGGCAGTGCAAGTAATCGTTAGACCCCGTTCGACATCAGAGGACACCTAACTAGAAGGAGGTCCAAGCCCTACGAAGAGTGGAGCCTTGTGCTGAAAAGTACCTGCACACGCGGGTGCCAACGGGCAAAGAAGAGTCTCTTCAGGGAAATCATGCAGTTCAGAGAGGTGAACAAAATGATGATGAAAAGACCCCCGCTACTCAACCGTGGCCTCCACTTGTGGGCAGAAGCAGGGCGCGAGTACGGAGAAAGGGGTGCTGTTTACAACAGCGGTGAAAAGTCACAGGCTCCTGCGGGAGGGTGACCGGTTAGGGTATTGACTACTCACCGGTCCCCGATGCAGGCAGACCCAGGCTTCTCCGGTTCAGTTTCGGTACTGGCAGGTTCAGATGCGATCAGAGGATGTCTCGATGCTGTGTAGATTCCGCGACAGCAGGAGTCAGGGTCGAGGGTGTCCCAAATGCAGCGAACACACACAGATTATTACCCCAGCAGGGCAACTCGGCAGCCACTTGTAGTCCAGGCCCAATGTACACTTCTCACTTCAGACCTGGGAACGCCAAGTGTACAAAGCGTGTGAGAGTGTCAAGGGCTCGGATTTCAGCAGCAGCCAGACGGCGGTAACAGAGCAAGCTTCCTGTGTAGGCTGGTCAGTCCGCTGGATGGCCCAGGGACGCTTCCGAAGGCTTACGTACAGGAGTTGGTGAAGATGCCGAGAATAGTTGTTCCCACTATTCTAAAGGGTCGAAGCGCCAGTACAGACCTTCTCGTTCGATCAGAGGCAGAGGGGTCTCACAGGACGACAGCAGTGCAGGGTGCCAAACCTTCAATGGGTCACCAGCGATTACTCGACTAAGCTTCTTAGTTGCAGGATACTTGGCTCCTTTATCCTTTTTTCGTGAGAACGCCAAAACGGAGAGGACCCAATGGGAGATCTGCTCACAAAACACTAACACCATACGTGGACCTATCACGGACCAATGTGGTCCCAGGCATTCAAGACACACTAGACTCTCTGGCACCCAGGATGTGTATTGGGACCAGACATCCCAGCCCACATCCTGGAGGCTCACAACAGGCCTGTACAAGCCCAAATAAGGATGGCCCCGGGTCGACTCGACCTGGGGAAGCTGAAGGTGCAAGCTGAAGGTGCAAGCTGAAGGTGCAAGACGGTCAGCAGACAGGACAAAGAACCTCGTGGTCTGGCCATTTTGGAAGCCAGGCCACCCATTTTGGCCAAACGCGAGAAGCGCGGTTAACAGGGCAAAAGGGAGTTCAAAACACAAAGAAACGATCGCTGACACCAGTCCCGTCTGTGACATACTTGCACAGTTCGTTATAATTCCATCGAGAGTTTCTAGGGCCTGTAGAATGACAAGAGACCCAAGAGTGCAGTAACTTAGCTTACAGTGCCCTCTTGTGCCATGTTGCGCGAAAGCTGCAACATGAGAGAAGAACTACGGAAAACAACGTTTCCCGGTACTGACTGTCTTAAGGGCATGTCAGTTTCCCCGTAAGAATGGAGCGAAAGTCCAGAGGAGTGCGGCGGAAGGCTGCGGTTCTCTGGCAAAGTCTAGATCAGGGTGTAAAACAACAGAAAAAAGTTTGGGGGTTACAACCACAGCAATAGATGCAATCAAAGAAGAAATTGAAATAATGAAGACACCAGCAAGCTCTTAAGTGAAGAACTATATGACAAAGTACAACATACTAAAAGTACACCAGGATGAAGTGAAAATACACAAATGCAGGACATTTTCAAGAGATAAGGGACTATAAGGATGATAGAGTATTCATGTTCCAGCCAAAATATGATGAGCACTACAGAACGTCTTCAAGAGAAAGTACTCCAAATAGCTCCCTGTGGAGCTCTGATGTCGATAGTGAGCCAGAAATGAACACTGACAGCCAACCAACCACAAGTGAAAATAGAACAACTACCGAAGACACAACAGCAATGACAGCAAGCAAACAGAAAGGATATGGTTTTTTAGACCAAGTCAGGAAATACAAAAAAGGGAACAAACCCACAACTAGCAAGCAGGTGCGGTTCCAGGACCCCTTAGAAGGAAATACGATAATGGCAAGATCAAACATAGAGGCAAGAAAGGTGGGCAAAAGAAGCCACACAGAAGAGAACGAAGGAATACTCAGATTAACGAGGTCAAGGACACAACTACAGCAAAGGGAACAGAGGCGGTGGACCTAGTGATGAATTTATCTCGACACACTTTAACCAGCCAAAATCACTATGCTAAACAAATGATTATCATGTGCACTGACAAGTACTCTGAATTACACTGATGCACACATTGACCTATTTAAATTCACCCGAAAGCTCAAATTGAAGAAATATTTCGCCAAGAAAGTGCAGTGGAAAGAATGTCATCAAACCACTGATCAGTGGGGTCCCAATGGACGACCTGGAACAGGCTCACATCTTGATGAACTTACCATACACAACACCGGAAGAGGAAAAATCAAGAGGCACTAATGGAAGAACTTGATATTGAAGAATGCTCCTTAAACACCAAGGAACTAAAGAAGAAATCCACTTTTACTCCAAGGTTCCAAGGCGACAATGCCATCGACATCTTCTCTAAGGCAATAGCAAGAGATCTGGAGAAATTAGAAGATCGCCACCTAAGGAAAAAGAAGAGAAGCCATACAAACCTGAATGCCCAGAAACTACAGGCACTAAGAACACCTAAAAGTAACCCAGATGTAATCATTAAAGAAGCCGGACAAGGGAGGGAATATAGTGATTATGAACAGAGAAGTCTACAAATGGCCTTGACACACCTGAAAACACTGGGCTGCTACGGAACATTGCCACCTAACACCACAGCTGGGATCAAGGAACAAGCATCAACTCTGATCAACAAATGGCACAATAGAGGACTACTCACTGATGAGGAGGCCAAATATCTCAGATGTGATCATCCCAGTATTCCCACTATATACTTCCTGCCCAAGGCACATAAACCATACCTAAATATACCAGAAGGGAGACCAATTGTTAGTGCAATTGGGTGGCTCAATGAACCAATGGCCAAATACGTTAACAATTTATTTGAGAAAGAGGTACCAAAGATTCCAACATATCTAAGAGACACCATGCATGCATTGGCAGTTCTACAGGAAGTGAGATGGGAACCAGGATATATACTTGTTACATTGAACGTTAAAGCACTCTATACAGCTATAGAACACATGCAGACACTTGATGCAATTGATTATGCATTCGCCCAAACGTCAGCATTACATTATTATCATCAAGCAATGACAAAGGAAATACTGGAATTCTCATTATCTAACAGCATATTCATTTTCAATGGTACATACTATAAACCGAGGAAGGGCATAGCGATGGGGGCTACATATGCGCCTGTAATCGTAAACCTATTTATGAATCGATATGAACAGATACATGCTTTCAGCCAGGACAACTTCAACTCACACGTCTATAAATGGTACAGTTTCATAGATGACATACTGCTGATTTGGACCGGAACCAGTAATGAACTTGAATTCTATATGCAATACTTGAATAACAACAGTTTTGGGATTGAGTTGATGGAGACAGAAAGTGGGCACAGAATAGATTTCCTGGACATTAGAATCACAGCAAATGCCAACGACATTGAAACCAGGACCTATAGAAAGCCTACAGAAGTCAACTCCGTCCTATTCTCCACAAGCTGTCAGAAGAAAAATGTCACTGAGAACATTCCAAAAGGAGAATTTATTCAGGCAAAAAGGAATTGTAGCACCAACACAACATACCAAGAAGAGTGCAGCCTACTGAAAGGGCGATTTTTGGAGAAAGGCTACAAAATGTCAAACATTGATTCTGCCATAATCAATGCCAATGCTACCGCAATGGCCAATTTGCTCCAACCCAAAAAGAGGAACAAGCAAGCATACACGGAGGACTGCATTACATCTGTGCCCAAATACAATGAGGACAGCTACAAATACCAGAGAATCCTAAAAAGGGCACTGGCATATCCTGCCCATTGATAGAGACATTCAAAACTGGATCTCGGATAAACCAAAACTATCATATTGTAGAGCACCAACCCTCAAACTCAGTCCCTCATTTATGGCACCACAGGCCTCTGAATCAACCAAAATCCCATTTGGTCACCATTGATATTATAATTTAAAATTTAAGCTACGTTTAACCATCCATTTTAAACAAACTGCAAATAGCCAGGCTATCGGTGTTACCTAACAACCATGGGGCATGTATTTTCCCCGGGACACTGATTCTTGGGGTAGCCACCAGTTAGGTGGTTGGAAAATGCAGCTGACTACTAATCAAACTGACAAATTAGTCTTGTTAAAAGATTAATTAGATACTGATACGACAAACTCTTCTAGCCATCTTTGCAGATGCTAACAATGTACCATTTCTTTTCCTAGATGCACTAACCAGTGTAAACAATTACCTTGGGCTATTAGCCACCAAATAAATACGCAAGAAAACATCCAATTTTTAGGTGAGCCTACAACAATACCAGTACATACTTGCCTAATTTAAATTTAATTATGAGCACAATATGTGTACCACTTGCAAACAAAGATAATCTTGTTTTCCATCTCTTTCCTTTGTGCTGTAAATGTCTCTTGGGCATTATGATGTGATTTTCTATACTGTTAAGCAACGCATACACCGCTCACCCGATGATCTGTAATGAATTGATCTTAACTGATAATGGATCAATGACTTTGACTCATGTTGTAATAATGTCATAATACAAAATATGTTCTTTATCAACTTATACACGTCACCATCCACTTAATCACTCTGCACTTGTCACACTCATGTTTGGATATGATGATCAATATTCGAATGAACAATGTATGCATGATAATGACTGCATTCTTGACAAAGACCTTTGTAATGGTCGAAACACGTGTTGGCACTCATGGTGATAATAAATATCGAATTGATATTAACCTACGAGTGCACTATATATCTCTCATTACTCTAGGACGCCTATAAACCTAGGATTACTCCAAGTGATATAACAAATGTGTAAAGTGCCAATTGTGGAGAAGTCCAAATCAAACGCACACAGTTCTCATTTGGGGCACAAGAGCCCGGCCCTAAGTATTTCTGCAGCCAGCTGCCTTTACCAAACACCGATATCTAAGGATAGGCTCGGCGAGGTAATGTAATGTTCCTGGTGCTCTCACCACTCTCCAAATTAACACATTTTTTTATGTTTTCTTAAGAAGCTAGTAATGGGGCACATACATAAAGCCAGTAACAAGTAAAAACATAATATATGAAGAAATAAGGGACACCACATATGTGAGCGAGGCCTCAAGTACAGAGGGAAACCATGCTAAATGCATTTCATCAAAAACACAGATAAGAGATAGTGTGTGCACCAGCACTGGACTAAGCTTAACAGCCTGGCATGACTAAATACACAGAGGAGGCAATATCTAGCTCCTCTGACCAACAGGCCTAACACAATTGTAGACAAGAGCAGCAGGACAGCAGACTTCCTGAACCAAAATAACACAGAGGCCCTTGAGCAGACGTGGGCATCAAAACTTGTAGGCATAAAACCCAACAAGGCACCAAGGCGCTGGTTACATAGTTGTGAAGGAAGGGGATGCTGGGGAGGGGGGGGGGGTTGAAGGAGGAAAGGGGAGAAGTAGGTTGGACAGAGTTAGTTTAGAACGTTGCTTGTGCGGACTGCCGTAAATTGAAAAGTCTGCTGTTAAGTTGTTTCCTGAATGGCCAGTAAAAGAGGTTGGTTCGCAAGTGTAGAGGCAGAGCGCTCCACAGACAGGCGGCAGTGACTGGGAAGTTAGAACCCCCAGCATTGGTGCGTCTAAAACATGGAGTTAGTCAATTTGTGGCTGTAGATGGATATTGTGGGTCCTGAAGCTGTGCTTTTGGCGATCCTTTGTGGATGGAAGGGCAGAGCAGGGTTAGAGAGACAATTAGTGAGTAATTGAAAGAATCTTGAAGTCAAGTCGTTCTCGAACTACTAATCAACCAATGTGCACGTTTTTCACTGGACTCAAACTTGAGCCACCCAAAGCATTTCCTGAACTGGAGATTTTTATGGAGAATGTTCTGTTTCTGTGCTAATTCCCTTTAACCTTAGAGACCCTCAGCACTTTTGGCTGGACTCTGGACTTTTTTGATTTTAATCTCCTGAGTGAGTGGAAAGTTTTTCCACTCACCCATTCTTTTTATCTGTCTGAGATTTTGATTCTTACTCTTTTAGGGAGTCTGGTAAGTTCCCTATGTTGAACACATGTATCTGTTCTTGCTCTGTGACACCCAGAACCCTCTGTGCAGTGTCACTGAAAAGTCTCTTGTACTCCTCAAAATGTTAAAATACATGTTCTTGTGTGAACTACAGTTCCCAAGAATAGTAATATAACTTTTATCTTACTTACCTTTTCTTGTGTGGGTCCAGCACACACCACCCTATGTGAGGTGCTGTGGTGTTACATTGTAACTTCTTCTCCCACTCTTCATGTAACATTTTTTGTTACACCGATTAACTTAAATGGCTGGTGGCAGTAGTTTACTTTTACTACTTTTTGTGCAGGTTACTAGCAGGCTGATTTCTTAGCTGCAGTACAGCACCCATGGGTGATCATTTCCCCCAAATGGCCCCTGTCTTCTTCTTTCGCCATTTTGTTTATCACTTACTGCTGGGCTTTTTCTCTATCCTTTAGAATAGTTTTGAGTCCTTTGTGAGATTTGCCTTTACCATGCTTCAGCCCTGAAGCCCGCCCAGGCTCCAATGTGTCTGGGAAGGCAGGAAGTGAGGGAGGAGCCCAAAACATCACTGTCCTTTGTCTAAGAGTATGCATGGCTGAAACCTGTTCAAACTGGGTGGCTGGCTGTCCTGTAGGGCAGCCAACCCCCAGGTCATTGACAGCTCTGAGTGTGTGAATAACTGAGATCCAGCATAAAAGGCAAGTATTTTGTGACCACAGACAGTCGTCCACTGGAACAAGGAAACCAAAGCAGAAGACGAGCAGAGATGCCAGCTGCACCTTCCAGGACCAGGAACGCAAAAATACTGGTGAAGCATTGCAGCTGTGCTGACCCAGTTTTCACATTGATGGGGAAGACCCACCAAGGGCGACTTCCTCCTTTAGGCTGGTGGGACCAACTAGCCTCAAAACCTTCTTCATTTTGGGCCAGCCCCTGAGTTGCTGTGACTTTCCTGAGCTACAGAATTCCAATACCTGGGGTACCTGGACCATCATCGCGTGTATCATCTTCCAAAGATCAAATCCGGTTGAAACTTTGCAGGCATCCGTGCGAATATCCAGAGGCAGGAATTCTTTACCGAAATTCCCCTCACCAGAGTTTAGGACCGAGTAATCGAGGAGAATCAGACTTCCGATATTCATTTCTTATTGGTGCTAAGAAAAAGGCACCAAAACCACAAAGACGCTGAAGTGAGATGAATCTATTGCTGCAACCACTTCTCCTGATTGCTGAGGTAGAAGCCCACCAGAGGTCCCCCTTTTTCGTCACCAGAACCAAGGAGCAGGAATCGGGGTCTGCAACATTGCACTAAGAAGGAAGCCAGCTACAATTTCTTCTTGACTTGGAAGGTACTGTGGGGCTTAGGTTATAATTACATTGTGCCATTTTTTAGTGCTTCCTGGCTTGGGAAGTGCTGTTTTCTTCAAGTAAGAATTGACCTGACTCCTTTGTGCAGGCACTGCAGCTTGTACAGTGTCAGGGAGGCTCCTGTGTGTCTTCAAGAACCACTGACTGGTTAACTAAGTTTTCCTCTGAAGGTCTTCATTAGAACTTTAACTGTCCAGTTGACTTTGGCTGTCCTGGTTTCCCTGGTTTCCCAAAGGTCCATCTTCTGATCATACTGGCTTTGGCAATGCTGGTTCCTCCACAGGTTTTAATTGTGAACATTGTTATTGCTAGGAAACAGACTGCCTATATCCCTCTGTGGAGTATATTTGTTATTAACAGCTGCTAAAGTGTTTTCTGCATAACAGTTTTGTAAAGTTGATATAAGTGCTGATATTGACCTTTAATTGATGTCACTGTGCATGCTGGATATATAAAGCATAGCAAAAGTTACTCACCTGCATTATTGTTTCTTTTATATCTTGATTTCATTTCACATTGAATGTTATTGTTAGTTGCTGCATTTTATATTTGCATGTGTGCCTTGTGTATATATAAATACATATATTTTAATATAACTTTAAGTGAGTATTTACTTGGATACCTGTGTAATCTGATTTTATTGTACAGCTCTACAGCTCACACAGCTCCCTCTTAAGATAAGTCTACCTGCTCAGCCACTCTAGTGACTTGTGCAGTACATGCCTATATTAAGATTTGGGCCCCTAGTACCAAGAGATAAGTCTTGTTAGTCCCACACCAGTTGGACTTTAGAACAAAAGTACCTAACAGAGATTCTACAATCTCAGACTTACTTGTGCTTCTGCAATGATGTCCCAAAATCATTTGTATCTTTTTCGGTGCCATCTGACATAGTGTCATACATGAGCCATGTCATAAACGAGCCACAGATGAACAAATTCCATGGTATCACAGGTTACGTTATATTGTTGAAGATGGCCACCGATCAAGGACATCACATATTAATATCTGTCATTTATGACCTCATTTTAATTTCCATGGTCTAATTTGAGAGATACTGTCAAGCAGAATAAGTGTCCCTAACAACAAAATGTATTCTGAATTCAATGGTGTTGTCATGCAGGATGCCCACACACACTTAAAAAAGAGTGATTCCCCGAGATCTAGTAACTCAGCAGTGGCAACATCTCTCATTCAGGCAACTACTTTCCCCTTTCTGCACTCCTCTCAGTTGACTTCCGCACTTGTAGTCCACGCCTCCACCCTTCAATGTTGCTCTTCAGTTTGTCCTGCTACTACCACTCCCTCCACACTGCTATTGATCCCTTTCCCAAACTCAGGCCTATGGTTCCCTGATAACCCTTCCAATACACTCACTGTTCTCACACCCTTCCTGCTACTCTCCTACAACTGTCTCCTCGCACCTCACCCCATACCTCTCTTTTATCCTCACTCTCTCCTAACACCCCCTTTCACTCCTAGTAAGCTACTCCCCTCTCCCGAACTATGCCTCACTTGCTCTCTCTCTCAAACACACCTTCAATAACCGCCCTGCCAACTTCCTACACTTTTATTTATTTATTTTTTCATTTATCAAACGTGCTAAACCGGAGCCATCAAGGTGCTATTACATAACCAGTTACACGTATGATATGATAGTTTATTTATAGCGCGCCTATACCCAATTCTTTCAAGGCACGACGAGGCAGGGGAGGGGAACAGGGGCGACAAGGCAATGATCTTACTAGGCCCAATGACATTGAGATTGCGCAAGTGCAGGAGGGAGGGAGGGAGAGAATTGCCAGGGGAAGGGGAGGAGGAGCAAGTGCAAGACATAGGATCAAACCTCAAAAAAAAGAAGTGCGGCCAGCATGTGGCAGTGCAGTGTTAAGTGCAGAAAACGGGTGATTAGATAGTGCAGGTAGGGGGGATGTAGGTTTGCTGATACAGCCCCAAGCGCAGGGTTGCCAAGAGGCAGTGCAGGTATGTGACTGGGAGGGCAGGGACCTGGGCCCGTGGTTCAGAGGGTAACCAGTGCAGTATCAGACAGGAGATCAGCAGGGTAGTGGGAAAGAGAAGGCAGAAGCAAAGAAGAAAGTCTTCAGCTGCTTCCGTAACTGGAGATGGTTCTGCTCAAGTTTCAGCCGAAGAGAGACATCTGCCCCCAACTCGTTGCTTGGAAAAGCGACTGACCCTCAAGGAGTTGGAGGAGCAAAGAGCTTGAGTAGGAAGATACTTCAGAAGAGAAATCTGGAGATATTTTGGTCCCAGGCCCCAAAAGGCCTTGTGGACAATGCAAAGGGTCTTGAACCTGATCCTTGCAGCCACTGGGAGACAATGGAGAGATTTCAGTGCTGGAGAGATACGATCCATGGTCTTGAAGCCTAGAACAAGTCCCACAGTCCTGTTCTGGATGTGTTGCAGAGGACGGAGAGTAGAGGCGGCCAGATTTAAAAAGAGGCTGTTACAGTAGTCAAGCCTAGAGAGAACCAGAGCTCTAGAAACAGTAAGCTTCTGGGGGAAGGAGAGAATACCTCTCAGGAGGTGCAGTCGGTAGTTTGACTTCTTAGAGATGTGGGAAATATGAGGGTAGAAGGAGAGTGAGGAGTCGAAGATAACCCTGAGGTTCTTAGCCTCATAGGTGGGAGCGGGAGGAGCGCCAAGGGAGGCTGGCCAGAGAGTGGGGGGAAGAGTGGTGCAGGTGTGACGATGCAGAGGATCTCTGGCTTGCTGGCATTCAGGCCGAGATCATAGGCGGCATGCCACTCCTGGATTGCAGACAGACAATCCGGCATTAGAGAAGGAGAAGAGGTGGCAGAGGGGAGCCTGAAAGTAAGCTGGGTGTCAGCATAGCACTGGATGTTGGAGCAGAGAGAAGCAATGCTGTGGGCGAGAGGTGCCAGTTATTGGTTAAACATCCAGGGAGAAAGGTTAGACCCCGGGGAACACTGCAGGTGGAGACAGAGATAGAGGAGAGGAAATGCCCAAGTTGGACCTGGGAGTGTCAACGGAGAGGAAAGAAGTCAGCCAGGCCAGAGCCTGATCAATGATACCCAGGTTATCACAGAGCCCTTTCAGGGCCCTTCAGAAAGCCCAGTATAATTGTTCAGCTCTCAGGATGGTCAGGGGTTTGTTCTACTGATTTTCTGAAAAGTTGGGAAAGCTTGCGCCTCCTGATTTGGACCGTTTGAAATTCAGCTGGCGTAGTCTATGCAAGTAGGCCGATCTCAGGGGCCTGGCCAAGTGGGCTCTGGTGTTTTTGTGTGACAAGTACGGGCGGGCAGTGTTGGATAGAGATCTGCGTGTAATAGATAGGCTCACTGGCTGCCAATTCGAGAGAGGATCATATTCAAAATTCTCTTATATTGCTTGAGATGTGCTCCCATTTATGGATATTGTGCACTGCTTGGAGGACATTTTTCTGGATTACCTGCATCCTTTGTATATTCTGCACTGAGGTACGTGCAAAAAAAAGGGCTTTTAAATAGTCAAGTCTTGCCCCAATAACAGCTCAGACAACTGTAAGGCAACTGTCTTGAGATAGGAAGGCTGTAGATGCATTAATCAATTTTGTTGTGTAGGCAGCAGGAGGCGGCAATGTCATTCACTAGGCGGGTGAGTGAGAGGGTGTTGTCACAGTACACTCCCAATGTCTTCACTGAAGAGGATACTGGTATCTGTATGCCACCAATACTGAAGGAGGCATAGTGGGCATTGAGCTTCTTAATCACTGCAGAAGGGCCTACGAGGAGGATCTGGGTCTTATTGTCGTTCATTCGATGAGTGGCCATCCAAGCATGGATTGTCAAGTATGCCGTGTTTAAAGTCTGAGTGTCTTCAGAATAGATGCCAGAGAAGGGAGGAGGATTTGGGTGTTGTCAGCATTATTAGTGTAAGAAATGCTGATCGAGTCTAGTAAGTAAAATAGGGGTTTGGTGAATATGTTAAAAAAGAGTCATGCTGGGGGGCGCTGGCATTCTCGGCAAACACGGTTCTGCTCACCAGAAAGGAGGCAACCCAGTAAGTGACTTCTGGCGAGAATTTGGCTATGGTGGTGAGATGATGGCATAGGATTTGGTGGTCAGCCAGGTCAAACGCAGCCAAGAAATCAAGGAGAAGGAGTGCAGGTTTCCCTTTGCCTCGGATCTCATGAAGCTGGTTCTTCAAGTTGAGCAGAGCAGATTCCATTCTGTGACCTGACCGGAAACCGGATTGATGTGTTGCCAGTATGTGGTTGGTGTCCAAAATTGACTGAATTAGGATGTTTTCCGCTCTATCCTGTATTTCAAGAGAAAAGGGACAGTAGTGATCGGTCGGTGATCGGCTAGTGATATTTCTTTTAGCAGTGGGAGTACCCAAACTTCCCTGAGGCTTGAAGAGAAGAGGCCGGAAGCAAATGAGGCATTGATAAATCTAGTAATGAAGGGGGCCAACACTTCTGAAAATTCCGTGATGATGGTGGCCAGACAGATGTCACCTTTACATCTAGAAGGTTTCAGGCTCTTGAGGATCGTTACGACCTCCAGCCCAGACATCTTTTTGAAGCGGCATGTCTGGCCAAGGACCTCAGATGGCCGATGGGGGGTGGCAGGCAATTGAAGGGTCTTAAGTGCTGATCATTTGTGGCTAATGTTCTTGGGTAAGGTATCAATTTTGTTCAACATGGTGTTTTGTATGTTCGTGCACCAGGACTCGGTTTTGGAGATAGTGGAATGGGGCTGCTGGGGCTTCAAGTTCACTCAAGCTGGTGAAGAGCACATGTGTGTTAGATTTGGCATTGGCAATTCTGGTATTGTAAGAAGTGGATTTACCCAGGATAATGGCTTGTCTATGGAGTTTAGCTGTGGCAGTGAACAGCATCTTTTGGGCGTCTGTGAGCGCTTTTCTCCAATTAGATTATGCAAGATGGTTTTTGGCACAGAGCCCTACGAGTTCCGGGGTAGACCGACAGTTGACATGACCAGATTGTTTAGCTTTGTGGGGTGCTAATGGGTTGACTCAATCGGCTGCTGCCGTCAGAGTCTGCAAATACAACTCGGCAAGAATTCTAGGGTCATTAGTGTGTAAGTGTTGTGGTTGGAGAGCCTGAAGTAGGGGAGTAATACTGTCTTTGGTGAGTTTGTGGGCACTACGGGCCAGTGTGGGTGGTAAAGGAGGGGAGTTGGGAGGTGAGCCTGGCAGGTGTTATCATGAAAGACACAATGTTGTAGTCAGACCACGGACAAGGGGAGTTGAAGCAGACAGATACCTGGCAGTGAATGTCTTCTACCCAATCTAGAGTACAGCGTTTGGTGTGAGTGGGGTCACTGATGCAATGTTTAAAGCCCAATGCACTAAGTGAGTTGGCTACTGAAGTGGCTTTCAGATCCGAAGGGCGTTTACGGATAAGGTTCAGATCACCTAGGAAAATGGTTCTGGACTTAATGTTGGTACCAAGGGAGTGTAAGAGGTCCTCTTAAAAGGATAGGATGGGGCCCAGAGAGTGATAGAGGATGTGCAGGGAAATGGTGTCAGTGTGTGATATGGTCAATTTGACAAAGTATTTTGCAGTTCCCTTCCATGGAGGTGGTGAGTTGTCTTATACAGAGGGATTCCTTTCCAATCAGTGTGACACCTCCTCCGGCATTAGGTCTATCATTTCTGAATATAGGGAAGCCTGTTGGGATTGCCAGTGAGAGGGTGGGCCTGGAGGCTGCATGTGGCCAAGTTTCTGTGATGGCCAGGATGTCTAGGTCCTGAGAGGTGATGAGGTCATTGATGTCAAGGGCATGTGCAGGGATAGATCTTGCATCGACAAGAGACCCTTTCAGTGGTGTTCGAGTGTGAGCCAAGCTTAGTGTCAAGGTGGGGTGCTGGAGTCCGGGGCGGAGGCATAGTCTTGAATAGAACAGGTTGCCCAGATGACGGTAGGTT